>NC_080720.1:20423351-21023351 GCF_019097595.1 Hemibagrus wyckioides | reverse complement strand
TTTTAGGGGAAAAACCTCTGCACCATCATGTTCAGGTGCACAAGAACTATAAAACACTGATAACAGAGTAGCCATGGTAAGTGATAAAATTACAGATGACACTCATTACACTAGGTGAGCAATGCTTCAACCACATCACAGATTAGAAGATAATCAGCACTACCGCTTACCAGGCCAGTAATCCTTAAAGACAAAACCCAAACCAATAAACCTCTAATTCTCAAAGGCCACATGGAGGCAAATCTTTTTTTTGTGTGCCCAAGCCGTTTCTTTTGTATAGATTCTTAAATAGTTAAAAGTATACTTAAAATCTATTGAGTTGCAATTGTGACTTGATTTTTTTTCCCACTGATCAGTCCGTTCACTAGATTCAACATATTTTATACACAAACACTCCGTCCACTTCATCAGGAACACCTGAGCATTCATACAGTTCTCTAATCAGCCAATCATGTGGCAGCAGCACAGATTGAGAGTTTTAGTTCACATCTAACATCAGGAGGAAGAAAAAGTATGATCTCTGATTTTGTGGTATGGATATTGGTACTAGATGGGGTGGTTTGATTACATCAAAACTGCTGATCTCAGTGGATTTTTACAACAGTCTCTAGAGATTATACAGAATGGTGTGAAAAACAAAAAACACATCCAAAGGTTCTGCGGGCTGAAACAACTAGTTGAAATCGACCAGAGAAGAAGTACCAAGCTGGTCTGAGCTGAAGTCTATAGTAACTCAAATAAGCACTCTACAACCAGGGTGAGCAGAAACCTATCTCTGAAAACACAACACACCAAACGTTTAGGTGGAGGGCCTGGTTTACACATTTAATAAACTACTGATTTGTGATGTACACAATTCATTCAGTGTTCATACACAATAGTCTTGAGAGTTTATTTTGCTGAAAAAAGACCAGATGACTTGTTTGTAATCTTCAACTGTCCAGTTTAGGCAAGCATGTGACCATCACAGCCTCTGATTCTTGTACTTGGGTGATAGGAGTAGCAACCAAACCAACCCATCTGGTACCAATATCCATGCAACAATTAAAATCAAAGTTCACACTTTCTTCATTCTGATGTTTGATGTGAACATTAACTGAAGCTCTTGACCTATATCCGCATGATTTTTTGCAATGTGCTGCTGCCACATGACTAGAGGACTGCACAAATGGTGTACAGGTTGGACATTTTCTGACTCAAACTTGACAGCTTTGACTGAATTACTGAGTTACCATTACAGAAATATCTGGAGGAACACGAACTTAGTAACACCATGTTTTACAATATTTTTTTTTACCCCTGACTCAATAAAAGATTTATAAATGGTTAGAAGCATTTTAGGCTAAGCATTACTTGACAGTTATGTATGCGAATTCACCCAAAAACGATGCATTGGATTCACTTGCATATGCTTTTTTATATTTGTGTCCAAACATCCAAAGACACATTTCTAACCCATAGTTGCATATCTTTCTCGCTCGACAAAGCTAACTTCAGCAGAGTGAATGATTCTTATGTGAGCAGGAGACTTCAGATTCACAAAATCTGAGGAGAAGCTGAAGTACAGAAAGATCTCATGAAGAGCAATTGGCAGATGCCCTTATCCAAAGCGCCGTACTAGGCAATTGAGGGTTAAGGGCCCAGCAGCGGCAGCTTGGTGGTTCTGAGAACCAAACTCAACCTTCCAACCAGTAGTCAAACACCTTAACCACTGAGCTACCACTACCCCCACAAAACCATCTCATCTCAACCACTACCATCTCATCAAATCTGTTTATCCATATTGGTGGTAGAGAGGAATGGTACATTTGGAATGTATATTTCTTTGACTAGGTTATAGGCAAAAGTAATAACATATCCAAACTCAAACCCAAAAAACGATTTCCTGGGGACTTCAATAAGAGTTTTATTAAAGACTAAAGGATACAAGTTTATGATAATTATCCTGTACTGATAATGTTTCTAATGTAGCCCATAGGATTTTCTCCCACTGCTTACACAATCTACCAAAATTCAAACCATTAATCTGCAATACAAAAAAATTCAACTCCATCTTATCATAATTTACTAATTTTATTTACCTTATAACAAAAATCACTAAAAAGTAATCAGTTGTATCAATATACTAAGTTAGACAATGTTCGCACTACTGTTCTTCACCTGAAAAGTCTTGGTTCCTGTGATGTAATGCTGACTTGGCCTTCAAAATCGCAAATGTAGTCCTTCAGTTTCTCCAAAACAACTGAGCTCATTTTTGGGAATCATTCAGCTGTTCTCCCAACAACTGCACAACATTGAGTACACAGGCCAATATGAAGTTTATATGATTCAAGTATAAGTAATAAGTTCTGAAAAAGTCATCAATATAGGACTACAGATTTCATTTTAATATTTGTCCACTGGGTGTATAAACTATTTTTACACAACACAGTGAACATTGTTCAAAACACTAACACTGATGAGTGAAAGTCATGACTTTTTGAGAATTCACTTTTCCTCCACCCAGGATGCATTTAGAAAATATAGGCCATGAGAGCAACATGAGAGTCCTAATATATATATATATATATATATATATATATATATATATATATATATATATATATATATATATATATATATATATATATATATATATAGTTCTGAGTGTAAATTATAATGCATTTACACTTTTACAGCATAGAAATGATGCTGTGGGTGAAACGAAAGGGCAATGAGGTTCAACCTAATTTTTTTTGCAAACATAGAACCAGACAGGATTTCTAACAATTTAGATGAAGCCAAACAAGCTTAAAGGGACAGGGGTTAACCATTTCAAATTCAGAAGACCTGTTTAACCCTGTGGCACTGCATTCTTGCACAATTCAAGATCAAGATCAAGCCACAGTGTCAGTATTAGTGGTAGCTGGTTACGGTTTCATTACAGCTCAACAAATCAGAAAAACAACATTTTAAAGAGCAGGACCAGGCAACATGCGTAAGAGACAATACAAGTGTTTACAACAAACACCACGAGTGCTGCTTAAGGGGAGCATACAAAAATATACATTAACACTGAGTCGGAGAGAGCAAATTTAGCAGAAGAGTAGGTGTTCATGTAGAAATGGTGCAGACTGAGTCCAGGAGTACTGATGTGTTACAGTAATGACTACTCATTAGAAAGATTTAGGATGAAGAGGATGGAGTTTTAGTAAGGGGGAAAACATTTTTAAACTTTAGACGAACAATACATGCCAGTTCTGCCATAATAAATGTTTAATATCAAGGAGGTAAATACTCCTTAAAATGCAACGTTTTCAATGGCTGCATAAACAAATAAGGGTTATAGTGCAAACAGCGTCCCGCTGAAGCAAATATTTAAGAATAAATAGGCTAAACCAGCGTCAGGGCCGGTACAGACCCCTCCTGTGGGCTAAATCAATGGCATGCTAATATCTCGGAGAAGGGAAGCTGAGGAGAAACAGCTCCAAACGCCATCTTGTTCGCAGCCGCTTCTTGGTCTCGAGACCCGCCAAAGCCATCCATTGCTCTCATTTATTCACCACTGGGGGTTCACTGGCTCTGAAATGCGGGGGATACTGATGCGTGGAAAGAAAATGTGCTTAAAAAAAACCCGACTATATTTTTATTCGTTTTCATTTGTGACTCGACAGAGAGCTGAGCTGCTGTAAAACACCGACCATCAGTCTGTCCAATTTAACGCCTATTTCCTCCGAATACAATTAAATGTCTTTAAGAAAAGGCCGTGTCTAATTCAACATGGTGGTCATGAGAAGTGAGCATTTTAGGGTGGATCAGTGAGAGGAATCACAGAGGTTTAAGACATTATATATCTAATCATGCTCAGGGAGGCCTTTGCCTCAAAGAACCACCCAATCCGATTAACTGGTTAAAAACAGAGGGACTCATTTAACACTCTGTAAGGTTTACACGGCTTCAGCTAATTGGCCTAAACACCAGTACAACGCTGCCGAGTACGATGGCTATCGATATTCAACGAAGTGGTAACATTTCATGCACTGATCATTTATTTTAAGTGAAATCGGTTAAACAAAACAAAACTGCACAACTGTCAGTCACAGTTAAAAGCGACCCCGATGGATTTTGACCGCTAACCAAATGAAGCTAACTTCAAATGAAACACACAAACTGAAAACGCCAGAGCAAACGTTTACAAAGTATGGCATGCACTCAGTTAATAATATTTATATCGCTTAGTTATCGAGTTAGAGCTGGAATCTAAGCCCCGAAATAAGCAGAGCAAAACCGAGCTTGGCTGGAAAAAAAAAAAAACATACCAGCTGAGTTAGCTTTCTTAGCTAGCTACAATGACTAATTAGCTAGCTAGCGGTCTTCCATGCTACGACAGTATCAAGACTAGAGTTAACTTGCTTCAAAATATTGCAAGTGATGCAATGTAACAGGTTAGACAATATATATTTCTAAGACATTCCAGTAACGTGGTGCACAAGTATATTTGTTTGCTCTCAATCTTAGATACAAGTTAGGTATGGAAAAACAAGCCGAGAGCGGTCCGGATGGCCGCAGTTAAGTCAAAGGCCTGAAAATATTCATTTTTGAGAAGCTGCTGCTGTTGTTTCTCTGTGTGCCGCTAGCCATGCACTTACTGGGCACAAAATCATAAAACGTACAGCTTCGAGAAAATAACTGTTTTGTGAGGTTTGCGGTTTAGTCAAACACTCATTTCCCTGGCGTTTTTGCCTGTATGCAAACGGCTCGGCTAAACTGTTACCATTACCCCACGCCCGTTCACTACAACCTAATCATTAGTACTCAAATACACCGCGCCGAATATCATTTCACTTCCTTAGTCAACATTAAACCCACAGAAAATGACATACCTGTATTCAGTCGTAGTTGGCCTTGCTTTATATGGCATTGACCGAAAGAAAACACCGTGTTTCTGTAAAAATCCACGCATCAACGAACAAGAACGAGCTAGCTCGCTAAGCTAACTAGCCTCAGTCGGAGGAGCGGCGCTTCACTAATGAGTTGAGCTTTCAAATAATTCGATGCAGAAGGCGAAAATTAAATGCCGCGTTTGAAATGTATCAACAAGATATCTCAACTGCGGCGTCAATTTTTTGTCATTGAAGTCCGTGGGACAAATTTGATCTGGTTGCAAGTCCGACGGCCGCCACTTCCCGTTGCTTTTCCTTCAAGGAACACTTTTCTCCAGTTGTACTTCTCATCCGGCCATCAGAGAACAGAGATGGGCGCGGTGACCCTGCAGCCAGGCTCGGGAAACCCCGCACACACACTCTCTCTCTCTCTCTCTCTCTCTCTCTCTCTCTCTCTCTCTCTCACTCACTCACTCACTCACTCACACTCTCTCTCTCTCTCTCTCTCTCTCTCTCTCTCTCTCTCTCTCTCTCGTATACACTCACATACACACAAACACCACTGCACTCAGCGCGCTGAAACTATACTGACAGTACTGACAGAAATACTGAAACACTCTTACCAAGTGTTGAGAAATACTGAATAACTCCACCAGTACTGATAGAAATACTGAAACAACACAGTCAGTGCTGTTAAAAATACTGAAACGCTAAAAGTACTGATATAAATACTGAAACACCAGGATCTGTACTGAAAGAAATACTGAAACACTACCATTATACTTTTCGAAATACTGAAACACGTTTGCCAGTGTTGAAAGAAATACTGAAATACTCTTGCCAAGTGTTGAGAGAAATACTGAAAAAACTCCACCAATATTGATACAAAGAATGAAACACCAGTACAAGTACTGAAAGAAATACTGAAACACAACCATTATGCTTTTAGAAATACCGAAACACTCTTACCAAGTGTTGAGAGAAGTACTGATAAAACTCCACCAGTACTGATAGAAATACTGAAACAACACTGTCAGTGCTGTTAAAAATAATGAAACGCCAAAAGTACTGATACAAATACTGAAACACCAGGATCTGTACTGAAAGAAATACTGAAACACTACCATTATACTTTTCGAAATACTGAAACACGTTTGCCAGTGTTGAAAGAAATACTGAAATACTCTTGCCAAGTGTTGAGAGAAATACTGAAAAAACTCCACCAATATTGATACAAAGAATGAAACACCAGTACAAGTACTGAAAGAAATACTGAAACACAACCATTATGCTTTTAGAAATACCGAAACACTCTTACCAAGTGTTGAGAGAAGTACTGATAAAACTCCACCAGTACTGATAGAAATACTGAAACAACACTGTCAGTGCTGTTAAAAATAATGAAACGCCAAAAGTACTGATACAAATACTGAAACACCAGGATCTGTACTGAAAGAAATACTGAAACACTACCATTATACTTTTAGAAATACTGAAACATGTTTGCTTGTGTTGAGAGAAATACTGAAACAGTTTTGCCAAGTGTTGAGAGAAATACTGAAATAACTCCACCAGTACTGATAGAAATACTGAAACAACACTGCCAGTGCTGCTAAAAATACTGAAATGCCAATAATACTGATACAATACTCAAAACACAAGTACTGAAAGAAATACTAAAACAACCATTATACTTTTAGAAATACTGAAACACTTTTGCCAGTGTCGAGAGAAACACTGAAATAACTCCACCAGTGCTGATACAAATACTGAAACACTACCACCATGAGTAATATAAGACTTAACAGTAACTACAACCAACATAAGCTGACAATAGCACTATATGTTAATTGTTTATGTAGATCTATAGTACTTGACACATCTCTACAGCACAACTTTAATACCACTATAATTAAAGGAGGTATATTTTCTGTTATAGGAAAATAACCACCAACTGGGTAGTACTATTTGGCTTAATGCAATTATTTTGTAACCATAAGGGTATAAGGGTTTTATTCCTCTTATACCACAGCAATTTGCCAATGATTACTTTTTTTAAATTTCATTTTACTGCATTACATTTTTACTTATACTTAACGTCATGGAACCTACAAGACAAGTTAGTCCTTGTTATCACTTACATCATACTTACATCAGACATGTTACCAGGAAACAGGAAAGGCCAAGAGATAATAATTTTCCTCCATGTGTAACAATAAAAATTGCCATAACAACATTTATGCATTTGTCCTATTTTTATGTGAATCCTAACACTATGCCCTAGAAACAATGAGAAAATATGGGAGAAAAACCCAGGGATGGATTTTCATTAACAATTCATAACGAATAGTGAGGTCCTATATCTCAGCTACTTCACTGAAGTTTCTAAATCTACTGTAAGTTAAAAACTGATGTCAGAACAACACTTAGGAAGGTACCACTTAGCTTGATTTATTAAAAAACAGCAAACAGTGCAAAATGTTATGCAATATAAGAAAGAAAAAAAAAACAGTAAACAGGCAGAGGTCAGATGGTCAGCAAACAGTATATCCAAGAACAGGCAAAGTCATGAACCAGAAGAGCAAACAAAGACAAAAGGCTTGGTATACACAGAACGCTTGGGAAACTGAACAGGTTCTTTGCTGTGAGATTGAAACTAAAAGCGGCTTATTAAGTTGCATGGTATGAATGAATCAATAGGCAACGGGTGAGATGAAATCAAAAGCCTGGTGACTGTGAATGTGGGAGTACAGGTGTGTTGTGGAAAGTGCACTCTGGTGCTGCAATGTTTGTAGGCCACAATGTGTTATGGGAAATGGAGTCTAGTGTTGAAAGAAGGATTGTGGTACAGTACAGTACAGTAGCTTATTGGCTAAGGTGTTGGACTACTGATTGGAAGGTTGTGAGTATTATAAAATAAGATAGAAATGTAATGTAATGGTGTCTGCCAAATACCAGAAATGTAAATGGTAAGTTCCAGCTTGTAAGTGATGTCACTGATCTGCTTGTAGATGTGTAGACGTGTCCAATGTTTGTGTCCAAGCAGGGTTATGTTTTCTATAGTCATGGGCTATCAAAGGTCTAAAGTGGTGATCCATACAGTCCCCTTGTTGGTATCGGAGGATAGGACCTCTATGACTGTCAGCCTTGTCTTTGTAAGCTTGGACAGGCTGATGGCTGGCTTTCCCACTCTTGCTTGCTGCGCCAGACCCACTCATCCACCGCAGGCAAGCAGGAAGAAATAAGTGGTAAGGGCTCCATTACAGGATTATTATAACATGTGTTTTGTATTGCAGGCAGCAGGAGAAGTGATAAAGTGAGGAGTTGATCACTATGTGTGAGAGAGCTAAACAGCACAAAGCTGTGTTTGTGTGTTTGTGGGTGTCTACAGGTAATCAAAGTAGTTAAAAATATATGTTGTGATAGAGTCCTTGCCACTGCATCCACCAGACACAGACCTCAGGACCTTCTCAAGTTGCACACAGCAGAAACAGTGCTTCTAGGCCTTGCTCCAAGCCCAGGTGGAGGACCTGCAGGTGCTTTGGAGCATGGTCCAGCTAGTGGGTATTCTCGCAGAGGCTGCCCATGACCAGGAGGTATTTGTAGACCTCTTGGAGCATGCCATAGAAGTACAGCTCTTGGCCTAACTAGCTGGAGTGCTCAGACCTGAAGCAGGAGATAAAGTGATCTATTTGCTACAATGTCAAGCTCTAAATTATTTGCCAAATAGCAAGGACCTTTTGAGGTCACACATCAAGTTGGGGAGGTTAACTATGAGGTAAGCTGAACAAATAGAGGTGGGCAAATCTCTTCAAACCATGAAGAGAGGTAGTCCCTGTGGCTTTGGCAACTATAGTTCTGGAGAGGGAGGCACTGGTTCCAGAGGTAAATCTAAAAACAGTGATGCAATCCATCCTGGTCCCTTATAGAGACCGCCTTTCCAAGTTCCAAATCAAAGAGGATGCTAAGTTGCAGGTACCCTTTTCCACTCTATTTGGTTTACAGCAATTCGTGGCCTTTAATTTTGGATTGTTTAAAGCCCAGACAACATTGCAGGAACGAATGCAGTCAGTGCATTAGACCAAAGACAAAGCTGCTGAGGCAAGTAACATGGTAGGTCTGATGTACCCTTGCTGGAAAGTCTTGTGGATGTACTCCTCCAAGGCCTGTTATTTAGCTGATGACAGAGGTTAGAGGATAAACTCAGCCACAGGGATACGTCATGCTGGGCAGCAGATCAGTGGCGCAGTCATAGGGTCTGTGAGGAGGGAGCCCACTGGCTTTGGCCTTATTTAACACATCCTTGAGGTCCTAGTTCTCTAGGCGTATGTCTCAGGGTTTTCAGTGGAAGTGAAGGCTAACATGATTCTGGTCTGTGTATGAAATGGCTGAGGCAGTATTGTGACCACCAATTGAGTCTGGCCTGGACAGCTAAGGGTTATGGAGCCCCATCATGTCCAGAATGACTGGGTGCTTAGAGGAGGCGGTAAATAGCAGCAGAATCTTGTGCTTGTGATGGAGTACACCAACCCACATGAGAATGGGTTTGGTGCAGGGGGTGATGATGTGTGTGATATTTTTTTGTAATACATATATTTCTTTCAGCATGTCATTAAAAAGTGAGACAGATATTTTTCCAGCTTTAATTCACTATATGAATATTCCAAAGGGTTTAAACCTGCATACATCTCTTTAAACAATCTGCAAGTCTTGGGACCACATAGGCAGTGCATTGTTTAGGTACAAAGGAACACCCTTGGATGAATGAACTTTGGTCTAATAGTCTCAACTCCAAGAGAACAAAAAAAGAAGCTGGTGAAGCAATCGGAGGCATTAGGTACCATAATATGTGTATCCACCAAAAGCTGTTATGCAAGGAAGAAGCCTCAGAAGGACAAAGATCTAGCCTGTTCTTAGGAGTGTTCTCTGATGAAACAAAAAATGACCAGTTTGACCATGGTGATCAGTGCTAAGTATGGAGAGAAAAGGGGTGAGAATTTCAATCTGAAGAATACTTATCTATAAAGTATGGGAGTGTAAGCTTCATGTTTTGGAGGTGATTTTCTGGCAAAGGGACTGGTGTATTTGAGAAAAATAATATGGGTTCTTAATGAAGGAGGATTACTTACAATTCTGAAATGAATCTTTACGACATCAGCCAGAACACTTGCTACTGACTCTGTGCATACCTTTAAATTAAAACGAAATGGTTTATGACAACAAAGTGAAGTTATTGGCTTTCACAATCCCTAACCTAAATCCCTAAGAACTGAAATAAAAATCTGAGCAAGAAGGCACCAATACCTGACGGAGTAACCCCAGTTCTGTCCGAAGAAACAGGAAAAATTATTACAGCAAAGTATTATGAGAAACTTGTTGAAGGATACCCTGAATGTTTGATTGAATTTAATCAATTAAAATGGAAATGCCACCAAACACTATCACCAAGTGAGTTTAAATCTTTGATATAGTAAATAAAAGCAAAAACACAAACCTGAAATAGTAAATAAAAGCACAAATAAATATGTCTCTTATCTGTTATTTTGAAATGTACATAAATAAATCACTTAAGTAATTTAATACAGGGAATGTATGGGGACAAAAAATTGTAGCCTAGATGTACGTAAACCTCCAGAAAGATCAGAAATGTTAACTGGTTAGAATCTGGACTATGATGCTGCTGCTCGAGTAATGATGGAGAATCATCATTTAAGAACGATAAATAAATAAATAATAGATAACCCTAGCTTTACAAAATCTTTTGTAATCTTTTTGTCAGCCGAATTATTGCCGGCTCTAAAGTGTTGCACATCATTAAAACAGATGGCTTGGCAGTATAAAAACCAATTTATAAGCCAACGTTCAGCCTCTGAAAACACATCATACTGGTTTCTAATTATTCATTGCTTCCTATGTAGAATTTGTGCTAAATCTAAATGCTAAACCAGGAATATATATTTTGCCATTTACACCACCTCGGCTTACACCGATAGATCAGTCATAACATTAAAAAACTAACCGACAGTTGAAGTGAATAATATTGATTATATTATTACACTTGCACCTTTCAAGGGGTGGGATATATTAGGCACCAAGGGAACAGTCGGTTCTCAAAGTTGATGTGTTGGAAGCAGGAAAAATGAGCAAGCATAAGGATCTGAGCAACTCTGAAAATGGAAAAATTGTGCTGGCTAGACGGCTGGGTCAGTGCATCTCCAAAACAACAAGTCTTGTGGTGTTTTTCCTGGTATACAGTGGTTAGTACCTAAGAAACTATATGTAATACAAGGAAGGACAATCGGTGAACTGAGGTCAGGGTCATGTCTTGCAAGGCTCAGTGACGTGCATGTGGGGGGCAAAAGCTAGCCCAGCTGGTCAGAGCGCACAGAAGAGGTACTGTAGCACAAATTGTTAAACAAGTTCATGCTGGCTACTGTAGTGTCAGAACACACAGTGCATCTCAGTTCACTGTGTATGAGGTTGCGTAGCCACAGACTGGTCATGCTGACCCCTATCTACTGTCCAAAAGTGCCTACAAAGGCATATAAGCATCAGAACTTGTCCTTGGAGCAACTGAAAAAGTAGGATGATCATATTATCTTTTTACACTATGTAGATAGATGGGTGCATGTGCATCGCTTACCTAGTGTGTGGGCTTGGTGGCCATCTAATCTCCACCTCAAACTCTAGTGTTCCTAGGCTCTGGATCCCAAGTACAGGAGGAAAGTGCTTTTTGTAAACAAACAAATAAATAAGTGATGATTTAAACTGAGAGATCAGAAACGGTGCTGTGATTTGAAAACAGAGTGTAAGAGACCTGGGTTGTACTCTTCCCCATTCATTTAATTTTGAAAAATTTTGCATTATAAATTTCTCTGTGTTACTGTATAGTCTGTATGTTCATATTAGATTTAAAGTTACTTTATTAAACAGATATTTGCATTACATATTAGTGCAGGTGTTATAATATTAAGATGAATGTTAAAATGTCAAAGGTAAAACCCCCAAAGTTCCTCTTGTCTAGTAATCAGCCAAACTAACAAAAAAAAAGACCCTTTCTAAGATGAAGCTCTTTCAAAACAATTAATGTGATGGAATAATCTTTCTAATGATGGCCACAGTTGGTATGAACTGGAAATAGAAACCTAATGATTCACTTATTCCTTTATTTGGTAAGCTGTATATCCAACACTGTCTTGGGAAAGAGGGTAGTCTAAAGCACCTGCTGAGACTGACATAAAAGAAAAGTTCCCAATTCCCAAAGAGGGACAAAGATTTACCCAACCTTATTCTAATAGTTCATCTAATCAGATGACTTTTAACACAAACTGCACTATGAACTAAATACTTAAGTGTAATTTAGGCTATGAATTTACTCTCAACAGTACTTGAAGTAGGTGTATTACTCCGAGTGCAGAGCAGGCAAATGCTCTCTGATGTATCTTTTAGATACTATTTATAGTGTGTACAAAAATCTCATGGGACAATTTAATATGACATTGCCCACAAGTTTTAAGACTCCATCACTACTCCAGCAGAACAGCACACAGAAGCTACCAGTCTTTGAACCGGACAAAATGGTAAGCATTTTTATTGTTATATCCTACATATTATGTCTAAAACGTATGATTATTTCCATTAGGTTGTATAGCTCTGTGATATTTCTTCAATGTATTTTGAGATATACACTCACTAGAGTTACTAGTTTATTCTGTACCACATATGTGTGGCTTGTGTGTAATAAATAAAGAATCTGGTTGATCAGATGTACTTATTTACAGTAAATGACGTTCTCATTTTAGGCAAGCAAACTGACTACAGAGCAGATTACAGAGTATAAAGGTGTGTTTGAAATGTTTGACGAAGAGGGGAATGGGGATGTGAAGACACAAGAGCTGGAGAGGCTGATGAGTTTGATGGGAATCAACCCGACAAAGCGGGAGCTAAGTCAAATGGCCAAAGATGTGGATAAAGATGGTAAGATTAATAATAAGATGTAGCCTCTGCCTCTGTTGTATTTCTCACCATATATTTGCACATCTGTAAAGCAGCTTTTTATAAAAAAAAATTTCCGGCATAACAGTTGTTAAATTTGTCAAAATTCAGTTAATTTCATGCATCCATTTATGAACTAGTTATTACACATGGAGTCTATCACAGGACACTCAAGGCACAAGGCAGGAGACACACTGGACAGGGTGCCAACACACACACATTTACACACTGTGGACAATTTAGAGATGCCTTTCAGCCCATAACATATGTCTTTGGACTGGGGGAGGAAACCTTGGGGGTTTACGTGGAGTAAACTTCAAATTAAATAAATTCAATTAAATAAAAAGTTATCTATACATATAATACTGTTTATAGAGCAGAATTAGAGAATTACAGCTGCTATAAAGGAAACACCCTGTACACAGAAAACACAACAATCACAATGTAGTGCATTTTTTCTCCTTCTCTCTCT
This sequence comes from Hemibagrus wyckioides, assembly GCF_019097595.1. NCBI lineage: Eukaryota > Metazoa > Chordata > Actinopteri > Siluriformes > Bagridae > Hemibagrus > Hemibagrus wyckioides. The sequence goes on along the minus strand of NC_080720.1, from coordinate 21,010,022 downwards.
CTCTCTCTCTCTCTCTCTCTCTCTCTCAAATATTTCTGAGGCTTTATATTTCAGCCAGTTAATTTAAGCACTCTTCAAATTGAGTTTTGTAAACAGGGAAGTATAAGAGGATTATACTGAATGAGTGGTGGGATTTAGGATTTCACCACATGTGGGTGACCGTTTGACCCCAGGCTGCCTTTAAAAAAAGCAAATTATCGCCATCTACAGGCCAGGGAAAGGATTAAGACATGGGTTATGTCAGTTTTAGAAATTTTTTAAAAAGTTATATTTAAATGTAAGTTTTTTTGTATTTAGTAAAAAGCTTGCTACAATATAAATAATTAATACAACAAAACACAACATATACAGCACAAAAATGACATGTGTTCATAGCAAGCATCTAAAAAAGGTTAAAATAGTCATGTTCAATAAAATTCAATAAAATCTTGTTTTTGAATCTTTGTGTAAATTAGTAATAATTAAAGTAATAATTATGCTAATACAGTCAGTAATTATCTTTTGTACAGGGGTCAGGGTGTTTTTGAGCCAGTTCTGGAACTAATATGTTATGCTTATACATGTAGATATCATGCCTAGACATATGTAGATATTCTGCCTAGCTAGCTTAATTTACATTTGAGCCAATACCTTAAAGAGAAAAGACATCATCTAAAACTTAAATTGCTTGCATATGTACGAAACAGACAAAAAGGCCCCAGTGAATGCAGTTTAATGTATTTCTGTATAACTTGTTTCGCACCCATTGCCTTTATAACTACCTGCAACCTCATTTATTATTTTCACATAAAATGGAAACAATAGCACAAGCTTTGGAACATTGTCTTGCTTCCTTAGTTTTTAAAAGCAACTTTGGATCTTTTTCAATGTCCCAGTTGAATCATTTATCTGCCTTATTTTATTATCAGTGCAAATCATATTGTAAAATTGGCATGAAAATGTGCTGTTTTATTGCTGTTATTCTGGTTCATTTGATTATTTTGTAAATACCACCATTTTTTTTTACTTTTACAGGCAAAGGCACCTTTAACTGTGACAGGTTTCTGGGTCTTATGGCTCTTTACCATGAGAGAGCTAAAAACCAAGATACTGAGCTTCGAGCTGCCTTTAAAGTGTTTGATAAGGAGGCCAAGGGCTACATTGACTGGAATACACTCAAGTAAATTAATGACCAATCTTATTCAGATTGACAATACTCTAAATCATTTCACAACAGCTCTGTTGCAACTACTGCTCATGGTTCTAGCTTTTTTATACAATAAAGACTTTATCGGACAGAACAACCTGTAAGGAATTAATATGTTTTTGCCTACTGTTTCAACATACATTAGAGATACATTATATAGCATATAAAAGTGAATGAAGACTTGCTTTATTTAGGTTACATGTATTATGCCAGTTATTCCTGAAACCTTGATGATGCATAACATGTATCCTAATTATTTAGTATGAACTTCCTCATAACTGTGTGCAGGTATGTGTTGATGAATGCTGGTGAGCCTCTCAATGAAGAAGAGGCAGAACAGATGATGAAGGAGGCTGACAAAGATAGAGATGGAACAATTGATTATGAGGGTGATTAAGCACTTCTCCATAACAAAAATGACATTTTTTTGTTCAACATAACAATTAATACTTGTCTATATTTTGTTTTACACAACACATTTTTACGCTTCCCTTGTCTTGAAGTACCCCCTTTCTTGCACATTTTAGTTCCGTCCCTAGTCAACAACAACTCAGAAAGAGTGATACTTAGGTGATGAGTCAGTGTTGAGAGCAGGGAAATCACTAAAATGTGCAGGCCAGGGGATCTCATTGATCAGGGTTGGAAATTTAGGGAGCTTGTCAAAACCATAACCAAATACAGATTACTTACACCATGGTTTCATTAGAGCATCATTTTATTAGTCTCAATGACAGATTACTGATATACTGAAATACCTGTGTATATTCAAAAATATTCCTCTAAAAATACATTTATTACATTTTTCAGAATTTGTTGCCATGATGACTGGAGACTCTTTCAAGATGACTTGAAACTCAAATTGGAGAAGCATGTGGATGAACACTGAAATGTAATGTAATTGCAGATATCAGCAACTGTATGCTTGAATTAAAGGATTATTAGGACTCCATTTTGTTTAACGTTTTACTGATATCGAACCTCATTATACAAGTCATAAAATATGTGCAACGATTTTTTACCTCTAGGATATGATAAATATATATATATATATATATATATATATATATATATATATATATATATATATATATATATATATATACACACACAAAACACCCTTACATGCCAGTAAGGGGTTAATATCCCTGAACCCACGTCCACCACGGTCATGGCATTAAGCGAGCTTAGCCATGAAATCTCATCCCGTTATGAGTGAAGGATGTGTACTGCAACCAATCATGGCCTGGCATCGTGCTACAACTGACCAATCGGAACACACGAAGACGCTGGGAATAGGGTGGGACTTGGAGCTAAAGATCAAACCGCCTACTAGCATACTAAAGAGTGTGTTAAAACAGTTAATCGGTATAGGTAGCGCACTAGTTTTACATACTTTGTAGAATGGTAGTATACGTTGTCAGACGTAGCCTGTAGTCAAGGCTTGTAGCATCCATATGACGGCCTATGTTTATTCAGGAATAGAGAGCAATGGGAGGAAAAGCGGGGCAATAGAAATGGACGAGGGAAGCATGAGACAGTGTTGGGTTTGAAAGCTGTTTTGTATTTCATTTATATTGCTTTGCTGAGCACTTTTTCCCTGTTGAGGTACAACCGAGAAGGAAGACAGTCCACTTTTTTCTCACGTTCAGCGCTGTGTTGTCATATAATCCGCCTCCCTACTGTTCTTTATCATGAGGTGAGTGTGTACTTGTAATAATATAAAACGGTTGTCCATTTATAATGGCTATGTCATCCTAGCACTAATGTTTTGGCTGGCAAACCTGCATCATATGACTGACACATTTAGACGCTACGTTATAGCGTAACTATCTTTGTCCTGTGCTTATCGCTGATTGGTCGAGATGAGACGCTTCATCAGGCCTTGGCAATCGTGATTGGCTGACAGCTTCACATGTTCTTTATTAAGCATAATCAGCAACATCATCATCATCATCCGGGTACACACATACACATTGAAGGCATGAGACTGAGCAGAGTGTAGGGATATCTCCGTTAAAGGAACACACATTAAACATGTCTGTATTTAAATATTTTATTTAGATATGCTTAATTATACCTCCAGCGTCCTGGGTTCGAGTCTCACTCCCGCGGTGGGTTTGGTGGGTTTCCTCCGGGTGCTCCGGTTTCCTCCCACAGTCCAAAGACATGCTGCTAGGCTGACTGAAGTCTCTAAATTGTCCGTAGTGTGTGATTGCCTGAGTGAATGAATGAATGAGTGTGTGTGTGTGTGTCCTCTTTGATGGTTTGGCACTCCATCCAGGGTGTATCCTGCCTTGATGCTCGATGACACCTGAGATAGGCACAGGCAGTGGTGTAACAGGGGCATCCTTTTCCCATTCAATGTTCAGTGTCAACTTAATGAGAACTCCAGCATAGTGATAGTGCCAGTAGTGCTTAGTGGTTAAGGCGTCAGGTTACTGCTCAGAAGGTTGTGAGTTTGAATTCCAGGTCCACCAAGCTGCCTCTGCTGGGCCGCTGAGCATTACTCAGTCACTAGGGCATCTGCTAAATACTATGAATATATAGAAATATTTTTCTGTGAGCCCAGACTTGGGTTGGGAGTCATGTTAATAATAAAAAGCCAATGTGGTGGATGTTGATAATTATGTACATAATCAAGTCAACTGGTCATTTCTTTATTTCTGACAGCAAGGCAAAAAAGAAGGTTTTTTTTAATCGCATGTTGAGCAGTTAACTGGGGATCACTGGTCCAAACAGATACTTTGTTTTACACAACTCAAATTTGTACCTTGAGTTTCGAAATGTTTTGTGCTCTAGAGTAGGCTAAGATGTGCAGAGTTCTATTCATAAATCAAATATAATTGAATCAGTGTTCACTCCAACAGTATTAAATGGGATGAATAAAGTATCTGTCTGTCTGTCTGTCTGTCTGTCTGTCTGTCTGTCTTCCGATAGATAGATAGATAGATAGATAGATAGATAGATAGATAGATAGATAGATAGATGGATAGATAGATGGATAGATTATCTATCTATCTAATAGTCGTGTCAGGAAAATGCTACAACACTGTGGAGGTCACTGTGGGATCACAGTAGTTTACACTCAGAAAAAAAAGGTTCTATGTATGGTTATCATTTCTGTTTTTTTTGTTGTTTGTTTGTTTGTTTTATTTTTACTTATTTATTTATTTTTTAAAAAAACCTTGTTTTGTAGCGTTCTCACCAAGAACACAAACTGTAGACGCTTTTACACAGAAAAGCCATTAGTATTAATTTTACTCAAGATGATAGTGAAATATGTGGGAGGTTGTTTGACTTTAATGTGTACCATGTAACATACTGGCAGTTACCCTCCACACGCACTGTTTAACCAGAGAAGATAAGAGAAGAGAAAGTGCTTTCATGAGAAAAAATGAGACTGAGAGAAAAAAAACAGACACAAAGGCTAGGTGCAGGTAGCTGTGCATTGTCTTACGAAACACTCGTTCCTTTCGCGGGCCTTTTTTCTGCGTACTGTCTTTCCTGGGTACAGCATCACCGCTGGCGCTGGCACTCTTTCTCACCCCCATCTTATACCCACATCCTGTCACAACCCCCATTGCTGCCCAGCTGTCTAAGGGTGGGGGACAAGGGGAAGTTAACCATGCAGAGAGGTGAAAACACACACCTATTGTAACACAGTGTCACTAGTCAGTCCGTCCAACTGCATGTCCTTGCATGCATACTTGCTTACATGTATTACTATCCTGGTCTAACCCAGGGGTTAAGCTGATGTTAAGCCTAGCAAGTTCATTCGGTGAACTTATGATATTTAAGTAATCACAACTGAAGGTCAAATGTGTTGAAAAACCTCTCATATGAAACTGTGTGTATATTCAAATGCATGCCATATTTATAACACACATTTTGCCAAATAAAAATTAAGCCACTTATACCTTGCATCTCATAGTATTGAAGTGTAAAATGCAGTGTACATGGATTTTAGTGTAAACCTAAATCTACTGCAAACCCCAGCATAATCAGAATCCTAATACAAAAACGTCTAAGTCGAATTCTAATGTACACTGCTGCTGCAAACCATATGTAATGAAGAATTAAGCATATAATGTTTTTAGGATATTTCAGCATTCTTAGTAAATACTCTCTGGAAAATAAAACTCACTGCTTAATGCTTTGAGGAGTGTATGCATCAGAAGAATTTAGCAAGAAGATGTGAATGAAAAGCAGGAAAAGCAGCTTGTGGTTAGAGAGATTCTAACCTTCATTCACACCAAGCCTGGTCTCATGTCTACAGCATCTCCACTTCTCTATTTTAAGCCTCAAACCTCTTTCCTGCCCCAGCATCCAGCCCCCGCGTCCACACACATCCTAACGGCTGTGATGTGGAAGGAAGCTGTGCTCTTGCCAGTGCTATCACACATTCTCAAGCATCCATGACCACAGAGTGTTTTTAGAGTATGCACACACACACACACAGACACATCACTGACTTACTGTCTATGTTTAAATATCAAGGAATTGGTACAGTCTGTTCACTGAGATTTTTTTCATTAACACTGAAATAAACTATTTAGGTAAATGTTTCTGCATGGTTGTTTTGTTTATTATATGTTAGTACTGAATAGCGTACATAATAATTCTCTATTTTCTTTTAACCTTCCTCTGAGGTAAGAAGCTAAGATGGCTTCACTGAGCCAGAAGGTGTGATGTAACATTATTTGACGAACACCACGTTTTGCAGGATGGCTGAGGACTGACCCAAACAATCATCTCCATCACCACCAGCTCCTCCATCCCAGGGCCATGTCTCTGACAACAGTCAAAACTAATTTCTTCAGTCCATCCTTAGAATATACCCCAGTCTCTGTTCGTACACTTGTCCCTACTCTTTCAAGCCCCATCCTTATCAGTTCAGTGGAGAGCAGGACAGTGCAGGACAATGCTACCTATAAAGCCAACTTCCCCACCATCACTGTACCAGCCAATGAGACGGGCTTCAACTCCACGCAGCTCCCAATGGCATCGGTGTATGGTGCTGGTATGGGCATGGTCCTCATGCCCTTTGGCATAATCAGTATTGTCGGACTGGCTGTTGTTGTGGTGAGGATGTTATGTTTGTCTGGATAATGTGGCCTGATTGCTAAATCTTTGATGTTTGTAGTCCTCCTAAACTGATTTATGTTTTGCTAAAATGAATGAACAGTCTAGTTAAAACTACTTCTAATATTGAAAAACGCATTAAATTGGGACAACAATGCTAATAATATGTAATCTACTGTGCTTTCTTCATGCTCTTTGTGTATAGTTAGTTATTAGTCAGAGATATTTCTAAATACTAATAAAGTACTAATTTAAGTTCTTCTCTACCTATTCTTTTCTGTTTACAGATGCTGTACATAAGGAAAAAGAAAAGGTGAGAAAACATTGCATCACTGGTCTACTTTTTAGCATTTTCAGTAATTTGCAAGATGTGACAAACATAACACTGATACATTTTTTGGGTGCAGACTGGAGAAGCTGAGGCACCAGCTGATGCCCATGTATAACTTTGACCCAGCCGAGGAGCAGGATGACCTGGAACAGGAACTTCTGGACCACGGCCGAGACGGCAGCCCGGCAGGACCAAATTCCAAAGTAAGTATAACATAATTGTCTATATTATTTTTGATATATTAAAAATATTATTTATGATTAAGGCTAAAAGCTTTAATATTCCTTACATTTTTTTAAGCATTTCATTTCTCCATACTTGTCCTCTGTTAAGTCATTAAGGGCATCTACTTTATTTATATCAGAGGTCATTTCAAAAATACCAAGAGACAGATTTATTTTAGCTTTTATTTACCGTATCAAATTTTAGTGGTTTGAATATCATTGCTTTTTAAGTGTAAATGCTTGGAGTAGCTGTTCACAAGCTTCTCATGATACTTTGCTGGATTTTTCTTTTTTGCTTAAAGAGTTCCACTTTGCTACCTTTTGAACACTTCTGATAAATCTTTGGAGGTATGCTTGGGTTCCTCTTGCAACCAAGTTTGAACTTTCAGGCTGATGTTTGAGGTGTTGTTTCAGTATTTCTAAACTTTTCTTGATGCCACGTGTTTTCTGATGTGTACCAGACACTTTTCTTAAATACGCCTACATAATGATGCTGCCATCCCCATGCTTCACAGTTGAGATGTTCTTCTTTAAATGAAAAGCCTCAACTTTTTTTCTATACTGTTAAATATTTGTTTGATCTGACCAGAGAACACCCCTAAAAAGGATAATGATGACCTGCGATTTGTTAATGCAGTTTCGCAGTAAGAGCAGTTGTCGTTAAATCAGTTTTCTATTTGTATAGAGTGTTTAACAACGGACAATGTCATAAAGCATAAAAATAATAGATATTCCATATATACATTTTTATATAGATATAGACAGTGGCCAGGAAAAACTCCCTGAGATGACATGAGGAAAAAACCCTTAGAGGAACCAAACACAATAGAACTGTTTAAAGAGACGGTCAACTTGGTGTATATAAACATTTGACCCACTGGAATTCTCATATAGTTAATTTAAGCTGAAGTAAATCTGTCTCTATGCAGTTGTTTACCTCTGACTAGTAATTGCCTTGACAAAAAAATCTTTGATAACATAAAATATGTGGAGTTGTGAAAATCTGAGACTGAATATCTGTAGCCTAGCTGTGTGTCTTATATATATATATATAACCCGGTTCCCTGAGAAAGGGAATGAGATGCTGCATCATGGCGTTGAAGCAAATGTGGAAAAATGCCAATTGTGGTGAGCCACGTGAGGTCAGGTGATGTAGTAGGGAATGCAACACTGCGTCTATGGGATCATCAGTATTATCTCCGCCACACTGAGGAAGAATGCCTGCCCAACAAGGCTGTGTAGCATTAGCAGAGACAATTGTTGAGTTCAGACAGGACCAGACTATCCCTGAAGGACCTGGGATCCTTGGGTTGAGTCCATGTCCAAACTATAAAACCTGATGAATGTGTACAGAGAAGACCAGACTGCCATAGCACAAACATCGCATGACATGACCTGGATGAGCAGGGAGAGATAACTCGCTGCTATGCTTATGGACCTGCATGCATACCCACATCTAAGAGCCGGCTACAGACAGCATTAGGTCCTCGTTTGGATCAGAAGAGATCACAGTACAGTATACTTTCTGTATCCAGAACAGCACCCTCTGATTTGGTAAAGAGGGTGAGAGATAGGAGAATAACTATCAAGCTCTGCCTCCACTAACTTAACCTGCAAGCTCTATGATCGGAGTCACCGGACCACCTCGGCACACACGGGACCTAAGCCACAGGGTGCAGAAGCCTGACTCCCATCACTTTTTTCTTTTTCCGAAAAGAGAGCCGGACAAGAGCGTTTTCATTGAGAAACACTTTCGATGAACACGGTCAGCCCCCTTGAGGACTGACCGAGCGTACTCTGTTCCCAAATCTAGAAGCTGAGTCTTGTCAACTAGATTTCTTTCTAGTAGAAATGTTTCACTACTCATCTGAGCAGCGTCTTCAGTCTGAATAGACAAAGAGATTCCTAAAGACAAAAAGCTGGGGATTTACTATCACTGAATTTCCACACATGCTTCAGATACTGGTCTCTGTCAAGCATTACTATGTGGTCTTTTTATAGCACATTTTAAGAATGGGGGAAGGACAGCAGTGTTAGAGTACAAAGTTTATAATAAGATCAGAATTCTGGGTTAGGTTTAGGTTTAGATTTGTTATTTTTTTTAGCTCATCTGAAGAAACAATTTACAAAGTACAATTTACATTGTAAATTTCCCATAGGGATGAATAAAGTATCTATCTATCTATCTATCTATCTATCTATCTATCTATCTATCTATCTATCTATCTATCTATTCTTGCAACATCTTAGAACATGCTTAAAGGAGTGTGTGACACTGCCCTCTTCTCTACACAAACTAACCCAATTGGTTAGTTTTCTGGTTTGTTACATTCCAGAAAGTGCCATTTTATTTTTTATTGCAATTTGATCTTCCAGTGTACAATTACCTTACAATTCCCATTACATCTAATTTGTGTAACAGTAACAGGCTCTAGCTCGCACTGCACTCTTCTCTATCATTCTCAGACTTTGACAGCGGGTCAGGGTGGCGCTCAGATGGCCAGTCGACTGGTCTTTACGGACGTTGCCGATGCTATGAATGTATGATGTCGGTCCTGCAGCATAGATGAAGATTGAGAAACATCATGGAGACAATGGGAACGTTCCAGCTTCGTATTTTTACACACGGCTGGAGTCAGACGTCGATTTAGCAATCGTCTGTAGACTATAAGGGAAGTTTCAGACTATCTTTAGGAAAGATTAGGTTACATTTGCTGTATTTAAAAAAGGAAGTGGCATTTCTGTACAGTTTGTAGAAAAGCCTATTTAATTTCTTTCTATCGATCTTTTTGAAATGGATTGTTTCAGACCTTGTTTAATACTATATACATACAATATATGTCTACGTGTATGTGTTTCTAGAAGTGTTCATTAAGGACATTTAGTAATAATTGCTTTTTGTTCATGAATAGGATTTGCATGCATTTTTGGATAGGACATGTACACAATCACTGCATTACACAATTCAAATGCTCCAGTTATTTATATTCATTTTATTGTTCTGAACCATGTTTCTGATCAATACATTTTAGCCTACTTTTATTTGTCTAACGTTTGAAATGTCTATAGTAATGTTATTTGTAACAAAGCAGCACTACACAGTCCCTCCAGGATTTTGCAATTTTTGAGATCACAGATATTAATGCAAAATGATAAGGATATTTAAAGAAGCTTGCAAATGTTTTTCAAAATTACAGAGGATTTTATGCAGATTAGGGCCAAGACGTGTTGTGTGACGTAATCACAACACACATTCACCCAAAGCATCTTTACTGGTTTAAAAGAAACATCTTGTGCCTTCACTTTTTAAAATTCAAGTTGTTTTCTGTAAAAAAGAAAGAAAGAAAAGAAAATCTGTAATTTGCTTTGCTTCCACCAATTCAAGTTTTTCTGGAGATCCTGGAGGGACTGAGTAATCTAGATGTAGATTAATGAGGTGACAGCGGAAAGGAAAAAACTCCCTGAGGAAGCGTGAGGAAGAAAACTTGGGTCTTTTGGGTGATGCAGGGTAGTGGCATTATAAATAATTATTTTTCTTCAACTGTACATTATGTATGTTTGAAATGATTGTACATGTAATTATATTTGGAATAATATTCATGGAGTAAGCACAGGACAGCTTTTAATGGCTACAACAACAGTTTTTAAAAGTACAAATGATGGATAAAGGTTTTGTGATTAACCATGAAGTCTTTTCTCCAAAGTTGCAAGGATCATTTTCATTACAGTCGAGGGACATTCTTTCTTCGAGTGTGTAAAAATAGAGTAGAAGTGGTTGGGGAATTTGACACACATTTTCTCTACCATAGCACAAACCACAGCTTCCCGAACTTTTTACTTCTTATTTCTCTGCTGTTTGCATCATATTGTTCTTATCAGCTGCTCGACACTGTACAACAATCTTCCTTTGACACAAACCTTACCCAGATCCCAAATGCACACTTTTTAACTGTATTTATAGAAAGAGAGAGGCGATTCCTATTCCTGTTTTATGCAAGCTCTCAAAGACAACAGGTATGAAAAAGGGAGACAGGTTATTTCACCTGAAAAGTATCACCACTGAAATCTAAAGCTTTCTATAGAAGAGTTTCTGTGAAACTGCGTCAGTGCTACACAAGCAGGCCACAATGATTTTCAAAGTAACCGTAATGCCAGTTCATGGCCCTGTTTGAACTGGTGTGAATGAAAACAACAAAGAGGCACTAAGAGTAACATACACTACCAGTCAAAAGTTTGGACAGACCTTTTAATTCAGTGTTTTTTGTTTAGGGATTTATTTTCTACATTCTAGAACAATACTGGAGATTTCAAAACTATGAAATAACACACATGGATTTAAGTAATCCATATGTAATGACAACAAAAAACAGTCAGTTGTTATTTTAAGACACGAAGGTCAGGTGTTCTGGAATAGTTCTTGCAAGAACAGTATTGTCAAGTGCATTTGCAAAACCCATCAAGCACCATGATGAAACTGGCTCACATGAAGACCATCCCAGGAAAGCAAGACCAAAATTTACCTCTGCTGCAGAGGAGAAGTTCATTTAGAGTTACCAGCCTCAGAAATCACCAATTAACAGCACCTCAGATTAGAGCCATTATGAAGGCTTTACAGAGCATCAGTAGCAGACATATCTCAATATCAACTGTTCAAAGGACATTATTGTGTATTTCGGCCACCTTCAGCATTGTTTTACAATGTAGAAAGAAATAAACCTCAGGAAAGACCATGGAATTAGAAGGTGTGTCCAAACTTTTGACTGGTAGTGTAATAATTAACATAATAGTTTAACACTCAATGGCATGTATGTAGTTACGTACTACCATTAGAATATAAGCAACTTTTCTCTGTTCACAATGAATAGAAATGATGGGGCATTATTTTCATCTTTCTAGTATATTCTTGTGCACTTGCCCTGAAATGTGCTTCCTTCCTTTCTTCCTTCTCATACTCTAGAGTGTGGGTGCTGTGTTTGCTTGCTTCCTTGCACAACAAGGAGTGTAATAATTGTTGTTTCAAACAGATTCATCTTTTAGAAAATTCTCTTGAGGATCATTTTTATGTTATGTTTGTCTGTATATGTACTGTGTGTGCGTGTGTGTGCGTGTGTGTGTGCACACTACTATGGATACAATTGTCCGTAGCAGTGTTCCACACTCTCTAAAACCAGCAGAATTACAAACAGTTTGTAATGTGTGTGACCTGTGATACCATAAAAAAATAAAATAAAATAAAAAAAACCATATGGACTGTTCATGAAGATTTGATCATTATTTTTTAATTGAATTTATTGAAATGTTTTATAAAATCACAACTCTAAGGTATACTGGGAATATTCATATTACATTTTTCATTCATTCATTTTTAGCATGACATGGTCAACACAATACAATGGATACACTTGTTTCAAGGCTCCGTCAGTCACTATTTTATCAACAAGAACTATTAAGATGCCTAAAATTGAGGTGCATTTATAGAAGTCGTGTTTTGGAAGAGTTCACGAGGTTTTCCTCTTTTAAAAGGTTTTTTTTCTTTTTCTTCAGTGTAAAAAGCATCATTTGACTCAATTGCAGATTAACACAGGCGGCAGTGTGCGCTTATCCTGTTAACTCAGGCGCATGATTAAAGACAGGGAAAAAAAAGACAACAGCTTATTAAATCATCTTTCTGATGCACGGTCTGTCTACACGGATAGTAGAAGCTATACAATTAATGAGGTGACATACAACTGATTGGCCTAATTCCTCTGAGCTTTTAGCTGCGTTTATGAGGCACCACCTTTCAAACCAATTTATGCAATGGAGAAACTCAGCAGTGTATGAAGGGATCCTGTATACATCTGTCATCCATCCGTCTATTTTCTGTAGCGCTTATCCTACACAGGATCACAGGGATCATGGAGACTGTACCAGGGGACTCTGGACACAAGGCGGAAGACACTTGCCTGTGATGGCATCCAAACCCACACCTTAGACAATTTATAGATGCCAATCAGCCTACAATGCATGTCTTTTGGACTGAGGGAGGAAACCCCTGAAGCACAAAGAGAGCATACAAACTCCACACACCCACACAGGAATTGTGGGAATCAAACCCCCCACCCCAGAGGCGCAAGACATGCCTCCCACAGACCAGTCACCATCATGCTATAACATTATCGAACATTATTAACAAAGCCTGGTGAGGCTTTGGATCCACTGCATTTCTGACCAAGACAAAGCAATTATTGAAGATAAATGAATGTATCAGCATGGAAGATTCAAGACATAGAAATAAGACAATATACATATTGTAAAGAAACCCTCAATAATAATAATAATAATAATAAAAAACAGTACAATTGTCAAGATTTTGTTCCTTAAAAATAGCTGCCATTCAAAAAGCACAACAAAGTGGAGAAAAATGTAAAAGGCACAATAACGTATAGTATTCTAGATGATAATGTATTTAACTACTGAAAAGGAATGAAAGCAGTAGGTTATTGGTAAACAAAAGGCAAACACTCTTTTACACTGTACTATTTTTTTTGTTTCAAGCTTTCGAAAGACTTTATCAAGTTTACTGGACACACAGCAGAAAAAGATCTAGTAGTCTATTTGATATGGTAAACTACTGAAGACTTTTCTTTCAAATAGTAAAATTCAGCAGGTTTGACACGTTTTCAAGTACAAATGGACACTGAACTGTAAACATTGAAATAAAAACAATCTCAGGGACTGATTTTTGGAGAAATGGACCATGACAGTTTTCATTTATATTATTATTATTATTATCATTATTTTTATTATTATTTGTGGAATGAATTAGACAAGTGATGTCTCAGTGGTTAAGGCTTTGGCCTACTGGTCTAATCACTGTGAGTTGTGCAAGTTGTGTCCTTGGATCCTTAAGCAAGACCCTTAATCGTCAACCGCTCAGTTTTATTCCATCTCAATTGTAGGACGCTTAGAATAAGTGTTGGCCAAATGAATGAATGTATATGTGGCTGAAAAATAAAAATAGCCTGTGCTGTACTGATAACATGAAGTTTTACATTAGTGATTCAGTACCATGTCTAAGTAGTTGTAAGTGTTTTTCTAGTTATACTGAAAGCACCTGTAGGACATCTGAGATGTAGGTCTGGTTTTTGACTATGTCTAGACAGATGGATGGGATGTCTAAATCCAGTTTACAATCCAAATCTCAGATCATCTTGTCATGTGCACATATAGCTTTATGTTTTTGTTTTATTTTTGCATATGTGCTTTAAATATGCCCATGTCTGATATGAGTCTATGCAATCCATAGAGCTGTTCACCATTCTCTAAGTGGCAGCCAATTATCAAGGGGAATATTCATTTTTTTCTGTTAGTGCTTTGTGAATTTGGGTATGTTTTTGTCAAGTAATTGATAGCAAACCTTTGTAAGAATGCTGGCTAGAACTGTTGAAACGCAGCCTATTGCACACACGGCTCAGACGACGGCAGCTCAGAGCCTAGTTGCAGATGTCGTGTGGTGATGACAGGTGTGGCTGGTCCTCTTCTTCCTCAAGCTAACAGTAGGAAAAAGACCACATACATTTGAGTGTGCGTGAGAAGGAACCATATGTATCGGTGGCAATAAGTACTGCGACAGTTGGGAACAGGAAACCAAGAAAGGTGGATAACGGCCATGTTCAGTTTCCCTTAAAGCAACTGACTCATTTGATTCCTGTTGAAGTCTACTGCCTGTATGCCTATGAGTAAAAGGGGAGTTTTTGAACACTTTCAACTCATAACAGAATTTCAGTATGTGAGGAGTTATTAGTAACTCGGTGTTCATATCAGTTTAACAAAGCTAACTAATGTTCCTTGAACGTGAAATGATGTGTAATTATTATTTCATTATTTCTGCAGATATAAATGATTTCTCTCACCTCTTGCTCTTGTTGCTGCACTGTTTTCTGAGGCTGTAAATAATGAAAGAGAGGACGTAAAATATACGTCAGCATATGTAACTGTACTGTATATATATATATTAGGTTGTGTAATGCCAGGGTGAGGTTTTAAATAAAATAGTACGGTTATCATAGTGTGTTTTTAGTTATCTGTAAATGTGATGCTAACCCATTTTCTCGGTCGGCCTCGAGGTCTCTTTTCCTTTGGTGGCTCCTTTGAAAAAGAAATAGATTAGTGATAATATATATAAAAACTGCTTACTTTACCTACAGCTTCTTTCAAAGAATGATTCAGTAGAATGGTTCAGCCTTTCTTACTTTGAGTGTTGTACGAGTGGTCTTGTTCTTACTCCCTTTGGGTCTTCCCCGTGGCCTTTTGGGAGCAGGAGGATCAACAGGCTCCTGAAAGAGCCAATGATTTTCAGTTCAGTGTTAAACTCGTTTCAGTGTCAAGGGCGTTTATGGGATGTCATAGTACCTGTTGTGGTTTGCGTGGTCTGCCTCTGCGTCTGCGTGGTACCTCTGGAGTGTCAGTTGCTGGTGTAGCAGCTGGTTGATCTACTGCTCCACTCATCTCTTCTTCCATCCTGACCAGACCTCACATAGACTCCACAAACACACTCTGTTCTGATGAGGTGTAAGTGGATGCTAGTACATCAGTTATTACATTCAATAGGTGACAAAAAACACAGAAGGATCTTCATAATTTCAAAACATTGAATTATATATATATATATATATATATATATATATATATATATATATATATATATATATATATATAATCTTGTCTGCATTTGTAATCAGCTGGATGAGGATTGAATATGACAAACAACAATAGCGAAAATGAACAAAAAATGAATTAAAAGTCAAACTGCATTCATTTAAATGACAGGATTACCATTTAACTGCATAAAAGCAGAAAATACAAATAGTAAATTTCTGTGGTGTTATGTTGAATACTCTTATTATCTTTTCTTTGGATAAACATGATTTTGCGGTAATGTTTTCTTATTGCTTGTATTTGTGTTTTTGACAAGTACATTATTCATTTTTATTGCTTCTGTCCTCCTGCTGAAAATTGATGTTGACGGTCGTTAAATGTTATTGGATGAAATGTTGCCTTGGTAACCTACTAATACAAAACAATATTAATATGTGGAGGAAGAATATATCTCACATTATCTCACATTATTTGGAGAATTTTAAAAGAATGGCATTTTTTTCTTATTTTACTACCTGTACACACACACACACACACACACACACCCACGCACACCTAGTTAAAACCTAAACAACTTCAATTCACACTGATCTTGTAGTGGATTCAGTGTGTTTTTCTCTCAAATTATTCAGTAAAGAAAAATACTGCCATGGGACAGTAGCTATAAAATTCTAAGTATAAAAATTCATTTAAATGTAAACCTCACAGAAGCACAGTGAAAATGGAGGAATCTGTCAGATATAAATATGGAAGTTTCTAACCCAACCAATCACCAACTGTCTATTTTTAATGATATAATTATATGAGATGTTGATTTACCACTGATGAAGGTCTACCACTCGTTCGTGTTCCCCATGAAGTCGCTGTAATACTGTGTGTAGCACACAGAGATCTGATACCTGTCTATGAACCGAGCTACAAAGAGAAACACCGCCCATTTCCCCATCTTCAGCCAGTCCACAACTTGGAACTTCACTGTACAACTTTCAGCCGTAGCAATAGGAATACGCTTAGTCAAAGCACACTTTAATTTCATGGAAATTGGCTTTCTTGAGGTTTATTTGGCGTATTGCCATGATCAGGTACTTCACAACGTAATTTTTTGTCCGTTTCCTACTTTGACAAAGCAAAACCGTAACTAATGAGTCACTGTACACAAGAAGGAACTGCAACTGTAGGTTACTGGTAATCAATCTCTCTCTGTCTCTCATTCACACAAACACACACACACACACACTTTCTACTGGCATAATTATTTAATGCACTTAATTAATGTTATGCCTGCACCTTTGGCTAATTTATTTCATCTATTTGTTTGTTTGTTGAGGAGCAGCCAAATATCTCTATCTCTTTGATATCTGACTGTCAGATATTCCCATCCTTACAGTAACAACTGGCCTACACACAAAAATGATGAACTTTATCTTGAGTAAGAAGAATGTTTTATCCTGTTCAGGGTCAAATCAGGGTTAAATCTGGCCTCTATCCCAGGAGCACCAGGTACAAGATGGGGCTGTCCATTATAGAGCACCATACACACATGCACACACATCTAAGGTAAGTTTAGAGTCATCAATTTCCAGGTAGATTTTGGGAGGTGAAGCTAAAAAAAAAAAGAAGAACAGTTCCTGTTAAATAATTGCAAAAATACAGTATGTTTGTACACTCACCAACCAATTTAATAGGAACACCTGCTCCTTCATGCAATTATATAATCACCCACTCAGCAGCAGTGCAATGCAAAAAAGTCATGCACATACAGGTCAAGAGCTTCATTTAATGTTAACATCATATAGCAAAATGATGGAAAATGTGTGATCTCAGTGACTTTGACTGGGACACTGCTGTTGGTGCCAGACCAAGTGGTTTAAGTATTTCACCAAACCGGATTATCTTCTGATTCTCACACATAATAGTTTCTAAAGTTGATGTATGTGAAAAATAAACGGGAGTGGCAGTTTTGTGGGTAGTAATGCCATGGTGATGAGAGAGGTCTACACTAGCTCAAATAATCACTCCTCACAACCTTGCTGAGCAGAAAAGCATCTCAGAATGAATAGCATGCTGAACCTTGGGTGGGCTACAATAGCAGAAGACCACATAGAGTTTGACTCCAGTCAACCAAGAACATAAATCTGATGCTACATTGGGCACAGGCTAAATGGAACTGGACAACTGAAAAAATTGCCTGCTATGATAAATCTCTATTTCTGCTGCAGCATGCACATGCTGGGTTAAGAATTTTAACAGCGTGAATCCTATACAGCAGGGTCTTTATATCCCTCAGTGGTCTACATTTATTCAGCAGTCAATCATATCTGCAAAGGGCTGGTGTCGCTGTAGGCTTTTGTTCCAACCAAAAGGAGCATTCCTGATCACCATTTGGTGAATCAGTTCATCTTGGCCTCCAATTGTAATTTCAAAAATTTCAGGCTACTCACTTACCATTCAGCAAATGTTCTTGCTGCCAAAAAAACCTACCTGTCTGTCAGAGCTACAGAGCTGTTCTTAGCATTATGTCATCTAAAGCCTTTGCAGTTTTGGTCTCTTAGTGCCAGCAGTCTTGAGTCTTCTCAACAACCTTCATTGCTCTCCTCATAATCAGGGATTCACTCACTGTCTATGCAGAAAGCATGAACTAAGATCAGCACCACCGCTTCAAGCACATCTTTAAAAAACTATAGTAGCTTCTAGCTGGGTGGTCCACCAGAGCCAGAGTGAAGGAGCAGGGGCCTAATATCAATTCTTATTGCCAACAGATGGACCAAAGCACCATGCCTGATGGAGATAATTCTTCTGCTCTATAATCAGACATGTATCTATTATACATAGACCTGTCTCCTAAGTGCTCTGTGTCTAACATACTAGGCCTTATGGAAAATGTTAAGTCATTAAGGTCTTATACAGCAGCCATTAACTCTTTCCACACTGGCTTTAACAGTACAGCAATGGATCAGCACCCCCTTGCCCACAGACACACAAAGGGAGCCTACTATTCCTAGCCAGTCATGAGGCAGCTTACCTCCACTTGGGACCTCGCCGTAGTGCTCTAAGCATTATTGTAATAGCCTTTTAAGTCCGAAGAGGCTACTGAATTAAGTTTACTGTCTTAAGAGAGTTGCTTGGACTCCCACTCATGTGCGTGAATACATTTCTAAGCAAATGCAAATGCTTCACACTGGCTGGTGGAATCATAACCTTAAAATAGGACTCTTAGCAATTATAGCCTCCCTCAGGCCTCAAGGCTTTATTCATCAGGAGCATTGCTATGTCCCAGGGCTCATTTCAAGAGATTTGTTCAGCTGTAAACCTCACATTTGTATCAGGTTCTAAAACGTTCAATGTTACTACCATCCTGCTAGCTCACAATGGGCAGATCTGCTGTCCCAATCAGTAGTCAAATATTTCACCCACAGCAAGCTCACCTGTGTCTGTGGGTCTGGTCCATTAGACAGAATGTGTCTCTGAAACTCGAAAGTCTTTTTCACAACCCAAAGATATTGAGGAATTCCTAAAATGCTCTGGCAATTAGCTAATCTTGCATGCATTGGTGGCCATAATTCTCTGGCAATTAGGCTCACTTGTCTAAGCAAAGGCAAGCCCATATGCTGGATATAATCACCCTGCCAAGCTAGATGCCAAGTCCCTACTGTTTCAAGCAACCTTTTAAGGAATATCATGCATCTTACTTAGTGATCTAAAGTTTAGCACCCCACCTCCAGGTGGAATGAGTAAGGCAGTCATGTCTAAGCACCTTTTGAGTTGACGTAGAACAATAAATATGCATGTAACTGGTGGACATCTCCTAGGGTTGTTTTTTTTTGGCTTGGTGAGAGGGCTCTAGGAAAGGATGACTAAATGATGGTGGTATTTACATCATTATTTTGTTGCTAGCTCTTGGTATGCATGTGCACAAGCAGGTACTGAAGGTCCTTTACATTGCCATCGGTATCAACCACTGTTACATATGTAATTAGTTTTCTGTTAGAAAACAAATACTGTTCTTAAATGTGATTGGATAAAATCTTGATTATTTTAGAAATGTGGAGACAAAGGCTAAGCTGCAGTCAGCTGGCATCAGCTCTGCCAAACTATCACTAATGATAAATGATTTCCAACAATTTTAGTGCATGTATGAATTAATCCTACTGATATCCAATTGAACAACTTTCTTACTTTGTCTTACTTTGTTTTTTAGGTGTGGTAAATAGAAATATCTTCAACTCTAACTTCCCCAAACGTTTTGTTAAAAAATACAAAAAAACAAAATATACAAAAACACCAAGGCAAAAAAATACATGCTAATCACTCCGATGTCCAAGATCATATTGGCTTTGAAGCGCAGTTTTCATAAACAAAAAATGACCTATTTGAGATAGAAAAACCCAAGAAGTAAAAAATGTGGATTATGGTGGACATCTAAATTTTATGAAGTGGTTTCATAAGTTATTTTACAAAAAACCCTTACTGTATAAAGAGAAATATTTACAAAGTTATGCACAATGTTAACAATAGTTGCAATTGAAGTGCCTAAAAAAATAGATAAAGAAAAAAGAAAGAAAAAAAGACAGAGAGAACACATGAAAACCGAAGCTTTTTTATTAAGACTTTTGCTACTATAAAAGCTACAAAATGAGGTGTTCCTGAAATTTCTCAGGACTATTTTTAAAGGTTAACAAATAAAGGATAAATAGGATTTGGCAAGTGAAAATCTACTTTACAGATGTATGTTTAGATACGCAGATAAGCATGACTTATACAGCATATTCAGTCCTCTTCAAAAGTATTATGATTTATTGAAGAAATATGATTTATTGATGATTAATTCTTTTGCTTCTGATATACACTGAAGACAATTGGGTTTCAAAAGGAGGCATATGAGATGACAAATCAGTATTTCAGATTAATTTCCTAATATTTACATATATTTGTTTAATGACCAAGTCGTCAAAAATATTGGAACACGTGCGTGACGAGGGTTTTTTGTTGTTCAGGTCTGCCCTGTTAGACTGGATTATTAAACAATTAATAGCTCTAGGTGTTTTGCTGGGTTTAGCATGTGAAGATTACATTTATTTTTTCAAAGAGGATACACAAAAATGAAGACCAGAGAGCTGTCTATGGGTGAAACACAAGCTATTTTGAAGCTGAGAAAAGAGGGAAAATCAATCAGCCATTACACAAGCGTTAGGCATAGCCAACCAATACAATAATTTGCAATGTCATAAAAAAATAAAAAACAGTGATGTACTAACAACTATGTCAGCTAAGGAAAACAATAGCCGTTGATGACAGAAATATTGTGAGAGCTGTGACAAAAAAAACCCAAAATAATTCTATGACATCAATATCAACCTCCACCAGCCACGGATGAAGAGCAGAAATACACAGGCCATAATACAACATGCAAAGCACTCATCATTAGTAAGAATCAAAAGACCAGACTGGAATGCAGAGATGAGCCACAAAGATAATGGAAACAACATTAACTTTTACTAAGTGTTGAAACAGTCAAGGTGTGAAGAAATAAAGAATCTGCTCATGATCCAAAATATACAAGCTTACTGCTCAAGCCCGGTGTAGGTTGTGTTATGGCTTGGGCTTGCTTGGCTGCTTGTGAAACAAACTCACTAATCTTTATTGATGATGTAACTCATGATGGCACCAGTAGATTGAATTTAGACTTTATAGAAACATTCTTTTTGCCAATTTACAGAGGTATACTTCCAGTCTCATCAAGGAGAAGATGAAGGGAGAAACCCACCTAAACAAACAACCACTGAAAGAAGCTGTCATATAAGCCTGGGAAAGTCTCACAAAAGAAGAACGTTCCAATACTTGCAGTCTGCCACCAAAGGTGCCATGTTCTAAGTTGGTTAACACAACTACATGTAAATAATAGGAAATGAAAGCTGAAACGATGATCTGTCGTTTCATATTCATCTTTTGATCTCAAACCCAAATGTCTTCAGTGTATAGGAAAAACAACAGAATTGCCTTTGCTGTTGCAGTACTTTTGTAGGGGACTGGATATAAGTACATTCATAAGCATATTTTGTAAAACATAAACTTGAGTATAACTTGTACAGCAATCATTTAATCCTCATATAGTAATATCTTCTTTCTGAAGATTACTTACATTCATTTGTAATGATTAGCAGATAATCTAGATTTGATTTGACTTGAGCAGATATATAATCTTTCCCCTGCTGTATGCAAATGGTTACAATGAATAAACTGTAATGCAGTTTGAGTAATTTGTGCCAGTTATGCCATCTCCATGACTTTCTTGATCCAGTCTACGTACATCGATACACGGATAAAGATATTGGGTTGGCCTGGATGCCCACAACGACGCATAGGGATGATGACTCCCTCTAAGACCCAGCAATCACTGTTCTGACAGGCCAGAGGGCCTCCATAGTCTTTCTGATTAGGCAAAAGAGAGAGAGAGAAAGAGAGAGACAGAGAGAGAGATCACTTACTCATTTTACAATCTTTCACACACAGTGTACTGTAAATCACCATTTAAAAATAGAAACATGTATTCAGATGTAGTGACTAATTTTAGGGCACTATACCCTAGATTACAAAATTTACCTCACAAGCACCCACTCCACCGAAAAAAGATGTAGTGCACATTTCGTTCTGTTTCACGCGCCCTTTGAAGTATTTGTTACATTCGCTGTTGCTCTGCACTTGCATCTGAGCAACATTCAGCACCGTTTCATCCCCTGTTCCTAAAATACATATAGAGACATAAAAATGAGATTAAGAAAGAGAAGTCGACGTCATAATAAAAAGATTGAAGCTAAAAAATATACTTAGAACTCTAGGGAAGATCTGGAAAGATTGTATGGTGTTACACCTTTGGTCTCCCCCCAACCAGCAATCTCACAGGTGGTTCCCTCTGGAACGATGTAGCGCTCAGGGGGAAGACATATTTGAGAAACACGCTCATTAAACTCTGCAGGACTAATAAAACAAACAGAGAAGGGAACCGAGAGACATGTCAGAGAAGCATGTTTAGGATTAGTTTGTCTATTAAGTGTCAAAAGTCATAATTCTGAACAGTACGTTTCTAGCTGTAGCAGGACTAGATGTGACTCTGAAGGTCCACAAACAATTTTGTTCAGAGCAATGGACTGTGTGCCAGGTTCTTCTTCCTTTGGGTCTCGGAACACGGTGCCCATGATCGCAGCATACCCTGTGAGGTCCACATAACTGCTAACACACACATACACATGAACACATGCGCAAAATTTCAGCCATAATCATTGTGATAGTTACGAGTCAGATGTTCCTGGAAGAAAAATGTTAGGCACTCACCATGAGGAGAAACATTGCTTAGTGCTAATCACCCATTTTGAGTTCACCAGTGATCCTCCACAAAAATGCTTTCCTTTCCTGTCCAGAGAGAAAGAGAGCTGTCATTTAAACTGCTAATGTAAAAATGAATGAGCGGAGAGACGGAATGGACAGAATGAGGAAAGTAACAGACCTGTCCCTTAGGCTGATTGTCCATGGAGAATTTCCTGGTGTGCCACCAATAATCCTCAGTCTGCTTCTCACCATGCGGTCATCACGCTTTCCACATTCATTAAACACCACACCCTCTGTCCGTATGTACACAAACATCACAACACACATACACAACAGCATTCACTGGGAATTGTACACAGCATCAAAAAACGCAAGACATCAGCGACTTACCGGGTGGTGTTATGATAGGTGGATCCTCCCCTGCTGCAGAAACAAAGAAAAGACATAAATTGACAAAACTACATTTTAGCATGTGATCCTGTGTGTGAACCATTTAGATCATCTCCTGCTAATACAGAACCATTACTAATCAGACCAGAGCGATTTAACTATAAGCAATATAGTATGTGTTGCTACATTTTACAGCCCTTTAATATAGAATATAATGTCTATGAACAGCTGTTATTGTCTGATATTTGCAATTTTGATACAGAGAAACAAGCCCATTCAGTAAATATGCTTTCTCTGTATCGGCTTAATAATTGCAGCTGTTTAGATAAGTAAGAATTTTAGTTTCTTAAATAGAGAAAATCATGTTGAACTTAATTGATGGCTCTGTGATTGTGGTGTCCAGGGATGTTAATGTACAGGGTATAATGATTCTGGCTCCCCAGAGCCTCTAGCTAGAGAGGGATCTCAAGTGGCTTGGACTAAAAACTAAAAATGTTTTCTAGAAATGGGAACAGAGATCCATAGAGACTGAACCAAGACATGAGATTTTTCTACAAACTGTCTCTATTTGATGATTTATTTTCCATAATCAGTTGGCTTAGCTATTGGTTTTTATTATAGTACCACATAAAATTAATAATAGTTGTACTTAATCTCAAACACTTAAATCAACTGAATTTAGCAAGCAGGCTGTTGGCTTAATAGACTCTAGATAAGAGATGAAAAAACGCAGCATTATGAGATGGGTGAGACCATAACAGCGATTATTCTGGCCGAAAATGAGTGATGGACTAAAAGACAAAGATAATCAAGTCTTTTTACCACACTGCTTGATTGCACAGTAATCAAATTCAGTTTTGGGGTCAGTGGTGTAGCACCAGGGTCCGTGCAGATCTCCGTCTGGGTTCCTGCAGTAGTTCTCTGTCAGATTGGCCTCTGGATGTGTCTTTGGATTAATCCTGCATCCATACAGGAAGGATACAATCCACATGGATAAAAGCAGCAAAAACTCAAACCTCACCCAGTGTCAGTGGGAGCAGAACTTAACAAATCATTTATACCATTTAGACTTTATGTAGAGAATTCATTTCCTGTGCTCATTCTGCTAAATATTTATAATTAAATTGATCTGACATCTAAATGCTAAGCTACAACATGTACCATCCCAAATGTTTAAGACTGGTGTCTCTGTATTTGCTTTGAATACATCTCTACATTTCAAACCGATTCTACATAAATACATGTTAGATTACAGAAACAGTACTAGGGTCTTCCTGTTGATTTATATTTCTATAATCAGCACTTTCAGAATGAGTTTAAGTAACCTTAGGAAATTTATAAATAAAAGATCTGTATAATCTAAGATTTTATCATGTAGCATCTATCTACCTATGACTATGATCATCTTCAGCTTTGCTACATGTGTATCTAATAAATTACCTGTGTTTTGCTTTATTATGAAAGAAAACTTTAGAAAAAAAATATTTATTTTTTACCTATTATTATTTATCTATTATATATGATCAGTGTTTTATTACTACATGATTTCAGTATGATTAGAGGTCAATCAGACATTAGTGGTAGACCAACAGCATTATCAGATGCAGAAGATATGTCGCTTGGAAATGTAATTCAAGAAGTTGCAAACCCCCCCTAAAAAAGTACCCTGACATGGGGCAAAAACAGTGTTGTATTTTATAATAGTGGCTAGCACATCTGTGTTAGAGTAATGAATTTGAGACAGCCAAATATAAATATCATCAAATAAATACAAAATCTAGAATCAAAGCAGGTCTTCAAAATGTATACACAATACAGTACAATGTACTTTACACAATCAGGAGGAATTTTCCGGGTGTTACCAGGTAACCTCTCTATAGAGTCGATGCCACTTTTGAGGGGAGTATGCTTAGTTACATCAGTTATTGACATTTCAGTGGTTGTGTAATTTGGTCCTGGTGAATGAATGTTAATGGGTTTGTGTTGTTGGTCTTACTTAGTTTTATGTGGTGTGTTAACACTCCAGTTCTGACAAAGGATGCCCTTCCGTGTTTTGCGGACAGTACCTCTGTAATTTTTTCCATTTCCATTATAACAGTCTGGAAAAGAAAGAAACATATTCAATGTCCGTGGATATTTGTCGATGAGCAGCACTAGAATATCTCTGAATATGACATAAACCTTAAAGGAGCACTTCACACAGCTAACTGCTGATTAGGTAACTGGGTCCTGCTAACTATCTAAAAAACTCAAGATATTTTGGTGAAGTATTCCTTTAAGTTCCACAAGGGGGCTCTAAGCTGATAAAAACACCTTCGGCCTCAATGTCATCAGCACAGCGTTTGATCTGTAAACAGAGGGCCGTCCTCATCTCCGCCCTGGATGTGAAGCACCAGGGAGCCTCAGAACCATCTGGATTACGACAGTAGTTCTCTTCCAGTCCTCTGTTACAAGACAAATAGCCAGGACAGGAAATGCTCTTAACTGAGGACGTTGCTCAGAACATTAATATTTAGGTCCAACATTCTCAATTAAAATATATATGACCGGATATGTATTTAAGATTTTTATACTCATGTACCAGATATTTTTCTAATATCTTACATCTAGTCACTTCCACCTTCCAAATGAACCTTAATTGAAGCATTTGATGTTTTTTACCCTTGAGAAATGTGAGTGCAAATAAGACATGGAAGGAATATCTTCAAAGCTGATTACTTTACTAAGGGTAGACCTAGAACTGATCCCAGGATATAATCCCATGATCTGTGTGTTATATAGTTAAGCATTTTTTGCTTTAAAAAAAAGACTCTCATTTAACTTACTTGCACTCATAAGTGTGGGGGTAAAATGGGTGCTCATGGGGGAACTGTGCATCCCAGCGCTGACACGGGATGCCTGAAGTCGTCTCGTTCACTTTGCCTCTGTAATCTTCCCCACGGCCTCGGAAACAGTTCGTGGTGTAGCTGGAGCGAGAACGCCGTTTTGGAACCTCGGCTGCAAAAGTTCATTAGGACAGAGCAAGAGAGTGTGAGTGGCGGTGGTGGGAAATAATAGTTAATGATAACAGTTATATGCTATGAGGTGTGAAGAAATATACAGAACAGGAAATTAAGTCAATGAAATACGCAAGAAAGTATAGAATAAGAAGAAAAAGAGTGGGACAGGGCTCTTAGAAACATCCCCATCTTCACCTATTAGGCATCCCAGAGTACTAAACCCAGTAAACTTTATAGTCCATCACAGGGCAGTGGGCACTTTTAGCGTAACCAATCCATCTTTTTAGACAGTGGGAGAAAACCAAAGAAGCCACATGAACACAGGGAGAACATGTAAAACTCCAAACAGACCGTTAACAATAATTCAATAATTATACATAAATTCTAATAACAGAATTATAAATGTATACCTAAATTCAATTGTAAAATCTTCTTACATTTGAATCTAATCAATTTTATTTCGAGTGATTAAAAACAAAATAAAATAAATAGCCAGAATATTGTACATGTTCAAATAATGTCCATAATATTGAATTATGCTCATAAAATCTATCTGCAATGAGAGAGTCTGTGGAAAAATCTGGATTTGTGCAATAGCTGAAGTTCTGTGAACATGGAAATCTGTTGTGATTGTGTTAAGACTCACAGCACATGCGGATGTCACAACGCTCTCTCTCCACCTCCGGGTCAGTGGTGTAACACCAGGGCACGGGGGAGGCGTCAGGGTTCCGGCAGTAATTATCATCCAGACTCTTATCAGGGTATCTAGAGTCCAAGAAGGATCATCAAGCCAGTGTTATCTGAATATACTATGCTTATCAATTACATATATTGTGTATTAATAATCTATCACAATATAATACTATATGAAGCTTTAAGGTATAGTGTTTAGCAACAGGAAAAAGCTGGCTAAACCTGATACAGCAGAATAAATAGGACCAGTGTGAAGTATATAGTGACGAATGCTGTGTGTAGGTTGATGTGTGTAATGTTATATACTTTTCTGGTTGATAGATGTGTTGATGTGGATGTTGCTGGTCCCATCTCTGGCATTCCCGTCCACTCACTGTGCGATCAACCTGACCTCTATAGTCCTCTCCATTACAGGTAATACACACCTCTTGCAGATGCACACATATACACATTTTTTTCCATTATACTTGAGGAGAAAAATGATAACATGACAGAAGCACACTCTTTTTAAATTTACTTCAATAATGAATTCATTTTATAGCAAATAATGCAAACTGGAAAATTCTATGTATTTTACCAATTTTCTAACTTTTTCTAATTTAATGACGTGACTATAAATTGCAGACTGTACCGTCTTTACACTGAGGGATATTACAGCTCTCGTATCTGCGCTCAGGGTCTGTGGTGTAGCACCAGGGTCCAATGTTGTCCCCATCTGGATTACGACAGTAATTTAGCTCCAGGCCATTAGTTGAAGAAGGAGTATATCTGTTTCAGACATTGTACAAAGATGTTAAATGTTCTTATATTAAATTGTATATTAAGGTGCTAACAATTTTACCTCAGTACTGTAAATGTTAGCTCTGTTTTCCTACCTGTGATCATGAGGAAACTTTGACCACCACTGTTGACATGTCCGCCCAGTCATGGTCTTAGATACATCTCCCCGATAGTCCTCTCCATTACCGATAATGCACTTCCTGACATAAACTGGGCAGCAAAAGAACATCAATTGCACAGGGAAGCTTTCAACAGATGATATATGACAAGCATTAAATCATTAGGCCTCACAGTTCACCTTTCATCTCATACAGGTCACAGTTGACGTTTCTCTTCACCTCCGCATTAGCCGTGTTGCCCACCCAGGGCAAGTGCTTACAGATTACAGATGGACGAAACACATAGTTGAAGGCCCTTGAAACAAAATAATGTAAGAGTATTTGTAATATTTGCAAATCATTTCATCATTCAGTTCAGTTGAATTTCATTTTATTTGTAGATTTAACAAATTCAGGCTATACACCTTCACATCCTTCACAACATTATGAGCAGTGAGAGGTGAATAATTTTTCCCTTAAAGTTGATGTGTTAGAAACAGGAAAAATGGACAATCATAAGGATTTGAGCGAGTTTGACAAGGGCCAAATTGTGATGGCTAGGCGACTGGATCAGAACATCTCCAAAACTGCAGCTCTTGTGGGGTGTTAGGAAGGTGGTCATAATGTTATGCCTGGTCGGTGTAAATTATACATTTAAAATTTTAATTTATCCTTATTCATTATCCAGCTCTATCAGGGTCTGATAGACAAATATTCTTGTCCTGAATACTAAAATTTGGGTAAGCTGAAACAAGTGACACTTACAAAATGATGAGATTTGTTACTGTTCGTATGCAATGTGGGAGTGTAGCAATAAACAGTCATAAGGTGATGACTTTACTTCTGGTACTCTACGACAGAGCTAGCACATAAAGCAGCACATATGTTTCCTTAAATATACTAGAAGGCAAAAGCAAACTGTTGGATGCTACAGAGTGTCCCAAAAGTCATCACAAAGTTGCTCTAGTCTTCGACAGGATTCTATGCAATCACGTCACACACTATACTGCCGTCAATCCGGGAGCCAGAAATGTGAGAGACACCACACTGTGTGTTTATGTCGATCATGTGGAGGATGTTTTGTAAATAAAATTGCATTTTGCTAAAAA
The DNA here is from genome assembly GCF_019097595.1 of Hemibagrus wyckioides. Classification (NCBI taxonomy): domain Eukaryota; kingdom Metazoa; phylum Chordata; class Actinopteri; order Siluriformes; family Bagridae; genus Hemibagrus; species Hemibagrus wyckioides. The sequence goes on along the minus strand of NC_080720.1, from coordinate 20,981,167 downwards.
GTGTTAACATCCCTTATGTATGGAGGTGTACATCAGGAAATACTGTATTTATATCACAGGCAGATTGTCATGACAACGCTGGCGCTTGCTATAAAAAACTTCTGTCCCCATTCCCAGTTACCAGATAAATTATCAATCACTGTTTGGAAAGCAAAATAAGTGAGACTTGAGAGATTGCGGGATTATGGGACCTGCAGTCAAGGCTCTCTGAGCAGCGTTTGGCACATTCCTCTAGTGTAATGCCAGGGAGCAGAGTGGCACGATCAGCTTTCCTTGGTACCAGCTCTCTTCCTTCAGAACGCTGGAAATCATTGAGCGCACTGCGGTGCACTGTTAACACACAGCCATACAAACACACACACACACACATTTTCAGAACATACATTATCTAGAAAGCTCAATACAGAATTTTGACAAATTGCTACATCCATCCATCCATTTTCTGCATCACTTTTCCTACACAGTCATGAAGTCAAGAAGCTTTTATTGACATTTTGACCTTATATAGCTGATGCAGTACATCGTGAAATGAAACAACGTTCCTCCAGGATCCTCTTGCTACATAAAGACATAGATCTATGAAAACTGAAGGGCTAAAAGGTAAATGAACCTATCTACATTAAGGTCAAGTGTGCAATCTTGTGCATACAGTGTCATAGATAACCTAGAGTATATCCCAAGGGATTCAGGCTGTAAATGGGGGATACTCTGGATGGGTGGGCAGGGTTACACACACACACACACACACACACTACAGTGCATGTCTCTGAACTGAGGGAGGAGACCAGAAGAAACCCCTGAAGCACAAGGAGAACATAAAACACTCTACACACCACAGGGTGGAGGTGGGAATCAAACAATATAACAATATTAAACAATATACAGTATAATATGGAGAAAAATATGATCTGAAATGAATAATTGTTCTGTACATTTTGATTTCAACTTCAGTCACTGCTTCATGGTCAGGGGAACGTGTTTTGATTAGCAGTGATTAAATTAACAAACAATTAATCATAATCATGTAAAATGTATTTAAATGAACACAAAACAAGATTATTTATATACACTGATCAGGCATAACATTATGAGCAGTGACAGGTGAAGTGTATAACACTGATTATCTCCTCATCATGGCACCTGTTAGTGGGTGGGATATATTAGGCAGCAAGTGAACATTTTGTCCTCAAAGTTGATGTGTTAGAAGCAGGAAAAATGGGCAAGCGTAAGGATTTGAGCGAGTTTGACAAGGGCCAAATTGTGATGGCTAGATGACTGGATCAGAGCATCTCCAAAACTGTAGCTCTTGTTGGGTGTTCCCGGTCTGCAGTGGTCAGTATCTATCAAAAGTGGTCCATAGAGGTGGTGAACCGGTGACAGGGTCATGAGCGGCCAAGGCTCACTGATGCATGTGTGGAGTGAAGGCTGGCCCGTGTGATCCGTGTGATGAACAGATGAGCTACTGTTGCTCAAACTGCTGAAGAAGTTAATGCTGGTTCTGATAGAAAGGTGTCAGAATACACAGTGCAGGACAGGTCAGGGCTGTTCTGGTAGCACAAGGGGGACCAACAGAATATTAGGCAGGTGGTCATAATGTTATGCCTGATCAGTGTATACTCATTCATTCACCTATGCTTTGATGTACCAAGGCTACAACACTGACTGAAACCACAAACCATATTTACTGTAATCCTATTTATTCATATTTTTTTCCAGATATGTCTGATTTTTTTAATCAGTCATGAGCTAAAACACTCACACAAAACAAAAAAATAAAATAAAATGAATAAAAAGTTTATTTATACTATACTACTTATCTATTTTATACTATATATTTTTAACTGTCAACAGCCAGACATCAGGCACTTACCAAAAACAGTAAGCATGGTAAAAGTCATTGTTTTAAAAACAGGACTTAAAGTTCATATCAGTGGCTCAGGATCTGATTACATCTTTACAGTGTATTGGGATTCCCTTTGACAGAATGGCTGAAGAAATCATCCACATACAGGGGCTTAGATACACACAACCTTTGGATCTGCAAACTTTACTTTTGTAACTGACCAGTGCCAAGGCATCGTCAACACACACACACAAACACACACACACACACTTTTCAGTAAATATCATGCTATTTTCTGATGGTTAGCCCAGCACACTTAAGATAAACAGAGCAGGGAAGGGAATTTCTTCTAGCTGAATATATTCCAGCTGTTTGCTCTAATCCACATGTGCTCATTAATTAATCTAAGGTAGATTCTAAAAGTTAAGCTCAACACTGAGCTGAAACGCAACTATAATGTACAAATACATTCATTTATATGTTTAAAAATGACTTACCTTGAACGGCATCTTTGCAAAACGCCAGAATCAAGAAAAACAAAAGCAGGCTCATGATTTATGGATGAGTTTATTCCGTTTTCGTGTCTCTAGGAAAGGATCGGTGGGACTTTGGTTAGTTCGATTTTATCTTGTGGGTGGTGTGCGCGCGCTCGGGTATGGGGCAGATGGGGGGTTGGGGAGTCTGCGCGCGCGCGCGTGTGTGATGCGTGCTATGAAGCTCACATAGCATCAACATAAACGTTGAAGTACCTCGTATTTTATTAAAAATGTAATGCATTGTTATTGGATAGCCTAATAAACTTTATGGTACGAAGCAATGCACTTGCAGCGCCATTGTCATTATAATCTCAAGCATTGAATTATTATAAATATAAAAATATGATATTTATATTGATCAGAACTTTATGGTTGTGATTATGCATTAGCATAAACTCTGGTCATAATGTTTTAGCACTTGGGCAACTTATTAGGATCATAGACTGTCAATAATATCGACTGTATTTATTTAAAGCAAAAAAAAAAGTATCGCTTTTTTGTTTTGTGGGTAACTGTATGTAAGTTGTATGTAAGTGATTAATGTACTAGTTTTCCTTCATTTCTCTCTTCATTTTTCTTTTAAATGCTTAAGTATCATGCTTTACCAATTTATGTTTGGCTATAAATGAACACTTGGTCCATATTTTTTTACAACCATTATTTTGTACGCAATTGTTGATGAATTCAACAACACGAACATGTGCACTAGGCTGTTGTTCTCCCACGAGCCACTAGAGTCCCGCCTTCGCCCATTTTCCTCATTTTCTTTTCACGCGTCTCTTCCGGTTCTCGGGTGCACGAGCGCCTCTGACACGACTCGTTTGATTTTCTTGCACTTTTTGACAGTTTCCAAACGCAACATTCAGACTAATTCTCTTACTAAACTAAACTAGACTAAACTCTTAATCATTTCATTAGCAGGTTTAACTGTTCGGGGCATTCAAGAGTAAAAAGGCTAGTCCGGGTGTGAACTTTGCTCTGTGTTTGCTCTAGGTGTGAGAATTATTAAATAGCCACCTGACGCACATTATCACCCTCTATAGCACGACTATCTTTATTCAGCAGGATGTCGGAGGTTACAATATCTGAGGGAAGAGTGAGTGTGGGGATGTGTAGTGAGTCTCTGTTTTACCGAGAGGCTCTTCCCTCAGCTGGACAGCAGAAGCTGTGTGTTTTGCTGCTGCATGGGATTCGCTTCTCCTCACACAACTGGCTCACTATCGGCACTCTCAGCGCCCTGGCCGCGGCTGGACACCGGGCCTTGGCTATAGACCTGCCAGGTACATCACACACGCACACTTTACTTTTCTTTTACACGAATATCATCATCAAAATCACTTAAAAAGTTTGTTACCTGTTAACAAGAGTGCAACCTTATCATCAGGGTAAAAGTTTGTTTGTTTGTTTTATCTCGGTATACGTATTCAAATACTGCCAGATAAGATCATAAACTAATATTGTATATGAATGTATTCATCACGATCAATTGCACATCGTATTTTCAATTAAAGATTTGTATTTAAAAAAGCGTATTATCCGAGTCTAATTACTTATACACAAAAAGAAACATCTTTTGTCATGGCACCATGCACAAAATAAACCTTTTACGCATTTACAAACTACTCAACTACCCACAACAGGGAAAGGTTGGTAGTTATGAAAGAAACGTGCTCTTATGGCGTGTAAATTAGTGATGTGTCGAATCCTTAATATGACTCGTGAACAACGAGTCGTCTCAGAGGGAGCGATTCGTTCATTTTTGGATTGACTGCGCATGCGCGAAGTCCTATCGGTTCTGTGCGGGAAACATGATTAGTTCATTTCCCGAGTCGTTCGTTCATCACGTGACAGGCTCATAGGCTTCGGCTATGCAGACATGATCAGTTCATCCCCCGAGTCTTCGGGTCTGAGTCGTTCGTTCTTTTGTCACGTGACGTGACGCATTATTGGATACAGAACTCAGTTAACAATTCCCAGTCGTCCTTACAAACACACACACAGTCAGTTATTTAGGGGGCAGTGGTGTCTCAAGTGGTTAAGACTCTGTGGAAGATCGGGGTTCAAGCCCCAGCATCGCTAAGCTGCCTTTGTTAGGTTGATTTATAGTTTGGTCTTATTCTAAATGTGATCAATGTTTGTGTAAGTAAATGTGTCGAGGTAATTGGCTATTAACACTTAACATTGTAATTACATTCTGCTGAAATGAATGATGCGACTTGAAAAAAAGATTAGTTCATTTTGCTGAACGAGATTCAAAGATCCTAATCATTAAAATGATCCAAAAAAAAAGAACGAAAGGTCGTGAGAGTAGGACGAACTATGAGCAATGGTGATCAGGGATTGGTTGTTGGGAATAATGTTGATCAGTGAATTATACACTGATGGTGAGTGCAGGACATTGATAAACTGTGCTCAAAGTGGTAGCACTACTATAGGTAGTGTGTTTAGCCCTGTACTGGAAGAGAAGAGATCCACAGAACAGCAACACAAAGAGAAGCTGGGTAGTTTTCAGCTATGGGTAATTTCCAGCAATGACCCATGACAGCTTGGTCCTATATGCATTTCTATGAGCACTAAAACCAGCATGCCTCCAACAGCAGATGCAGCTTAAAGGAAGGCTAAAATTGCTGAGTGAGATGCTCCAGCTGGCAGAGGAGATGGATGTGATACTGGGTTGAAGTTGTAACCAGCTTCACACTCCTGTGCATGGTAATGGCAGCAATAATGAGCAAAGGGAAGAAGACACAGGTTGGTCCAGAATGGCATGCCACATCTGTAAGCAGATGGGGCACTTCAGATTTTAGTGCCTACAGAGAGGCACCATATGGCAGGAATCCAAATGGTGGGCATAAAGTAAGGTTTGGGTTCTGTAAAAACAACCATTTCCACAAACCTGAGGTTTGGGAGGCATGAACAGCAACTCATGGTGCTGTGTCAGCTGGATGGCATGGACCCAATCACATAGCTAGCTACCCTAACCTTCCACAACAAAGGAGGAAATGTGGGACCTTGTGAGCAAAATCTCTACCTGGTCCACAGTGAGGTGAATTCAAGCTCCATTCACATCATAATGAGTTGAAGATGGCAAAAGTTTTGATGTTTGTATAGTCAGTAAATTACAAGCTATCATTATCATTGTATTGACCCTGCAGGAGAGGTTGGATATGAGAAAAGTCCTAGCATCTGAGACTGGCAGGACTTTAAAGGAAGAGCAGTTCAGTTTCTCTTTGTAAATAGAGCAGTATTTGGTCTTATGCTATCTTGTCCATGTTTAGTTTCAATAAATAACACATTATACGTACAAACCATGACTTGTTCTTCCCAGTTACACCCCATGCTACATTATTTTTGCCTTTTTTCTCCTTGTGTAGGCCTGGGTGAGTCGAAGGCAGCAGAGGCCCCTGCAGCGGTAGGTGAGCCAGCCCCTGCTTTGTTTCTGAAGCAGGTCTGTGATGGATTGAACACCGGACCAGTAGTGGTGATCAGCCCCTCTCTCAGTGGCATGTATTCGCTGCCCTTTCTCTTCCAGCACTCTGAGCAGTTGAAAGCCTATATTCCTGTAGCTCCCATTTGCACAGACAAGTTCAAGGCTGAACAGTACAAAGCTGTACAGGTCAGTGTGTGTGTGTGTGTGTGTGTGTGTGTGTGTGTATGCATGCATGCATGTTTGTGATTTATGGGATGCAGTGTCTATATTTATTGTGATAAACATCTCAAACTTGGCTTGACCTGGTACTGGGCCAGCCACCATTTTACAATTTTTATTTCCATTTTAAGAAAGAGTAAAATATTAATAAAACATTCTAAAAAATCAGACAGAATATGTTTTCAAAATATAATTAGAGTACAATGTTTCTGCATACAGAGTGTTGCCAGCAGTTGTTCATTAATCATTATTTTTTTCTGCAGCATTCTGTCCAGATTCAGATAATATACCATCATTGTACAATAGAAACTTATCAACTTTTGTTGTTTTTTTCATGAATATTTCCTTCAAAACTAGTGGAGTATTCCACCCCATGGCTTTGATTCCATGTGGGTGGCCATTAAAAATGTCCCATTCATACTGTTGTTTTCCCCTATTTAAATTGCTCTTGGTCAATTCTTCAAGCACATTCTTCCTCCGAGAGATGCAAAGCCACCCCATATCTATAGTGCCACATAGTTCTATCCCTAACACAGAACTCAGCTGCTCTTAATCTTTAATAAGATAATGGCCATAACTGCTAGTAGCTACAGAATTCCTGTATTCAACTATTAATCCAAAAGAGAGGGCTGTGTTAAATAGTTCTGACAGAAGCCAGAACACACACACACACCATCTACTGTGCCTGGCAGGACAAGCCTTGAAGGATAAACTGAGTTAACTGAGTCTGTTTATTCAGTTACATGGTTTGCCCAAATTTGTAGCCTGATCATGCAATCCAGTATTGATTGTACTGAAATACCAGGAAATTCCAACTTGGCTCATCAAATAATACCAACGTGTTTAGCTTAGACTCGCTAAGAGGAGTGAGTCATTTGTGAATTAATCATCTAACCATTACACTTGTGAAGTTTGCTTTTAGAAACCTCAATAACAGAACGATAGCATTAAACAGGATACAGTCAGGGACAAATCAGGATACAGTCAGGGACAAATCAGGATACAGTCAGGGACAAATCAGGATACAGTATGGGACAAATCAGATGATTCATAAAAAGTTATCATACCTGAAAATAAACACATGCCATAGCTAAATTGCAGAGGGAAAAAAACATTAGTGATAATGGGGTTGGGCAAGTAAGGTCTGAAAAAGAACAGATTAACCCTTGTTTTAGGAGCAGCCTAGCTATCAGCCTGACTAAGTTATGCAGCGTTAATAGTGTCTCAGCGTTGTGGTGACTGACACTTTAGGTAGTTCAGCCCATATGGATTGCCTTCAGAAAAGTGGACATTCAACTGTTTGTGAACAGACAGACAATTCACTCTCCAATCTGCTTCACAAATAGGGCATACATACTACAGCACTTCGGATATGTTGTGTAACTGGCGTGTTGATAGCTAGCATCTGGCTGAAGAGACAATTGATGTGCTTGTGTTATTGTTAATGATAGGCCCTCTCTGCCCACTACCCATCAAACCACAGCTGTACTCCCATATGAACTGGTCACTGTGCCACAACAGACTACCATGAAATTGTGGGGTTGCTCAAAGGGCCAGACCTAACATACTGGCATGTTTGCAAGTACCATTCACACTCTTGCATCCCTCGTCTATGTGCAAGCAGATTTTCCTGCTGTATGGACATAGCTTCTTCTTCAACATCACCTTCTTTTAAGATGACATCATCCAAAATGGCTCTGGTGATGTCTGCTGTCATGCTTTGTGTGTTTTTTTGTTTATTTTCTGCAATTCTCGCCTCTTTAACCGCTTTTTCTTTTGACCATGGACACCAACACTTACAACAAAGACAATCTTATTGTTGGTTATTGATTTACAATCCACTCACCTATCGCCGTTTCTAAACCTGGACCCAATGCTGCATTTTAAGCATTCTACCTCTTTCATGCTCCTGTACAGGCTACCTGGAGTTCATGCCCTTTTTACCTTCCTCAGGAATTTAGCTCGGCCATAGCAGCCTTTACATTCATCTTTAGGCAGACACGGAAGCCTGTGAAAGACCATCTTACGGAATGGTGAATATACCCTATATACACTTCCCTGGCAGACAAGCTGAAAACTTTTTATGCTTGCTTTGAGGCTGCAGCTTACAGAGCTCTTTATCTTCTTTTGACTGGTCAGAGTCTTTATCTAGACCTTTGAAAGACTAGTCAGACTCTTTACCTGACATGCTGGACCCTCTACAATTTGTGTACCATCCCAACTGCTCTACAATGGACTCCATTACATAACTCCTTCATACAGCCCTGAGTCACATGGACAGCAGAAGGGGGAATTATGTCAAAATGCTAGTTGTCAACAACAGTTACACCATAATTCCTTCCAAACTCACCTCCAAGTTATAGGTCCTTGGACTTAGCCTGTCCTTCTGCCAGTGGATCTTCAACAGGACGTTGACAGACAGAACACAAGCAGTACAGCTGACCAAGCATGTCTCGCTCTCCCTCACCTTCAGCACTGGAGTCTCTCAGGGTTGTGTTCTGAGTCCCCTCTTGTACTTACTGTACATTTATGACTGTGTGGACACTTCACTTCAACTCCACTGCCATTGTCAAGTTTGCTGAAGACACAGTTGTGGTGGGCCTGATCTCCAGCAAACGAAATGGCCTACCTAGAGGAGTTATAAAAACCTGGAGATGTGGTGCCAAGAGAACACTCTCCATATGAACATCAGCAAGACAAAAGAACTTTAGTGGACTTTGGCACAAAGCAGGAGAGGAACCAACAGCCATTTACGATCAATGTTACCCCAGTGGAGAAAGTGAACAGCTTTTAATACCTAGGTGTACATATCACACAAGACTGGTCATGATTGTGTTATCATAAACCCTGGTGAAAAAGGCCTGGCAGTGTATTTACCACCTTAAAGAGCTCAGGTGCTAAGCTCCTTCTACACCTGCACTAATGAGAGCCAGGAGGCATTACAGCCTGGTGGTGGAAAAGCTCCAAGCAGGATTGGTGAGCTCTCCAGAGGGTGGTGCGATCAGCTGTGCGTACCATCCACACTGAGCTCCCAGACCTGTAGTCCATTTACAGCAAGCAGTGCTGGGTCAAGGACAGGAAGATTGTGAAGGACCTCAGCCATCCAATCAATTGTCTCATCTCTCTGTTGCCGTCAGGGAATCGCTTCCGCTTCTTGAAAGCAAACACAGAGAGGGTAAGGAGGAGCTTCTTTCTGCAGGCTACTTCATGACTATTATATATAAATAGTAATTTCATTCATATCAACACATGTACTGTATCCATGTATTTTCTATATTTTTGTCTATTTATTTTTTCCCTGCTCAGCAAATATTATTAATAGTACAGCATTCTATTTTTTTTTTTATGTTTTACTTTTAATTTCATTTTTGTTGTTTTGGCTGTTCCCTTTTCGGGGTCGCCACAGCGGATCATTTGGTCCGCATGTTTCGATTTGGCACAGGTTTTACACCGGATGCCCTTCCTGACGCAACCCTCCAATTTTGTCCAGGCTTGGGACCGGCACTGAGAGTTAACTCTTCAGTGGCTCGGTTAGCTCCCTGCCTGGGAATTAAACCAGGGCCGATATGAGAATTGGTCTGATTTCCTTTGGGAGCTGGTGGGACTGCAATTACAAAAATGTCCCATGCACACCTTCAGTATCAACACTTGACTAATTTAATGATGAATATTATCAACATTTCAGTGATTCTTTATTTTATTAGACTATTCTATTGGCACTATTTAAGATTGTTGTCTGTTATTGTCAGGCAGGGCAACCCATTTGGATGAGTTACGAGTTCTTTTGTTGACCTTGAAATATGGCCTCCATTAGTTCTAAAAGAAACAGCCCTGATGATCCAGAATGAGAGGAAATATAATGGAAGGTAATGGAAACTTCAGTTCAACAAGTGGTGTGAAATTCCTGCCTTTCCATGGCTACCAAATGAAATATCCATGTGTCGTTTTTGACATTACCTGAAATTTACAGAAGCACCTGGATGTTCAACTTGATGCTCCTGCCTCCAGTTTCTTCGGCAAGATTTTACTAACTTTGAACTTTCAACGGAAGCCTTTCTTATGCCTAATTCATTCTTGATAATAAAACAAGTTATTAATAAGATTAATCATGCTTTTTATCATTAATCAAGTTACTAATAATGTAATATGATGATAACGTATTATGGTATAAGATTAAATAATCAAATAACTAATTAAATAGGGTAAGAGTTAGGGTTAGAATTAGCTCAATTCTGAATACACAATAAAATGCCAAATGTTTTGGGACACCCCTCCAAATCATTGATTTCAGGGGTTGGGCTTGGCCCCTTAGTCCCAGTGAAAGGAACTCTTAATGCTTCAGCATACCAAGACATTTTTGTGTGAACAGTTTGGGGATGACCCCTTCCTGTTCCAACATGACTGCACACCAGTGCACAAAGCAAAGTCCATAAAGACATGGATGAGCGAGTTTGGTGTGGAGGAACTTGACTGGCCTGCACAGAGTCCTGACCTCAACCTGATAGAACACCTCTGGTATGAATTTGAGTGGAGATTCTGAGCCATTCCAAAACTGGGACGTCTGTCTTTACATGCCCATGAATTTAATATGGAGTTAGCCCTCCCTTTTGCAGCTATAACAGCTTAAACTCTTCTGGGAAGGCTTTCCACAAGGTTTAGGAGTGTGTTTATGGGAATTTTTGACCATTCCTCTACAACCGCATTTGTGAGGTCAGATACTGATGCTGGACAAGAAGGTCTGGCTTACAGTCTCCGCTCTAATTCATCCCAAAGGTGTTCTATCGGGTTGAGGTCATGTCTTTATGGACCTTTTATGAACAAATTTGGGAGCATTAAATTATCCAAATGTCTAGTTCCTTTCACTGGGACTAAGGGGCCAAGCCCAACCCCTGAAAAACAACACCTGAATTAAATGATTTGGAGGGGCATCCCAAAACCTTTGGCAATATAGTGTATCTTTGGACATCTTTGTGATAAATATGGCATAGTTAATATGGCTTTAAAAGATTTATTTAGTTGTAGCAAATGCATTTCTGAGGTGTAATGGTCATGCCTTAGATTGTTTTCTTTTTTTCCATAGGTCCCTACTCTTATCGTGTATGGAGATCAGGACACTCAGTTAGGAGAAGTGTCACTGAACAACCTGAAGAATCTGCCCAATCACAAGGTGGTGGTGATGCAGGGGGCTGGGCATCCCTGTTACCTTGACGACCCAGTGACTTGGCATAAAGCCGTTCTTGAGTTTTTGCACACTCTTTTGTAATCTAAACACTCCTCATCACATTTAACTGTGGGGTGATTACATAGTGATTTCTATTATGATTAAAAAGGTATGTTCATCCCAATTTAGCACTTAACCATTCCCACTTCATGATCTAGGTCTCCCTCTGTCACTTAGAAAGTGCAAAAATCCCCTGCCTAAGTGAACACTAACAGCCTTTTAACTAGTATCAAACTAACTGTCAGAGGGAGAAAGAAACTGGCCATCCTTCCAGTTCAGCAAGGGAAATTACGGCTGTGGCGTTGTCACTCTGAACCTGATTATTAGCACCTTTTTAATATTGTGCACACACATTTGATTTGCTTCATTATAGATAATAATCATATAATTATATCTATATTACAAAAAACTAAATTTCCACCTTTTCTTCTACTTTACCTGAAATTTATTTTTAATGTTTATGTTGTACTTCAATGTCAGACATTTTGTGTGTTTTAGGCCAAAGCCGTTACACAACAGCAGTAAAAAAAAAGTAATTGTGCAATACACTCCTCACACTGTCAATAAACTCACAGACCAGACTGAGTTTCGAGTAATATTTAAATTCAGGTCTTGCATCAAATGAATAAATCAGTGTTGATCATTTATCTGATTGTAAACGCCCCAAAATATTGTAATAATGTATGCCACTATGTATGAATGATATTGTGTATGTAGTACTGAAGAACACAACTGTGATTGCACATTAAAAAATAATCACAACACACTGGACTGAAGTGAAAAATATGAACATTATTTAATAACCGATTCTCTGTAATAAACAATTTGAAAATATTTTACAAGGAGTCACAGACACAATATTTTACAAATGTTTCCCTTAACTTTTTTTTTCTTCTGTACAAAAGAATGGAGCAACATAGACCAGTGTCCAAAGAGCCAGTGATGTTAGCTCCACACACACACACACACACACACACACACAATCCAACAAACAAACTAAAGAAACTCCCACTGTGATGTCAGACCTCATACTCATGATTATCAGCAGTACTGTGTTCCTATATTTTAATTCTTTTTTTTTTTTTTTAAACCTCATTTAATGTTAAATTCAGTTTCACCTTTTGATGGATTACTTTTCTTTTTTTCTTTTCTTTATTCATTTTTTTTTTTTCCACACATTTGTCACAGAGCACCAGACTAAGGACTACAGAGTCACATACACACGCGGCTCTCCCACTGAAGCACACCTACTCCGCTGTTGTTAAAGGAGAGGAAAGGCTGAGGGAGCAGCCCTGACAAAAAAGACCCTCCCCTTTAAGGTGGATCATGGGACAGACATCTCCCCTCCAGACTACCTCTTCCTTTTATCTTCTTTTTTTTTTTTTTTTAACAGCATTTTTGGCAAAAAATATTTTTTTTTAAACCACTGAATAACACAAACCTCTGTTCCAGTGTATGTGGAATAGTGACACAGACGCACACTCACAGTTTAATTTCAGTGTCTAGCCAAAATGTCTCAGCATCTCATAGGCAGCTTTGACATATATATATATATATATATATATATTTTTTTTTTAATATTAGGACAAGTTCTTTTTTTTCTTTTTTTTTTGTAAAACGAATCAAGAGGCAAAGTTTGGATGTGATTCACAAGAGGACAAAGAATAAGGCATTAACTCTTCTAGACTTATCAGATTATCATGTATTAGCATACATTTCCCTGTGCATGGGTTCATGTGTGTAAATGGGAGTGTTTGGTATTGTTTAGTTAGAGGAGTGAGTGCTGTGCGTCTTGATATCGATGTGTGTTTCGACGCCAGTGAGGGATCAGGTCATGACAGTATACGAATAGTAAGAGGGCACATAACTGTTAGGGTATGGCCTGTATTTATGCACGCTCCTTAATGATTAATAATTGACCTTTACACCAAACGCTCAGTGTTGCACTATGATTGTTTAGCACTGGTGGTGATGGAAGGCTGATATTTAAAAGAAGAAGCAATTACAAACCAATTAAAAAATATCTGTTTTTTTATGAGTTTATGCTGTTCATGTAACAGTCAATTACATCGCTCATTACGCACTGTGAATGAAGTCACGGGGGTTGGGGGGGGGGGGGGTTATGAGTATGCTTTTAATCAAGCACGTGCTTTCTTCAGCTATTGTGACTCGAGGCAGACAAATGCATAAAGGGATGGGTGGGAAGAAAGCAAAATAGCCCAAAACAAATGTAAATGTGACCAAGCTTTAAGAACTGACTTGGACTCAACCACATACGGAAAATGGAACAGATTGCTCTTTTTTTTTCACTGGCAATACACCTTAGACGCTTTAATAATCAAATCACTGGTTTTTCATTCCGACACCTGTTCAAACACATCCTGGATAAACTGGGTGCATTGTTAGCAGACGACACGTACACGGGTCCAGACACACACATACACATACTGCGAAGAGCTTTATGACCTCTGACCAGAGGATGCTGGCAATGAAGAGTCACCAATTTGCCCACCCTACATACTGAATATTCATAGCTGAATAAAAAGAATGGGGGGGGGGGAGATACGTAACTATTTAATTCTAAACATAGAGTGGACTCCACAGTGTATTAAACAGTGATCAGTTTTGTTAGTGTTCACTAGAATAATATTGGCTGCCCCTCTGGGAACATCTAAAGAAATGAAAACCAGACCATCATAGATCAAGAGATATTTTACGTTTCTTGTACTAAGACTTATAAACTGTCATTTTATATATAAGATGCCTTTAAAGGTCTTGAAGAACTTAGGCTAGGGTAAAAGTAAAATGCCTGCACAGGCAGAAGCTCACCATTAGGACAGCAGGCTACGTCAGGTTTAATCTGAAAACTATGGCAATTAATATACTAATAGTTTAAATGCATATGTTTACAAGTCAGTGAGGTCTCTGTGTGAGGTGATCTGTATGTTGTACATGTTGGAGCTGTACAGTCAATAATCACTCTACGTGCCAGCATGAGGAGATTCCCTACATTTATAAAGTGGAGCATCTACTCTGTAAAGATACAGAAGTGCATCAAGGCACAACAGAGAGAGAACAATATTAGAGGAGATGGGCCCTTACTAGGGTTTACGAGATTTTCATTATATCGATACACAATAAATCAAATAAAAAAAAAAAACAAACAAACTGATGTCTGAGTCTCCACTACGAGCTCGAGCCATAATTATGTGCACTCTAAATGATAAGACTAACCTTGAAAAGCAAACAATATGTTTATTGTTTTAATGTTCACTAACAGATTGTTAGCCAGGTCAAACCAGTCGACTGAAACAGCGACTGTTGTAAAAACATTGGTGTAAAATGGCTACCCTGTAAACACACACAGACTACACAGAATGCACAACTGATGATGATGGCAGAGATCAAGCTGCAATTCCCACTCGTTTCTAAACATTGGACGTTCACCACAACATTTAAGGTCAAGTTCCACATTTGATTAAAACCATTTCTTAGCTTCTCTGTGTATTCTGACGTGACAAACAGAATGAAATGCGTACTGAAGCCCTTAAGACTAATGAAAGAACAGCAAAAAAAAAAAAAAAAGGAGAGACGAACTGAAATCCGAGCCTGATCTCTACACGAGGTCTTGCTTTCTTTCTGCAAGGCATTTATCCCCTTTTTTCTCCTCCTCCTAATTTGGCTAGAAAAATAAGACCACATCACAAGTCTATCTCATTTTGGCAAGAATTAGATCTAGTGCATATATATAAACAAATGATGAATGATTCATTTTTTTAAAAAAAAGAAGTTACGTCTATCGCCTTTCTGCTCTGGTTATATCCTAACATATGCAGGTATGCTTTAAATACTCACAGGTTCTTACTGTTGTTTTTGTTTAATCGAACACAAGTTCTTTGATTTTTTATTTATTTTTTTTACTGATTGCTAGAAAATGGCAGAAAGTTCTTTAGCCCCATGTCAAATTAGGCAATTCGAGTCAAAGGATGAAGAGGAGAAGTGAGGAGGATGGCTTAAACTGTAAAGAAGAGCGTCTGATAAAATGCATTTCCTACACAAACATCTGTAAAGGCAGGTTGTACCATGGGGAACTGGGGGGATTCCAATTTCTTCAACACTACTTCTGTTTCATTAGTCGGTTCTAGATGGATGTTTTTTCTCCTGCCGTGGCCTTTATAATTCTTAAGTGATTGCGTTTCAACATATTTGACTTCTTCAGCTGCTTCCCCCTCAAGGAAACTTCGGGCTCCTGCCGGAAAAGCTGCTGATTAACAAGTTCTGCGCCGGTCTTTAAGCAGCAACCTGTGAAGCAAAGTGGATGATGCAGTATGCCGGGCTTCCATATGGGGGCATCAGGAAGTCCCTTTAATACCTATGACTAGAGCAAGGGAAGGGAAAGGAGAAATATGAGAATTAGGGCGAGGAGCAGGAGCTGGGCAGTGGAGGGAGTTAAAGAGAGAAAGGCAGAACATGGGGACAGGCCATTAGTGCCAGGAGAAGGAGCTGGAGGACGAGTAAAGTGTGGATGGACGGGCGGAAGGCGTGTCCTCGCCCACAATCTGTAGTATTCTCCTGCAAAAGAGGTATATATATAAATACATAAAGTAATAAATACTCATTACCTATATTATTATTTTTTTTTAATTGTATTTCTGTTGTTCAGTCAATAAGTGGAGTTTGTGTATATCTTCATGTGTGTGTGTTTGTGCAGGTTTACGTACTGCAGTGTTGTAATCAAAACAAGTAGAGGGCCCTTTTCTATACCGAGCTGGTTGGTTGTCCGTACACGGGTCTTGTTTTACTGGAAATGTGTTAAGGAAATTCTCATGATGACTGTTTACAGATAAGATTATTTTCAAAAGATTTACGAACATGCTCATTTAAGAAAGTTTAAGAGCTTTTCGAATCATGTTTTGTGTGTGTACATAGTGTCCTGTGATT
This sequence comes from Hemibagrus wyckioides, assembly GCF_019097595.1. NCBI lineage: Eukaryota > Metazoa > Chordata > Actinopteri > Siluriformes > Bagridae > Hemibagrus > Hemibagrus wyckioides. The sequence goes on along the minus strand of NC_080720.1, from coordinate 20,964,980 downwards.
TACTTTACTACTTTTACTATTTTTTCTTTCTCAACCCTGGAACAGCTCAGATAAAACATCAAATAGACATGGGTGCTCCTGCCCAAGTTCAACTAAACCTTTCTCCATTTCTTGGGTCTAAATAGTCTGAGAAGGAGCCTTTCTCAGAACTGAAGCCATGCTTGCTGATATTGTGGTCTATAACTCCTCCCCAAACTTCCTGTGGCCCTGTATTATGTTCTCTCATTGGCTGTAGGTCATCGCCGATGTATTTTTCAGTCAGAACTCATATCACACAGCAGGATTTTGAATTGCCGACAGGTCCGGATATTTATCATGCCAAACATTTCACGGCCATCTGGGATGCATCGGCCATTCTCTCAGATTGTGTCTTTGATAATTCACACTGTGTGATTGTCACTAGCGTGAACCAGCTCCGATTTACCTTCGATTTCGGGCATTTGTCGGTGAGTTTTCGAGTGAAAATCAGGGCTAAAATCGTGCAGCGTGAACTCGGCATAAATGTCACCAAATGTCATCATTTGTGGAAGGATACATTCCTTCTCGCCCTGAGACAGTTTCTCAAAATTGCATGTGTTGCAGAGCAGCTTCTCAGCCACCACAAACAGCAGGTTGGTGTTGTTTAATCTCTTGGCATGGATCAACCTGTAGAGCATAAGCCTTTTAGAAATCTGTTTACTCGTAATAGTAATCCGTAATCCTTTATTTTACTGTATCTAAAACTGTCAGGTTAGAAAAGACACTCCAATCACTTTATTAGGAACACCTCTACATTTGCATATTCATGCAATTATCCACTCAGCCAATCCAGATACAGGTCAAGAGTTTCATAGTGCATAACATTCACATCAAATACAGAAAGGGGAAAACTGTGATCTCTGTGACTCTGATCATGGCATGATTGTTGGTATCTGATTGAATAATTGGATGAATGATCATGTGTACAGATGTTCCTAATAAAGTGGTCAGTGAGTGTAGAGTACTGTAGCATCATGTATATATATATATATATATATATATATATATATATAAGCATAAATAAAGCACAGACAAAAAAGATTGATCTTGATCTGACCTGGAGCAGTTCTCACAGTCTTGCACTATGCTGTAGCTACTGCTGATGTTCCCGAAGTAGAACTGCTTTTGTACTGTGACGCAGCTAGTCTCTCTGAAGTCCATGCCATCTCCTGCGTCAGCTTCATCTGCACACACACACACACACACACACAAATATTTGAATGCAGGTTTGTATTATTGTATTATTAAAAGATCATCATGTCTTAACCTCCTCGCAAATGCAAACATATTCTGGCCTAAAACATTCTGCTACTTAACTACAATATCATCAACCTCCACAAAAACCCAAAACCAACAGCTGCCAAATATTTATGATTCATTATCCATATTAGACAGTATATGCATGGGGACGTTTCTTGCATGCAGTGGCCTTTTTTTTTGTCTAGTTTTCATGATATTTTATCAGCTAATTAATTTTCTATATCTGTGAACTGTTACTTCTGTAGCTCAACAACTATCTGTCCTGTTTCTGTCCTTTTTTCATGGTAAATGCACGTAGATCCCCAAATGACTAACCCAGAAAAACATGAAATGGTGAAAGGTAATTCCTGAACAACTTGAAACAATTTGTTTTCCTTTTTTTTTGTCAATTATACACTAGATGGCCAAAGGGCACTGGTGGCTCAGTGGTAGTTTTTTTCGCCTACCATGCAGAAAGCCCGGGTTTGATTCCCAGCAAGTGCCCAAACCCCAGCTACTGGATGCAGTGCCGGTCCCAAGCCCAGATAAAAATGGGAGGGTTGCGTCAGGAAGGGCATCCGGCATAAAACCTGTGCCAAGTTGTACGGACCAGTTGGTCCGCTGTGGCGACCCCTCACAACAAAACTAGATGGCCAGATGTTTGAGTATATCTGCTCTAATGACCTGAACTTGTCTGAAAGGTTTTCACTAGATTTTGGAGTGTGGATTTGTGCTCATTCAGCCTCAGTAGCATTACTGAGGTCAGGTACTGAACTCAGGTGAGGAGACCTGGTACATAGTCTGTGTTCCAGTTTATCCTAAAGGTGTTCAGTGGGGTTTGTTCAGGATACTCGAGTTCTTCCTTGGCAAGCCATATCTTGATGGAGTTTGTTTTGTGCACAAATGCATTAACAGCTGGAACTTTCTTGGCTTTTTAGTTTCAGTGAAGAAAAATTGAAATGCAACAGCATAGAAAGACATTCAAGACAATCGTGTGCGATTGAGGGAAGAACCACATATGAGTGTGATGGTCCAGTATCTAAAAACCTTTGACCATATAATTTACATTTAATACATACACTGACCAGGCATAACATTATGACCACCTGGCTAATATTGTGTTGGTTCCCCTTTTGCTGCCAAAACAGCCCTGACCCGTCCTGCACTGTGTATTCTGACACCTTTCTATCAGAACCAGCTTTAACTTCAGCAGTTTGAGCAACAGTAGCTCGTCTGTTGGATCGGATCACACGGGCCAGCCTTCACTCACCACGTCCATCAATGAGCCTTGGTCACCCATGACCCTGTCACCGGTTCACCACTGTTCCTTTCTTGAAGCACTTTTGATAGATACTGACCACTGCAGACCGGGAACACCCCACAAGAGCTGCAGTTTTGGAGATGCTCTGATCCAGTTGTCTAGCCATCACAATTTGGCACTTGTCAAACTTGCTCAGATCCTTATGCCTGCTCATTTTTCCTGCTTCTAACACATCAACTTTGAGGACAAAATGTTCACTTGCTGCCTAATATATCCCACCCACTAACAGGTGCCATGATGAGGAGATCATCAGTGTTATTCATTTCACCTCTCACTGTTCATAATGTTCTGCCTGATCGGTATATTTTCTAAATGTGCGTGCTGAGGTATTATTTGTAACAATAACTCATTTGCACAAATTGTGCCAATAATTCTGGAGTTGTATAAGCTCTTTATTGAACATACCTGTAAGGAACCAGCTATGGTAGGCAAAGCCATAAAGTAACTGCTGAAACAGAGACCTACAGGAAAAAGAAAAGAAAATGAAATAAACATGTAATCGAACAAAAACCTACACTAAAAATATTGTAGTAAATGTTGAATATATTCAGTGGGATACAGACAATACAGGTCTGTGTGACACAACTAACACACCCCCTTCCTGGATAATAAATGGACATTAACACACACCCAGTAGGTGATGAAAATCATTATTTCTTCTTCAATGGAAACTCAGAGCATAGACACTAATGTATAACAGGCTTGGTTCACTTCTGCTTAAAATAAATCTATAGCATATTAATAAACACAGCAAAAACTCACTTGGAGGAGCAATCCAATAAAACAGGTTAAGTCCCAGAGTTGAAAATACAATCTGTAATATCAGCTTTGTGTGTGTGACTCTAATACAAACACTCTACAGTTTAGCATTTGCTCATTCTGTCTCGTACCATGCAGCTGCTGAGGTCCACCAGGCAACGTTTACCAGGTCTGCAATGGTGGGCTACAAGACAAGAAAACAGTTTGAGAGTAAAGCCTTATATCTTAAATGAACATGCTGTTATTTATTCAGCCATGAATGAATGAATTTGTTTGTTTATTAACTCACCACGAATACTCCTCGAGGTGCTGCTCCTGTGTTACTGTTAGGCACAGGTCCACACACAGACTGGTAATCATAAGACTCCGTGTAGGTATAGAAGGAGTTGTTGTAGAGCATATACATCAGAGCCGGGTCCACCTCGCTGAAGAACATACCGATCTATAAAGAAAAACACAAAACGTGAGACTGAAGACTCAAAAAAGTGTGTTTTATACATTTATGTGAGCAAAATATATTTCTCCTGACCTTGTTCCAGTCTTGAATCTGATTGGACAAGATGAGGAAGCCACCGTCATCGATCAGGTAGCACAGCAAGTCCTGCACAGGTAGTACAAGATTCAATAAATGATACATAAATCATACATTTGTTAAAATTTAAATAATGTAAAACTGAAAAATAGCAACCTTTCATTTTAAAAGGTAATTTATCAGCGAAAAATCAGTGAATGGTCATTAGGAAAAATAGAGGGTGTGGTCTTACCTCATGAGCCTCACAGTCCATCTCACAATCACTGGTTTGTCCACACTGAGGAAGTGATTTCAACCATACGAATATTAATCAAATAAAATTTTATTTATGCCCTTCATTTTTAAATTGATCTCAATTTCAATACAAATAAAACTCTGTCTCTTTATTCTTGCACTGTTCAGAGAAAAGAGCAGGGAAAGTGTATTAGGAGTGTGGGATCAATTACTAAGGGAAATAAAACAACTGCTCACAGAATAAACGAATCTCGGGCTATTATTTCAGTGATTTGTGATAGCTGTAGTTTAGTTTGTTGTGGACTCCACATCACACTGAACTACACAACCCTCACTATATGTGGTGATACTAGACCACATGTACATGTCATGTCATTTTTCAGACTGGTACAGTCGTCACATTGATAGATACAGGATACACATCATCTTGTCTAAACCTCAGGAATAATGATCAGGACTGGAAACTGGAAACGATGGTAGTTCCGAAAACATGGAAATGTGAAGAATCTTTGCCTTAATATTGATTTGTCTGGCTGCTGGTAAATAGTCTCAACCTTTATCATATTTATTACCCAAGACAATGTATGTATATTCATACGTCATCTGAAAAAAATGAGAGTATATGGATGAGTGTGTTTTACCATTTGAGAACTCTGCCGAGTGTTATCGGTGTGATTGCTGGCAAGGAACTTAAACTTTGAAGTCCAAACTTCAAGGTCCAACTTTACACCCACAACTGAGTGTGCGTGAGAGAGAGAGAGAGAGAGAGAGTCAATAAATGTCAATAAAACTATGAAAAAAGCCGCCAAACATCATAATTATAGATCTTGCTTTATCACCAGGTTCGTCTTATAACACTTGGATGGAAATGCGCTTTACACGACATGTTTAATGATATGTCACAAAGTTCCTTCGTTGTGTCCATCTACACAATAGTGTTATGAAACAGATGCTACACACAATGTACATTCCCCACAATATTACTGCCTTGTAATAAAGGCAGCTCCTAAACCTTTATAGTATGTTAAAAACAAAGTGTTGTGGTCACATGGCTTTCGAATAGCATGCTCCTTTCATAAACAACTGCTTTGGAGTTATCTGTTATTGTATACTGGCACTTTTGGAATCCAACCCTGATATCTGATTGTGTCACATATGCAAAGAAATGCAAACTTCTAAACTTGTACCATCTTTCCACTAGGAAAGCAATATCTGTCAAATGAATTCTATTAACTTTTTTTTTTTTATTGATTTTATTGTGATGCCTCAACAGCAAGCTTGGATTTTATTCTGCCTACTTTAAATTCATACGGGTTAAAGTTAATACATTTATGATACAAACCAAAACATTTTTATGTTTGAAATGAACACAACATTTTCACCAAGTGCACACAGTGGTTGATGGTTCATTTTGTGCTGAAGAAATATTCCAAGTTAGTAACATAATATATTTTCTAAACTGGAAGATGAAGGTGATGAAATTACCAGCTGGCTTGATGTTTCTGGACCCCACTGTAATGTCCACTGCTGTACTGACCAGGATGCCAACTGTGTCATTCTCTTGATCCTGGAAGATTGCATTTGCTGGAGAAAATAAATAGATAAAAACAAACAAATAAATAAATAAGCAAATAAGTAAAAAATATTCAGAAATTAAACGATGCATTTGTTTCAGTGGAATATGTCATTGACGATCTGATGATGCAGTCAAAGCAGCCATCACTCAGATGGTCACATAACATGAATTTTATATAATAATAAAAATGATCTGACTTTACGGATACGTCGATGCTTGGACTGTTTCAGTTGTGTGTGTCTTTCAACTTTTATCCAAAACATGCAGTTTTAAGTAGTGCAGCTATTCCCTAAATATTGAAAGGAGTGCACTGAATCTTTACATCCATTAAGCCTTTTTTTATATGATTAAGCTTCCTTAGGATATAATTTACACCAATTTTTTGAGAAAGTAAAAACATTTCTCAGTGTGTGAGTGTGTGCGCTAAATGTGTTTCTGCGTGTTTACTCACGGCTACGATAGGGTGCTCTAAAGATGTAGCCCTTGTTGTCCAGACTGCGGCGATAATAACTGGCATTAAATGGCTCTGGATCCTCCTCCCAAGTCTCAGCAGCTCTGACACACACACACATTCAAAATCCTTTTTAGAATAAATCCCTAAAATGTACTCTTATACCTAACATGCTATATTTTGCTTAAATGAGAATGAGAAGCATTTTAACCTGTAATTACACAGTTAATCAGACTCACTTATTGGGAAAAATACGAGTGATGCCTCCGTCTGTAGCTGCAAAAACGGCCAAAAATCCATGCCTAGAGGACAAGGAAAGAATGCACACAGACACACACAACAGTGTAGCACAAACTGTACCTTACAGCAAATGTGTTATTTTGAGTGACTGGCCTCTGACTAGTCCTATTAGATATATAGTTGTGTCAGGATATGTAGCTGAATTGCACTAACGTGTTGAGGTCCTTCGTTTTCCACACTTTCTCCACCAACTGTCTGATAATGCCCGTGTCCAGGATCAGGTTATGCAGCAGGAAGTTGTCACCTTCAAGTCACATGAAAGGTTGATTAATACTGCTGGGAACTGATTAATGTCAGGGAAACAACAAAAAGATGCTTTAATCTAACTATTTGATGCAGTCTATCTAGTGGTCCACCTGTATAGTCATTTATTATTAAATCTTTTCCAAGAAATTTGTCTTTTCATTGTTATAACAGGTATGTTACAAAGGATACTGCTGGCATTAAAGTTCCCCAAAATAACATGATGTACACCATTGGTTTAAAAATGCATCCAGGGGTCACAACACAGTATCATCCAAAGTTATTTCATATTTATTATATATATCATATATATTATAATTATTTGATTGATCACTTGGACTGAACAAGTTTAATCAAAACCTCAGTAACTCAAACAAGTTTATAAAATAGGTCTACATGGACTTAATGTGCTCTGTTTTCAGAAAAAACAAATTATTATTATCCACATTTACATCATAGATTATGGATCTATGTAGGATTATGTTCAGAGTGCATCTGTAGAATTGATTTTTCCTGGTTCCTGGCTGCAAAAAGTGTGAGAATAGCTGATCTATACAAGTATTTTAAGGATTCAGTCAAGATTCAGTCAAGAATGGTTATTATGAAAGATTTTGTCATTAGTCAATACATCATGGTATTCAGTGCAAGAGTAGAATTTCTTCACAAGCCTCACATTGTTTGGAATCTGGAGTGACTTTCTCCATCAGAGCAATGAAGGTGTGCAGGAACTCTGTGTTGTTGCTAGAAAGCTCCAGCTCTTTGCAGTATTCCCTAAGAAGTAGATGCATTGTTTAATAGTCACAATACACACACTCCTACCTCTACCACCAACACACAGAGGATTGTTACAATCATCACACTGTTACAGTGCATGCCAGCAGCTGAATAAATATATATTTTGACTTTGAAAAACATGTTTAATCCAAATACATGGCTATACACTGTATTCACTTAAAGACAACACACCCTGGAAAACAATCAATACATGGGCAGGCACAAAAAACATGCACCAAAAATGCAATGGCTCAGCAAAGTGCTGCAACATGCAACAGCCAAACCTATTTTGGAAAATGAGAACATCACATAAAACAATGGCCCGTATTCATCAAAGTCACTAATCTGATCATAAAACAAGTGTATGCTAATTCCACTGACGGTGTCCTTATTAATGATCTTGTTACTATTAATGACCTTATTAATGATTTGTCTTCCTGTACAATCAAATTCAGGCCACCTAACAACCTGAAAACGATCGACTTGCTGTCAAATAATCAATATGAACACCGGTATGATCAGTAAATATCGCAAGTAGCCTGTAGTAGGTAGAGTAGTGTAAGTAAGTAGCGGGTGTGCAAACCTCAGGCTTCCGCACAATATGATTTAGATTCACAAGGCAATAATTTGATGTTTCACAATACCACTAAATCTGCTATGATATGATAAGATCCGAATTAGAAGCCTCTGACCAACTTTGTTTCGACTCTGGGGTAGGAATACTCTTAATCGTGAATGATGATGACATAGAGAAGAATTATTTTAAGTATCTGAGGTACGGGCAATTTACACATCAGTTCACAAATATAAACTATATTGATTATCCTTTTATTCATAATAATCTTTTATAATGAAAGATCTATAATAATTGTTGTCATAGATAACAGTTCTATCTTTGCCTTATACATCAATGCACTGATCTAAACTAATTATCTTAGTGATCATCTTCGCCTAATCATCGCACCCCTATTAAGGAGTAACAATAAAACTAGAAAATAACTGTGCTTATAACAATACAATTGTGCACATGGAACCTAAGACACAGATATAGCTAATGCAGTTTATTGTCCAAATCCATCCATTTTCTTGAAAGGGCAAAAGGCAGGATCTGAACCTACAACCCTGAAGGTGCAAGGCAAATGTGCTATCCACTTAGTGTTTACATGTAATTTATACATTTGAGAGAATTAGCATATGTGCAACTTCATCAATTCATTGTTCCTTCATTTTGGTAATAGGTTCATTTGTGAACAAGAGACACCATGAAGCTTTGACCTGGATACAAGACTAAAGTGGGTCAGATGCAAATATATTCATTTGGTAGCCTGACGTTCAGTGCTTGATTCATTTTTTTCTGTGTTCCGTAGATATGAAATAAGGATTTGTTTACCGGTTCTGAATGAGAGCTTGGCTCTACTGTATTTCATTGAATCTTCAATTAAATCTAAATGATTCTAAATGTAATAAAAAAACGAGTTATAAATAGTTTGGTGAGGATGAAAGACCATTTTCTCTACCTGGTCTTTAACAAGAGGAATCCCTGGTCTCTTTAAAGGAGTGCATTCCCATGTTTATGACAAAATCGCCTCTAACTCCATATAGTCTGCTAAATGATTTAATTTACTTGTCTGTATCATATGATGTGATGCATGTAAATGAGTTGTATATCAAGGGGTGTGCCTAATGCACATGATCTAAAGGAGCTTGCATCCTCGTGGCACTCAGATCAACACTCATTTTGATGTCGTTTCATGAATCAGACTCAGATTTGTTCATACATCATATCGCACATCCAAATCTGTGCTTGTTTCCATGCAGCTCTGATGAATAAATGCCATTGTCTTTCCCATGCGATGAAGAAACAGAAAGGTAGTTGAAGTTGTGAGAGCATTAGGATTACAGGACCAGGGAAAATTAAGCTCTTATATGTTACTTAATTTATAATCTCCAACACTTGAGAAAGAGAGAGACAGACATTATAGAATAAAAAACACAACAGCACACACCTGGAACACAATGTATACACGCAGACACACACACACTCAAACACACACTCTGAATGATGACTGCTACTACTGGTTACTAGACACCTCGACGACATAAAGGAGATGGTATATGTCATTTACAGATAAAACATGGACATATCAATCACGGTGGGCTCAAGCAATTACGCAGAACTACCTTGGGGCTATCAACACATGTCCCTCTGACTCAAAAGTTTGTGGCAGCAGAGATTCAAAATCTGCAACAGAAAGGGGGCAAGATTATCCAGGGAGGCAGCAAGCTTAGTGAGCAGGGAGGAGAGTCTGGGAGAGAGAAAAAACAGCAGCTGCTCTTCAACGGGTGCAGGGACGCAGTGGTGGGGGGGTTTACGTTACCATAGCAACACCGAGGAATCACGGGGGAAAGACCAGTGTTAGCCAATATGGTGCCTCAATATAAAGTCCTATCACTGGCCGTCAAAAGACAGCACTGCAGTTTCGCAGGCAAACTTTTTTTGTGTGTTTTGTGGAGAAAGCACAAATTGCATGCCAATTTTCAGTTTGTTTGCTGATGCTTTTGCATGTCAGAGAACTGGCTCAAACGTTCAGCGCTGAATGAAACGAGTTCTCTGACGCAATGCCCTCAAAATGGGGAGTATTTCATTTGTGTTCTTTTGTAAGCAGGCATCAACATGGCCAACTATTTTGCAGGAAGGTGGGTGAGGCGGGGGTCCTGATGGAGGTGTTCACTCCTCAGACTGGCACGGTGGAATGACGTTGTCTGGGACACAATCGAAGGATGTGCACTGCATTGTGAAAAGGTGAGAAACAGGGCAACATGTTCCACCTGTTAACACTGAAAGTGCTCTGTCTTGCTAATAAAAGTTGACAATGAGTGAAATCTCCTGCAAGCTACGACTGCATTCTTAAGTCTCTTATTAGTTGTGATTACAGAAGTGCCCAGGTAGTATCCCAAGCACAATGCCATGCACATCCAGATTGGAATTTCTGAGGGAGTGGGTGATCCATTGCCGTGCCAGTCTGAGGGGTGATATAGGGGCAAAGGAGTCAAGCTGATGGAAACATGGGGGAAGGGGTGAGGGGAGGTGTCACAGTAGGATGACAAACAAACCAGGAGCGGTCACGCTCCAGCACCAACACAAGACAAACGGACTTGAAGGAAAACCTGCTTTCGTTTACTTAAATAAGAAAAATATGAGCTATTTTGGCTGTGTTACTACTTTAAACACTACAATAAATATGTGGAAGAGAAGGCGTGGTCGAGTGCCGGTTTGTGAGGTTTAGAGTAATTGCTCTAATCATGTGCTCTCTTATGCAGTAAACACAGGGAGGAATAAAAGGGAGGAGAGAGAGCGCAGTGAAGAGAGAGCTGAATGCACAGAGCCATGTGTGTCAATGTGTGGGTGTGAAATAAAAAACTGAAAAGCTGAACTGTGCAAATAAAACTCACTGTATGGAATAAACCTTGTCTGCCTCAAGCATCCTCACTCCCCTCCCTCAGCCACTCAGGGCACGTTATACTGGTGCCAAAACCTGGGATCTTTGAGGAAGCTACACTGTCATAGAGCCCTCACCACTGGCTGAGCTTTTGAAATCCCTTGCTGACCTCCATACCACCCAACATCAACATTTCACCTCTCCTCCAATCCTGTGTACACTTCCTCTTTCCCACAAGTGCAGGAAACTGGCCAGCCAGAGGTAGGAGTGAGGCCTGAGCTGAACTGCTGGAGCTGCAGAGAAACTGGACACATCCAAGATGGAGGGAGAGATGCTGCCTGGTTGTGTCAACGTCAGTGCTACATCAAAGGAGCTCAGAGGGAGAATAGGTCCCCATCCCTCCCTTGCTCCAGGAAATCTCTCTTGTGGGATTTTCCCATGAAGCAGACACATGACGAGATGCTCCGACATTCTAATAACCAAGTGAGAGTAATTGATGGTCAGTGCCTCCAGCCTGATTTTGCACTCTCTTACCTGTATTATTGTGTTATTAAAGATAGCCTTAACTGAGTGACACAGGACACTTAAACTAAAGAAGAAACAACCCAAGTGTTGGTCAGAAAGAGCTGCACAGGAAATGCTTTTCCAGGCGGTCACTGTAATCTGATGGCTGGTTACTTGGGTCACAAAAAACACTGAAACATCTAATGGCCCACTGTTATTGGCTGGGCTTTCACGACGATGTTCACAAGTGGTGTGTGGCATGTTGAGAATGCCAGCTGGTGAATCTGCAAGCCACCCCAAATGTGCCATTGTGCCATTACTGCTAATCCAGGTCCCCTTCGAAACAATTGGGTTGGACCTCGTCAAGCCATTAGAGCAGTCAGCACCGGAATATCGGTTTATATTAGTTCTGGTGGACTATGCAACATGACATCTGGAAGCTATGCCACAGTGCATGATCTCAGCATGTAGCATGCCAGAGGCACTCTTCCATATAATCTCCCGAGTCATGATCCTGAAACTGATCCTGTCTGAGGCCCTATGTAAAAATTATTAGTCATTAAATAATTTTTCGTTCACAAAGGATGCATGGAATTGGGATAAGTGGCTGGAACCCCTACTGTTTGCGGTGTGAGAGGTCCTGCAAACCTTCACAGGATTTTCCCCATCTGGGTTACCCTATGGGCGTAGACCTCGCAGCATGCTAGGTCTTGTGATAGGAAATAGAGAGGAGTAAGAATAAAACTAAACATGTTTTGAACCTGAGTGCCAAACTCTACAGACTGGGTCACCTGTTGATGGAGAATTTGCGGCAGGCACAAGAACTTTAGGCCCGGCTGTATGATGGGGTGCCTAGCTACATGAGTTCACACCAGGAGATAATGTACTTGTTTTACAACCCACAACAAGCTCCAAATTATTCACAAAGTGGCCAGGGCCCTTTGAAGTCACATGGAGAGTCAGGGAGGTCAACTATAAGGTTAAGTGAAAGGATATAGGTAAAGCACGGCAAATTTACCACCTCAACCTTCTAAACCATGGAGGGAAGTGGTCCCTGTGGCATTGGCAATGGTGATTCCTGAGAGGGAGGAGCTGGAATTAGCTAAAATTAAAACCATTCCATTCATGCACTCTGGTCCCTTGTGGAGACCACCCCTCACCGTCCCAACTAATAGAGGTTGCAAAGTTGCATAAAGGGTTTTCTAATGTTTTCTTGCTTCTCCCTGACCGTAATAACATCAGAGAACACCACATTGACACACCCTGTAGGTCACTCATACAGGTTGGAATCATGCTAAATCCAAAAAAGTAAGCAATTGGATGGGTGGAAGCAGGGTATCTGGTTTTCACATGGGTCATGGGCAGGTGTGGCCGCAAATTAATAAAAACCTCAGCAACTGTGGCCTGCCCAAGGCCCAAGATCAAAAAAAGGGGTGACACAGTTCTTGGAGCTGGCTGGTTATTATTGCTGGTTTATACCTAACTATTCAGACGTCACCTGTGTGCTGACTGATCTCATTAAAAAGGGAGCACCAGACCTGTTCCAGTGGATGGAGCCATGCTAGTAGGCATTCACTAAGGTAAAGGCTGCACTCTGTAGTGGACTGTTGTTACATTCGCCTGAATTCTCTCTATTTTGCAGACAGACAGGGGCTGAAGGCTGTGCTGTACCCAGTCATGAAGGGGGGAGGAGCACCCCATGCTGTATATTAGTTGTAAGCTTCCACTAAAAGAAACTAAATACAGCACAAATGAAAAGGAATGCCTGGCCATCAAATGGTCAGTCCTCACACACAGTTTGGCTCACTCCCTGCTTCACCGCATGAAGGATGCCAATGCCTGGATCACCTTTTCAGTTTCTAGCTCTACAGCCTTTTAACTATCAGGTGGTCCACAGGCTGGGTGCACAGACGGCTGTGGCAGACTTCCTGTTCCACTGAAGGCAGGGGGGAAGTCAACTGCAGGCCAGGCGGCTCCCTGGAGTTGGGCAGTGGGGGTATGTGGAAGCATAGATGTAGACAGGCGCCTGTGAATGGTGGATGGAGCCAGCGGGAGAAAATGGCAAGGTTTATGCACCTGCGAATAATTGCTCTAGTGATGTGCTCTCTCATGCAGTGAACGCAGGAAGGAATAAAAGGGAGGAGAGAGCAGAGCAAGGAGAGAGCTGAGCCGCGTGTGTGTGTGTAAACTAAAAGCTAAAAAGCTGAATTGTGAAAATAAAACTCACTGTGTGGAGTTAACCTTGTCTGCCTCACGCCTCCTCTTTCCCCTCCTTCACCCACTCGGGACAAGTTATAAAATATAATCTAAACTTTTTCCAAAGATAAGAAGGTATTTTACTATAGAGAACTATAGAGCTTCAAACATTACTATAATCTGCTAAAATGCTAGCCCTATTTAAAAATCCAGTTCATATTTTCACTTTTAGTGTTATGTGCGCAGTGTATGTCTCAAAGATGTTGACGATGTCTCTTGATAATTGAAAAGATTTCGGCATGACTTTTATTTCATCTGCTACAATTAACCATCCAGGGGTATATAATGTGATCGAATCTAATCAGTCATGTAAGACAGCGCCCCCCTTGGTGATAATTTAATTAATCTTTCTTTTAATCAGCCTCATCCTACATTTTTGGGGGGTTGTTTAGATACTAGAACACAAGACACACTAACACACTACAATATTCTGTCTTGTCTAGAAGGATAAAAAACAGAATTAAGAATGCGTTAACAACAACTGGCAACAATGCTAGATGTGCATGTGCTATCTGGCATAGACTTTAACCGAACTATTCAGAATTAGAAAAGCTCTCAGCTGATCATATAAAAGCCTGTTAAACAACACAACACCTGAGGAAAAAAATCTACAAGAATCAAGTCAGTCAAATAGACACTTTCACCTATTCTTACTGCTTTTCTTGAACCAGGGGAATTCAGAGTAAATTCAGGGACTTTGCGAAATTCAGGGCAGGAATAACACAGTAAAGGATAGAGAGAGAGAGAGAGAGAGAGAGAGAGAGAGAGAGAGAGAGAGTAAAACAGGAGAGATAGAAAGACAGAAATGCCCCAGGGGGTGGTGAAATACAAGGTTTTTTGTGATATGTGCAGAACATTTTATTTACTTATTTTCAGGATGCAAGTGACAGAGATCTGAATATGGTTTAGCCAGAGAAAGAGAGAGAGTGAAAGAGAAGAAGGAGTGAAAGAATGAACAAGAGTTGAGTGAGAGAGATGTGTGCGTGCTGTAGCAGGAGGGTGGGTGAGTGGAAAGTGAGGTTGAGGAAGAGAAAGAGAAAGAGTAGTCTTTTGGCAAGGCCAGCAGGGGAACAGAGGAGGCAAGCAGGCTGTAACAGGTGAAGGTGGGTGTCAGCAGGGGGTGAGGACAAGAGAACAAGGGGACGAGGGTACAGGGGAATAAGGGAGGAGGAGGAGGTGGACCAATATGGAGTATACTTGCCCGTGGTGTCTTTTACTGTGCGGATCCGTCAGAGAAGGAGTGAGCAAGAAAAGAAACAGGGGGAATTGGGTAGGAGAGGAGGGGGGATCACAGACAATATTTTATTCAATTACTGTTTGAATAAAAATATTGTTTTTTTTAAGAAGAAGGAAAATCAAGTGAGTCAAATAAAAGAAATGAACATGAAACTGAACGAAAAAAACTAAAAAAAAAAAAAAAAAGAGCAAACATCAAACTCCGGCAAACAACATGGCCGAAATTTACACAAAGACATTTCAGAACACACTGCCACAGTCATGACTGATGTAACAATAGAAACAAAATTTGAAACACGTACGAGTATATGCTGAAGGAGGAGAGGAGCAACTGGGTCAAGTGACAGAGAAAGAGAGAGAGAGAGAGAGAGAGAGAGAGAGAAAAGAAAGAGAGAAATAATGAGAGAAGTAAGAGAGACCCATAAAAAAAATCTCCATCTCCAATGCTGAACAAATGCTCATCATGGAGCATTATGTTTTGTTGCATAAATGATTCCAAAGCTGATTACAGAAAACAAACTACACTGAGCATTCCCAGACATCAGGAAAAAAGAAAAAAATATAAATCATAAAACAAAACTGAAAAAAAAAAAAAAAACACAGAAATGAAAATCAGGGGAAGTGAAAAGTTTCTTTTCACACATCCCATACAAATAATATAAAGCTGTTAAAGTGCTTCAGAATCATCATCATGATAGAGAAGAGGCGAGAGCAAAAGAAAAATAATGGTCACCATTATTTTCAACTTAACACAGTAACACAATAAAACCCACAGCTTTCACCTTTCTGTCATTTTTTTGGCAAGGGGTTTTTCTTTTCAACCCTGTGGGGAAAGAAAAATCCCCTCAATACAGAACAGCATGAGGACAGGAAAAAGGGGGGAGTATGATAAAGGTGGAAGGGGGAGAGGAGGGGGACGACAGAAGAATATTTCCATTCTTTTTTGTCCCGCCCCAATGTCTATGGAGAGGAAGAGAGTGAAGCAGACAGTCCGTGGACATTTTTTCGGGAATCCATGTTTGGGCTGGTCGTGCTGATGCTGCTAGATCACCTGGCTGGGTGGGGTTAGGAGGGTTAAGAGAAGAGGGGATTCACCTGAAGGAGAGGGGAAAGACAGACTCGGGGCCGTCTTGGGTTTTTTAATACTTACACTGGACCTGCAGGATCTGATCACTGAGGTTGGCGCGGATGTGGTTCTCGCTGTATGTGGGAAGCACCAAACCCAGACTGCGGAACAAGAGACACAATCACAATAAAGACTGACTTTACGGACTGGATTTTTCCACAGCATATATTACACAAAATTGCACAAAATATGAATTTTTTTATCTGCATTTTTTATCTACATTTATCTGCACTTTATTCACAATAGTTATACTGTTATACTGCCACTGAAAAGTAAGATTTTTAAACCTATTTATTACTCATTTCAAGCTTGTAATGAGCTTGTTTTTTTTTTTGTTTTTTTTTTATCAGATACAGTTCCTAATGTCAAGCATTTATTTCTATTAAGAAGCAACATGATCTCCCAGTAGAATAAAACACGTAAAGCTAAAAAAAAGCATTTAAAACAGGTTGATTTATCTTCTATTTGATTCCAAAATAACCTCATCATAAAAAACGTTGCTGATATTCAGGATGTTTTCACTTGCTTACATATCAGTGCACACACTTTTCTCTTGTGTGTCATGCTTTTCAGCAAATTCACCAGCGTTTACTAAGGTACACAGATTGAAAGAGTCAAACTAGTTGCCTAGTTTATGCTAATTTTCTCATTCATCTTCCTTTATCCTAGTCAGGGCTGTAGTGAACTAGAGCTGTTTGGTAGAAACACAAACTAGATGGGATGCCAGTCTATCACACATGTGCCTTTACACACTCATTCACACCTAGCATAGATAATATACCTTATAGTGTGTTTTTAGGGAGGAAACTTAAGAACCTGGGGTAACCCTATATGTACTGAGCTCAAGAACAAACCCATAATGTCTTGTCCCTAAGTACATATAAATCCCTTTCTGATAAAATAATGTTTTAGATTTTTTCCTGTTGTGGCTGGCTTTGGACAGTTTTTCATTCTTACGTGTCATGCTGAGAAACTTTGTTGTAAAACGAACAAGCTAAGATGTCCTCGAAGAAGTGGACTGACACGATGATGGTGAGGATAATGATTATGTGTTATTGAGCACACCAGCTAATAAGTGTTTGTCCTTACCTGTAGTCTGTGCCATCAACTGGTGCCCATGTGTAAGTCCTTGTAACCTGGTCAATGTAACGCTATAGGAAAGAAAACGGCATTTCAAAAGTCCTCATACAGAACCATGCCGTACGACATTACTTATAATTAGACGTGGCATGATCCCCCTTTTTCTTTTCTGATACTGAAGCCTTGAGTATGAACTGATACTGATAAACATGCATATTGTTTGAGTTAAAAAATACCAAGTATAATTTTTTAAATATAATGTATTTCAATTAAACCTTTTCATGTGAAAATCAATTATATTTTAAATATATTAGATATAATATAAAGTATAAATATAATTATATATTATATATATTACAAATAAAATGTATTTCTTTTCCAAGTCAAATCTTTTTTCGCAGTTTTACATGATTTGATATCTGATGTTTTCTTCACAATTTTTGCACATCTTGGCCAGTATGTACTGTTCTCCTTTCTTACATACTGGACTAACAGTTTCCTTCTAAACAGGTGAACTATTCCTACATGCGCATTTCCTAGCTGAGTACTATTAGCAAAGTCGTCACGTCATAAGCATCAGCTCAAGTGTGCAGACTATAAAAGGAAGCTGCTATGTCTCAATTATCTTCTTTCCAATACTTGCCCAGGAACTGAAAGATGAGGATTCAATGTGCTAAAAAGCACTCAAAAACTTTTACACTCCTTGCAAAAGACTCCACTTAATTGTAAGTGAGGAAAAGCAGCACCAACACATTGAGGATGCTGGTGTGCACCTTGGGTAACAAATTTAGTACCAATCTCTTGATTGCAAAAAATAGCAGCTTAGCAAGTTAATATATCAAGCCAATTTCTAGACATAGTCTACTATTTTTAAGCTATGTTTTTGTTCTATTGGCAGATTATTTTACTACTTTTAGGCATTAAATTTTTAGAAAAAAATGCAAAATTATCTGTGAATAGGCTTAGTCTTATATTATTGTTTATTGGAATGTTATAATACAACATAATAGATACATTTGACTAGATTCAAAATATTATTCATTATTAATATGTCATTTGTTGTAGTACACTACCTCAGAGAAGTTAAAACTTGTGAACTGAACTTTTTTCAATTTTTGAATCTCCTGTTTTCAGGGCACAGCAGTGAGATGTTTGTATTGCTAAACCCTGATGGAGCCATGCCCAGATTTTAGCAAATGCTCGTCAAAATCTACTGAAGAACTGGTGTCTGTTAACATCGACACTGCGGTCATATCGTGGGCAACTGACGAGGCTGCAAAACCCACATGAAAAAGAAGAGTGGCTTCTCAGTGATGGGAGCGAAGGCAGAAGCAGAGGGTTACGCAGCAGGGAGCTATTCATTTATTCCATATGTGAGGACACAGTCACGGGTGATGAATATGTTAGTAGCACTTCTACTCAGTACAAATTAGTAGAAATTCTTCTAAAGAAACAGTCTGCTACTCATCACAGAAGCAGATATGTGATGTATCATTTCAACATACTTCAAGCTACAGCATGACATGAAAACCAACATTAAAATGAATTTTTGGGACAGATTTAATGGGATTCGGTTCTTACAATTCTACGTTAATGACGTCCGTAACTATTTGAAATGGATGTGGGTGCATTTGATGGAATGTGTCAGTTTGGAGTAGGTGTAGGTGCCATACCTTGTCAACAGATTTAACTAATGTCTTGATTTTCCTCTGACCTGACTTGCCGTCAATCATCTGTCGGCGGATCTGTGAGACAGCGAAACAGTATGTTGATTTTTATAATCGATTTCATTCTGTTTCATTTCTCAACTGACTCATGCAAACAAAAAGCTCATACAGAAGCACATCCTAGAATTTTTAACACTTTTAACACAGTGTGGCTGCTTCTATAACACCGCCTGCATGTTTACCTCCTCCTTGTTGTTGTCTGGCAGCTCTGCATCCAGGAAGTCAAGTGTAACTGGTTCTCTGAAATTAATGATCTGCAAAGTAGAAATGAAATCAAGTACAGACTATCAAAGACGGCTTTCTAAAAAAAAGAAAAAAAGAAAAGAAAATAGTACCGACTATCTTTAAAGGTACACTCACATCTATTTATAACACTATGCGGCATTAATGTACTTTCTCCTTTCTGTTTTGTCTCCTCCTTACCTTAGGTTGTAGGTTTGGGTGCAGCAGAACATAGCCATTGGGGTCTATGGCAAAGGTGTAACCGTTGGCGCCAAGCTGTAAACACAATATGCATATACATTCACAATGTAAAACACTGTGTGTGCATGTGTGTGTGTGTGTCTGTGCGTGAGGTATCACTTACTTTATACCGTGGCGTGAGCTGCTTAATTTCACTAAGTGCCACATCTACACCCATGACTCCCAGAATAAGCTGATTCTGCAAAACACAGTAAGAAAAAGATAGACAGAGAGATGAAGCTATAACAAATTTGGCCACAAGGTGGCAGAATCGCTATATGAAGCAGGACTGGTGCACCGTGTCTCAAATGTCCTTGGTCTTCAATGTCATACTCTAATCAAAACCAAGTCTTCGCTTTTCACATGGAAACATTCATTATGTTATGTTAATGTTTGATATTCTGAGCTGGGAAACATAGCTGAACATGTCGAACATGTTAAGAGAATATTAATGAACCTGGGAACATCATAAGACATAAATCATATTGTCTTGATCTTAATTCCACCACCATTTCAGACTATAGTTTTTTTTCCATAACATTTTTTTATGAATACATATTAAAAATGGAAATAAGTGAAAATTGTTTTTTCCCCCTCATTTTGAGTGATTGATGATAGTATCAAGAAATAACCTTTGAGTCCCCATCAGTAGTAAGATTGAAGACCGGCATCGTCCCAGTAATGACCAAACCCAAGCCCTAGGAAAAAAAAAATACAGGAGATAAATCTTACTTGCAATACCGACTGATCGTCGGGAAAGACAAATGCAGAAAGGGATTGAATGGAAATGGATCTTTCGCAAATTGAGCATATTTACTTTTCACAGTGCATTGACTACATACACAAACAAATCACGAGGGGTCTAATGGGAGTTAATACATAAAGCAGACAACAGCAAGTGGAAAGACGATCACAATCATACGGAGCAGAAAAGAGTGTGGCAGTAAAACAACAGCAATAAAAACATGGCAGAGGAGAGGTGAAAACAGAAGTCAGCCTATTACTATCCAGACAAAACAACAAAAGGATCAGCGGGCAAATCAGACACATAGATGCAGAGCTCCACTGTAATTAGTGTACAAACAGAAATGCTCATATAGCAGTGAAAACAAATAAAACAAAGTCGCTTGGACAAATTGTGCATCTGGGGAACAAGTTGACGAACAAAAGCCTTTAGCCAATATGAGGATAACTCCAAATGTGGCTGCACATATAGGAGTGCGACTAGTTTAAATATAGTCTGTATCTGATTCGCTTTTTTCCCCAAAGGTAATGTTCCCAACCTGCAAGTCCCTGATAAGCAGGTTTTATTCATTCCCTTTCTGACTCAATCACTTCTGTCCATCAAGCTCCATTCTAGCACGGATGTTAAGATTCACTTGAATCAAATTTGTGATATTTAGGAAAAAGGCTGCACAAATTCATGTATATGTTGTATAAAAGGCAATCAGACCACACACTTTTTTTTTGTAATATGTTTGTTATCAAATCACTTTTTTGGCACTGTGGATTTCTCGGTGCACTTTTTCTCCCTCATTGTTGCTCGACCGTTCAAACAGAGAGCAGTCAAATGTCAAGTTTAGGTTTAGGTTTGTGAAACAAGTACTACAACAAGAATAATATTACTGTAAGGGTGAATGCATCAAAAAAGTCAGTGAGTCCATTGTACACTCTCAGTCTCTCATTTTCCTTTATTGTGTTTGCTTACACCTAGATTTTATTTTTCAATAAAAAGTCAAAAATAGTAGAAGTTTTAATATAGTATATTTTTAGTATGGTATTATTTTAGTATTGTATAACACTGATTTTTTTTACTGTACTGCATTATTTCTTTAAATGTGTTGATGTATTGATTGTATATTGATTGTCTGGGATTATTGATTGTGTATGGTCTTATTACAGTTTGGTTTAAAACAGGAATCTATACTCCACTCTAGACTGGTGAATTTTCACTTTTAATATCTGGGAAGAATGATTTGTTCATTGTAGATTAGGAACCAGGTGTACCTTTCCATCTCTGTGCTCCTTTTTTAAATCTATTATTTAGAAATATAATGTTAGATGCACTACATGGGCAGCTCAAGCAACTATGAGATAATCATGATGTTGCTCATCTTTCTTACCAGAGCATCCTGGTACACGTTGGTCCACTGAACTTGCTTAGCCCGGTTGCCTGCTAAAACCATCGGCCTTCCCAGAACATCTAGATACTCCTGAGGAGAGAAGACATGCAATGAGTTAATGCAAAGATTGAAAATTTGAAAAATTCCCATAAAAAGCATAAATCACAGCATAGCATAGAGTGAGAGTTTTACTTGCATTAGAGAAAAAACATTCTGTCAGAACTGTCAATTAATTCAGTTCACACAACTGTTGCTGTTATATATACACTTACTGAACACTTTTATGAACAACTGTTCATCTTGTTCAATCTTCTCATTCATGCCATTTATATGATCATCTACCAACAGCGCAATGCATAAAATCATGCAGATACGGGCCAGCAGCTTTAGTTAATGTTCACATCGCCCATCAGATTGGGATTTGATCTCAGTGACTTTAACCAGGGGAAGACTGCTGGTGCTGATAGACAGGACAGACAGGTCAATGTAGCCTCAGATTCCTGTTCTGGGTTGACTGGAGTGGAATCCAGTGTGATCTTCGGCTGTTGTAGCTCATTCACATCAGTGTTCGATGTTTTGTGTGTTCTGAGACGATTTTCTGCTCACCACAGATGTAAAGAATGATGATTTCAGTTACTGTATTCTTGTTGGCTGGAACCAATCTGACCATTTTCTTCTCATCCTTCCCAACAACAAAGCATTTCCACCCCCAGAACTGTAGCTCACTTTCTTTCTTTTTTTTTTGCATCATTCTATGTAAACTCTAGAGACTGTTGTGTGAAAATCTAAGAAGATTAGAAAGTTTTTGAAATACTAAAACCAGCCTGTCTAGCACCAACAACCATGCCACGGTTAAAGTCACAGAGTTCACACTTTCTCTTTATTCTGATGTTTGATGCAAATATTAACTGAAGCTCTTGACCTGCATCTGCATGACTGTACACACTGTGCTCCTGTCACATGATTGGCTGTTTAGATAATTGCATGAAGTAGATGAGTAGATGTTCCTAGTTACATGAATTAATTAATGTGCTTCAACTGATATTATTTCAGTAGCAAATCTGAAAAAAAGGGAAAATAAAGTATAAAGTTTGTTAAATTAAGGCCTTAAAACAACACAAGCTTTGAAACCCTATTTTAAATTTCCATTACATCGGTGTCCACAATTTCACAGAATAAGACACGACCTGATCAGTATACTGTAAGCACCCATGAATTATTAGCTTTAATATAAATGTGTTGTGAGTTATACATGATCTAAAAAATGGGACAAAGGGAGAGGGTAGGCTCTTACAACAACTCGATCTAGGAGATATTAGCATGAAAAAAATCAGTGGCTTTAAAGGTTCTTCACACTTTTGCATCTACACCAAGGACTGATTCTGGTCACACAAAAGTAAGCTAATTGCAGTGCTCTAGTCCTAAACATGTCTGTTTTTACAATTTATACAATACAGTATTGTGTCTCCTCTGATGACCATAAGAACACTTTCTCTACCATCATTAAACTTGAAACAGGAAGTAATGTGACCAGTTGAACCATTCCAACCAGAAAAAAAAAACAGTGTTCACACTTCACTAAAGATAAACTCTCCGGATGAACAGGCTCGTGTGAACCAGTTTGATTGCCTTACCACCATTATACGAAACAGCAGTGAGAGACTCACTGACCCTAAAGGCGGGAAACAAATGCTGTGTGAACATAAAAGCCATAAAAATAGCTCTTATTCCACTTTATATATTCTTATTCTTTGTTGGAACACGGAGGTGCTGACAAGCGTGACCTAATCTATTATTAACTCACTAAAACGCTGTTTAATGCCCCACAGGGAGGTCTTTCATCAGACAGGATGACAGGTAGACTATCAGACATTATCGTGCAGCAGAAAGAGACAGGAAATAATCTTTCTCTCTCGCTCTAATTTGGAGACATGGGGGGGAAAAAAACAACATGAGAGACAGGTGTGGAGAAAACTGACAGCTTCAATCTATGATTAGAAAAGTTTTAAGTGTTGTGATTTTAACCACGGCGGCACGGTGGCTTAGTGGTTAGCACGTTCGCCTCACACCTCCAGCGTCCTGGGTTCCTGCTCACTGTGTGTGTGGAGTTTGCATGTTCTCCCTGTGCTTGGTGGGTTTCCTCCGGGTGTTCCGGTTTACTCCAACAGTACAAAGACATGCTTCTAGGCTGATTGAAGTCTCTAAATTGCCCGTAGAGTGTGATTTCATAAGTGAATGAGTGTGTGTGTGTGTGTGCCCTGTGATGGGCTGGCACTCCGTCCAGGGTGTATCCTGCCTTGATGCCCGATGACGCCTGATATAGGCTCCCCGTGACCCGAGAATAGATCAGATAACCGGTACAGACAATGGGAAAAAAATGGAAATGGATTTTAACCACATATTTTCTGTTGAATTTTGGGTAAATAAAAATGTGTGAAGGAGAAAATTCTGCCTGAAAGTGTATCCTACGGTATATCCTTAAAATCAGCAGAATTATTAAATGAGCATAGAAGCCTAACTATGGTATATTTGTTGTATGATTTTAACCTTTTATCCCCTAAATCTTGTAAAATATTTCGAAGAAATACATGAAGGTGGGTCTAATCTGTCATAGCATATATTAACTGCATAAAAATATCTCAGGATACCAAAGCATTATACTGTTAAATATAGAGTTTTATCTGAACATGTGAGAGTCTGGAGACATTTGGGACACGCTGTAGTTGGGCTGGAACTTTACTGATACCAGGCAGTCCTGGATAATGCTGACTGGAACACATTTTCTGTATTTGACATACTTACTTCTTAATACACTCAAACTGAGTTGCTGTACTATATGCAGGATAACTGTATGTTGTCAGCTCTCAGCTGTCTATTACAAGGTTATTCTAAAAATTCACTGAATAGCAGCCTAAAGCGTAAGTCAAGTGTGATAGCCTCTTGAATTAATTTTGTTTCAGGCTATGTCATTATTAGTGTCATCTTGCCACACCAAAATCTCTGGTCATAAGCTGCTGCTGTGAATAATTGTACTCATCTTTGGCTCTACTTTAATTTGAAGGACAGAACAGTGTGGATGCTCTAAATCCATTGGACAAAAGAGTCTGACATTTCTAATTCTGTGTAGTCTCGATATAGTTGTTAGTGGTTGGAGATTGGGGGTATCCTCTACGTTCACCTTCCTCTTAGGATGTCTCTGCTTTAACACTGGCTGCACAACACTGTCATTTATAGCAGCCTGACCTTCTTTTGCATCTTAAGTTCACGCCATGCTGAGTCATTCGTCCTGATGTATGAGTCTGCCTCAAATTCGACCCCGCAGCTCTAACACTGAATTAATATGTTTGGTTTTCCAGGGCGGCTCACAGCGATGTAAGAATATTTGAAATATTGAATATTTTAACATATATTTTTTTTCCGTCTACTGACTCATCAGTGTTACTTCTTTCATTTTAATCAAAGGTGATATGCTCTAGTTTTAATATAAGACTGTGCATGATGGAAATAATATGCAGTAAAGCATAATTTATCTCTTGTTTGCCTGCAGTGGAGCAAGTCTCTGTGTTGAGAGGTACAGGAATCAATATAATGTTCACACAGCGTTTAGCATTGTCCTGCCACTGGCTACTGACAGGGCCTGTCACTTCTCTGGTAAAATGGTAAAAAGTGCCTTGCCTAACGTACTTGCAATACAACGTAAATTACATTAGAAAAGAAACTCATGAGACACTGCATGAGAGGGGAAAGAAGAAGAAAAGAGAAGAAAACCAGACATCACTGGTGACTAACTCTTCTGCCAAAATCATTCAGAGCCCAGTAGTTGAATGCGTCACTGGCACTAGCTTTGTGGCTGGTGATGTGTGTAGGCCACCGTCGTAACAGAATGTGACAGTAGAACAGGCAGTCATGAGGTGCACAGGTGTGTTTCTCCCACACAAACACACACACACACACGCTGTCACACTCACACCTGCCTCAGCTAGGCTATTAGAATAAGTGGCAGGTCTCTGAATAAAATTACACTCAGTCTAATGAAACAGCTGACAGTCTATTCACAATGCTGATTAATGCGCCTGAGGGGAGGTTAGTTCGGTCGGTGGGTGGGGAGGTGGCGGGGGAGGAGAACAAGGATGTGAAGTGTATGTTGAAACATATGGAAGATTGGGGAAAGTTAGCATAAAGAAGGTTTGTAAGCAGGAGAAGGAACAGAATAAGTTTGTGTTGAGAGACAGACAGATAGAGGGGGGTTACCTCAATAAGGAATGAGATAACATTATCCCTTCAGGTTTAAAGGTTGTATATGCCACCTTTAGTTAGATTGGATTTGGAGCTAGAATGCTTTAAATCACTGAGACTTAAACAGGCGATGTAATTTTTAATCTCTGTTACCGTGTGTTCAGAGGCTTTCATCAAATCACCATAGCAGCTAAATCATAATGATGAGATGAGATCGTCTCTCTACTGAATTATTCAAACATACAACCACACACATGAACACACGCAGACAAGTACAAAAATTCTAACCTGTGTGTTGATTCGGATCGCGCCGATGGATGGGATTTCGAAGTAGTATCCTGGTGAAAAGAAAAAAAAACCCATCACAATAAAGTGAATGAAAAACTTAAGGACACATCAATACAGATACTGGTATCAGTTACTGGTGCAGCCCTGGAAAAAAAAAAGCATGTCATACAAATATCTGGGACATGATGCTGGAAGTCAAGTGAACACATAATGACACACAATTAATTATCAAAACAAAAGCACACTGCAAACTGTGCTCTGAAAGATGAGGAACTACAGAACCTTTCCACATTACAAGTAACCTGATGAAGCACCTTCTGCTATATTTAAACAGAGAGTGTGTGGGTGGTTGACCTGAGCAGTACCGTGCAGTATCAGTGAGCATAGCTATTAAAAATAAGAATAAGGTAATGTGAATTGTGTACTCACAAATGTGCCCATGAAGCAGTGAAAGTGAGCGTGCAGACAAACTGTCACATGTGAGAGCACTTCATTTCAGTGAGCACTGAGATGCGCCCTTGCTTTCCCATTACTCCCACATGGGTTTACAATTTATTGCTAATTTATGCCATTTTGTACTCATTTTTAATGACCATACTCGCTGTTGATCTTCTTTGCACTCACGATTAAAGATACGGTCCAAACACAATAATATCATAGCTTCAGGTTCTGCTGTTATAGCTCATCGCGGTTGTAACAAGTATTTGATTTACCATCTCTTTCCTGGCAGCTAGAACCATTTTGTTCATTTCAATCTCTTCAATCAACAAGTCATTTCCAGCCACAGCACTGTGGCTCACTGCTGTTTTTTGTTTTTTTGCACCAATCTGGATAAACTCTGGAAACTGTTGTTGTGTGAAAATCTCGGGAGTTCAGCAGATTCTGAAATACTCAAACCTGGTAGCATCAACCATGCACCAATCAGTCACTTTTTCTTCACTCTGATGTTTGATATGAACATTAACTAAAACTCTTGTCCTGTATCTGCATGACTTTCTGCATTGTGCTGCTGCCGCATGATTGGCTGATTAGGTAACTGTTCCTAATAAAATGGACGGTGAATGAATTTGTCTTGAAATTAGTCTGATTATGCAGCATGTAACAATTATATAAGAGATAAATAGATTTCTCAATATTTAAGGGATATTTCATTCTGTAAATTAATCTACATTTTGCAAAGTGCTACTATTTGACAGCAAGCTTGGTAAAAGATGTCCTTCTTGGTGTCTGTTTGTTTCACATTCTACTGTGTGTGTGTATGTGTGTGTGTGTGTGTGTGTGTGTAGGTCATTGAGCATGCTGAAGCTTGGGATTAGGCTGATTAAACGGAGAGCAGAGACACTAGCAGGGTCAATAAGCCCAGCTCGGTAGGTTATTAAAGTGAGAAGTGTTTGCACAACGAGCTGCAAAATGGGCGCACTGGCAGCGGAATGTTAATAACTAAGAGATGTCCGTCACCCTACATGATGAGATTCTCCTTCTTCCTGTCACACACATTTACAGACAGAGTTTCTTTCCCTAACTAAAGCTGCATCATATCTTGTTTCAGGTCTAAAATACCTTGTCCTAAAATGCCAGCTGTCATGTCACAAAATGAATAGCAAAGATAGGAATTCTTCAGCATTTTCCTGCCTTATCACTACCTACCGCATGTGCAGTATGATTACCACTGGCAAGAATTCCGATATGTACCTGTACTGAGCAAAGAAAACCTGTTTACTCCAAACTCACCTATTATAGGCAGTCAATAGTCCTTACACAAATACGCAAATACCCCCCAAACATACAGGGATGTAAAAAATAAATAGGAGAAATACTGTACTAGTTGAATGTTGCAAAGTATCAAGTTTTGTGGAAAAAAGCCTACATAATAACAGCTTTGATAGGATGCTCTCTCTATAATAAAAAATAATATGAATCTTATTACACTCACTCAACATTTTATTAAGAACAACTGCCCAAAGTAATTCAAATAAACCCTATTTTTGGTGTGTTTGAACTGTGCAAAGCATTTAAGCATGCATTAAACACTGACCAACTGTCAAAGAAAAACACATCACGATACAATCTGGTATATATATATTTGGAGTTATCCAAATATAACTCACCGAAACTGGACAGCTGGAGATTTGCAAAAAAAAAAAAATCACCTGGTCTGTTCTCAGTCTTTAACTGTCTAGTTTGGGTGAGTCTTGTCGGCTGACAGGAGCTGAATCTGATGTTCTGTAGTTTTTGCCCATCCACCTCAGTGTTAAATGTTTTGTGCATTGAACACTGAGATGCTTTTCTGGCATCAAAGAGGAATTATATGAGTTTCAAAGAGGAATTATATGAGTTTCTATAACTATAACTTTCATTGTAGCTTGAACCAGTCTGGCCATTTTTCTCTGATTTGACTCATCAACAAGGTGTTTCCACTCACAGAACAGTTGTTCACTCATCTCAGATCAGCAGTGTCCATGCCACGGTTACAGTCACAGAGATCACACTTTATTCTGATGTTTCATGTGAATATTAACCACAGCTCTTGACCTGTATCTGCATGATTTTATGTATCACACTACTACCATTAACATTTAGCAGAGGTCAATATGGCATAGAAATATTCTATCTTCTAGTCAGTGTATTCTGTGTAGTGACAAAATATCATCCTTGCTTAAAATATAATTTTAGCCATATTCAGTGAGGGTGGCATGCTTAATAAAATGTCTTCTCTATGATAGAATTCATGGATCCAATCCAGATGGATACAAATTGCACATGTAAGGTCTTTTACCACTTGTGACACAGCAATAGGATTACAATATTGTATCATGAGTTTATTTTTTCTTAATTAAAGCACACTTGTTATATTATGGAAAACACAATAAGTAAAGAGTTAAATTTGTGGTCACTCCCTGTGGTTAACTATATATATATTTTTTTTTTATGGCAAATTTTAAAACATGTCCTCGTTCTTTTATTACATAATCTTTTCAGAATGCTGCTGCCGTTTCTGCAAGATGTTTTTAGTAAATAGCTCACATCTTTTTTTCCATTAAATTATTCAAAAAAAAAAAAGTACGAGTATAAAGAGGTCTTCTCAAATGAATGAATGATTTGAAAGAACCTGGCTTGGGATCGGCTTTAGCCGTAGCATGCAGTCTCTGAGGGACACCAGGCACTGTGATAACACACATGAATTGTGTCAAACACATGTTTCTTATTGTTACCTACAATCCTCTTTACTTAAGTGAATACATCACTCTGCCATTTATTCAATATGTTCTACAAAGCAGACATGCACTGAGCAAACCTCTGCCAGTACACCTCTCAACCTGTCAAAGACCATTTGCATGTGTATGAGAGATATGGGGAAGAGAGAGCGTGTGTAGGTTGAGGGGCCTTCACTTTCTGCTCTAGCGAGAATGTGTTTGTGTCTGCATGCTTTTTGATAGGACACGTGATCTCAAGTGTCTTGTACACCAAAGGGAAGCGGTGGCACCATCTTGCCTTTGTGAGTGTGTCAATCGTGTTCCTCTGCAGTCTTGTGATAGCAGCATGCACTGTGGCAAAGGGGGAGATCAGGTCCACAGAGAAAGGCTAAGGAAAAACCTCTGTGCCTGCTGTGCCAATCCGGTCCCCTTCACGCATGCCATTAGAGTGGTACAACATGGCCACTCGAAAAGCTAATCCTTAAGTCAGAGCTGCTTTGGTGGGTGATGGAGGGAAGTCAAATTTATCACCGGAAAGCCAGTCTCTTTTCGCCTAATTAATTAGAAACTTGCAGGGGGGCTGGGGGGATTCTGGGGGAGAGACCGCTGGAGCACTTTGGCACTGTTCGCATTTGACTAATCAGAGAACTGGATGAGTAATGATCATTAGGAGAGTGCTGAGAACGAGGAAGCAATGTAAAAAAGCCACTGAGGAAAAGGTGGTGTAAAAGAATAGAGCAGGAATCAAAAAGCAGAAACATGAACAAGAAATACCGAATTTTGTTCTGCTGGGGTGAATCACGTGTTAGGATCGTCAAAATGTTTCTTTTGTTTTAAAAATCAGAAAACTGTGTTTGTATTGTATGTCTGGTCAACAGAAACATGCTGTCTCCTAAGTAGCTTGGTTTCTAATGGACTGTAGTGGGATATATTTACATTCACATTAACAAGCCAGATAGGTGGACTGGCTATGCTATGCACTTACCCCTAAATGTGAATAAGTGCGCTGTTGGTGGCCTGTGGTGTATTAGTGTCCTATACAGGGTGTATTCCTGCCTTGTGCTAGGTGTTCATGGAATAGGCTCCAGATCCACCATCACCCTGACCTGGATAGTGTTAGTGAAGATGAATAAACTCCAGAGGAGATCAATTATAAAACTTTCGGGATGCTTAAGGAATAAATATTCAGTCAAATAATTTGGAGTCAGGAGAGTGGACAGAGTTTATTGTGTTATGGTGAGCAAACAGTAAACACTCACCTTTGTTGGCACAAGCAATCCACTGCAATGGAGTGACATCATAGTTATGCTGCCCCACAGAGAAGGTGAAAACTCGAACCTGTGTGAGGAGGCAAGTCTTGAATGTAAGGCTCTGAACTAAAAGTAATAGTGTCTAATATAAGTACTGTTTTCCAAATTGAAACCGAATATACAATATATACATCTTGCAAAATGCTCAAAATGGCCATTTCTACAGACCTTTGTGTGCTGCATCAAATGTAAAGGCATAATAAAGAAATATGGGACTGGAACTTGGATTGATTGGGATTGTTGAGCAACAGTCAAGCATCTAAAATATGCAAAGTTTGTACAGAGGGTTATCAGAAGAGAATCCTATATAAGAATCCTTAGGTATTAGATTGAGAGGCAGGACTGAGTGGCTTATTTCTAGACATTCTTTGTACATTATTTTGGACAGCTTCATCAACACAAGGACATGTGGAGAGGGGATTCAGGTTTTGGGTTGATTGGCAGCACTACACTCACAGTTTTATTGGGCCAGTTGTACTTCTCGAAGACCTCTTGAGCTCGATCCTCTCCTCCATCTGTGAACATCATTATCATCTTATTGCAGTTTGCCCTTGGAGCGTTGGTTTCCTGAGAGAAAAAAAAGAAAGTAAAATTGAAAAACAATTATCAATAATAATATAGACTCTATTCTCTAGATAAACAACCGACTGTACACTCGAGTACATCTGCATCGTAATGACAGTGTTTTATCATTCTCTCCCTCTGTCTATTAGCGAGATGGAGCGTCAGTGCGTGCGTTTCTAATCACATGTCTGCAATTGTGCCCAACTGCTGCCCGCTGTCCTATTTCTGAAGAGCTATCCAGAAGTCCCCTCTCTCTCCTGTCCAATCACGGCTGTCATTGACATTCGCCCGATGCCGCATCACTGACAAGATTCTAATAAAGATAAATAATACGGCTGCAATTACGCATTTCAGCTGCTTTCCTCTCCGCCAATCAGGAGCGTCCGCCGCAGCGGGCAATGATTAAAATGCTTTAGTAGTTTTGGCTCGGGCTCCGATTAGAGTGACTGCTGAGTTTGGAGGGCGCTAAGGCGAGCACAAAGTGAGGCTGAAAGCTTGGCTCGCTCTCCCACTCTGTCAAACAGGCAGAGAATACAAATTCATCTGTGCGTCTGCAGCCCATCTCCTCGCAGCCGCTCTCATCAATCATACCATCAGCGTCTATTAGAGAGCCAGGTTTCACAAAACACACACACACACACACACACACAAACACGGATTTGTGGACATGCACCAATGATAAAAGCTCAGACGCATATGCTCCTGCACATATACATACACACAAATACGATGAATTTGGACATGCACAAAATAACAAAAGTTCATGTTCTCTCTCTATCACTCACACACAGTATCTAAGAAAGTCAGAGGGTAACATTGTGAAAATCTGAAATAAATTGGGACCACAAAAGGTTGCAACTGAATATTTCATGGTTTTAAGACATTTAAACCCACTACAAACCAAGTACAAAAAGTTTTGACTTTTACCCCCCTACTTTTTTAATGTTTTTAACCCCCCCCCCATTCTTTAACTAATTTCCAGTTTAATTATACCACATGATAGCTACCAACCTGCGAGGCTGAGACAAACCCATGCTTCCTCTGTGACATGTAAAGCCAATCTCTGCATTTTTTCAAACAGCTGCCTGTGTTGTGACACACTGGGAGGAAAGCACTATCTACCCTCTTCTATATACATTAACTCTCAGATGCTTGTGACTGGCTAGCATCGTTTTGAGTGACGGGGAAAGAGTGTGCATTCCTCGCACCCAGAGGGCATGGCCAATTTTGCTCTCTTCCTAGCCACAGATGTCTGTGGCATCATTGTGACTCAATATCAATTTCCTGAAATTGATTTTTGCAGGGAAGTGAATGTGGAATATAGAAACTATAAGGTGTTCACTGATTTCTGGTCTGTGACTGGAACTGTCCAAAAGTTTGCTCCAAAGTACACTATAGATACAATCTTTCCCATTCACTTACCAAAGATAATATGCTTTAAAGTCTCATTTCTTAAACTGTAAATATCTCACCTTGACCAAATGGAGTAACTTCAGTAAGCAGATGTTTGTTAATTAATATCAGGACTTTAAAACTGATATACTGAAGCAGACTGTGTGGATTTATGTGTCTCTGTGTATTTAGTCTTACGTTTAGCAGCTGCTCGAAGGCAAACTGGAAGCCAGATTTGTAGTCTGTCGTCCCCTTCGCTTGCATGTGCATCACCTTCTCTTTGAAGATCTTTTTGTTTTTCACGTTCGCTTGGACCAGCGTCTTAAAGCACGAGACGAGGAGGTCTGCCTTTTCATTAAACTATAACCGGAAGAGGAAAGAGACAACGAGAGGTAAAAAAAAAAGGTAAAAAAATACATTTAAAACACCATTCAGCCATTAGGTATAAGCATCTTAATCTATTTTTAATCCATTCTCATTTCAATCAGAATTGATTTGGTGTAGAAATTGTACTTCATATGCAAAAAAACGTGGGGAATTACAAAGACGACTCTGTTTGTTCTTTCAGCACAAAATAAAGCAGACCTCTATGCATGTATCTTTGTGTGTGTTTCTGTGTGTTCTCATGTGTAGCTCAGTGCTGTCAGTTCTCATTGACTCACCTGCACAGTAACACCTGCTACATCAGGCAGAGCACTGCTCTAATGCCACCGGTGTGCTGTGTGTGTGTGTGTGTGTGTGTGTGTACCACTTGACAGTAAACACTAGGTTCTACAGAAGAGCTACTTGTGCATACTTATGATTAGTTCTATGCTTTTCTGTGAGAATGTTAAAAGTCATTTCTCTTTTGAAGGTCAAGCTGCAAATGGACTGACATTTTTGGGTTAAGGGTAAGGCGATTCATATATTAAAGTTGCAGTGTTGACATTTCTTTGTATGCATGACTGTGAATATAAAGAAAATAAGGTGTATACTACACACACACACACACGTACACACACATTTTAATTTGGGTTTAAGACCTAAGTTCCTTTGATAAGGGCAGTTATGTGCACTGTGGTGTGTCAGATTACACTGTTCACATTGAGCTGAGATTAAAACAAAAATACAGTCAGAGCCACAGATTAGTTCCTCCTCAAGAATGTTTTTTAACATATAGGTTGAGGTGGTGATTTTCTTTACAAAGAAATAAATTCTTTAGTTGACTTCTGTGGTCTTCCAGGCCTTTTTTTATGTTATTGAGTTGTTACTGAACGCACGAAATTGTTGATTTGGCCACTCCAAAGTTTCTGCTGTCTCTTTTGGTTTTTCAGCCGTGCCTTGCACTGACACCTGTCTGGACCACATACTAAGAGTTCCCATACACAGCTACCAAATACAAATCCAGCACTTGAACTCAGCTTCAGATCTTTTTATCTTCTTAATGTGTTATAAAACAATGAGGAGCCAGGCCACACCTGACCATGAAGCTGCATTTCATTCAACTGTCCAATTACTTCTGAGCCTGTGAGGATGGACTATGTAAAAATGACTGTAATTATAAACCTAAACATTTAACGCAATGTTTTCTTGAATTAAACCTGAAAGTCTCCACTTCACATCATGACTGCTTCATTTCAAATCCATTGTGGTGGTGTCCAGAGGCAAAATTACGAAAACTGTGTCACTGTCCAAATAATTATGGACCCAACTGTATACACATCAAGGTTGAATACACATGCTACACAGCTACAATCATAAAACATCTCTAAAATGTCATTTTTAAATAAACATTTGGGTCAGCTATTAGCACTGACACTTACGTTGAATGTGTAAAAAGGGCATGAAAACTGACCTGTACTTAAATTCGTCACAGTTACAGAGGTAGCATTTGCTTCATGCTCTCTCTCTCTCTCTCTCTCTGTGTGAGTGTGTGTGTGTGTGTCTCCTTACCTGTGCTACATTTACATAATCATCATCAGACAGTGTGTCCAGCATCTCAATCACAGACGTCTTCATCAGCTTCAAAGTCAGTCCACTTACGCTGCCGCTCCTACACACACACACACACACACACACACACACACACACACACACAAACCATACAATGCATATTGTATACAAATAGAATTAAAAATAATCCCTGTATACAGCAATCATACAATTTCAATTAGAAGTACATTAGGCAGTGTGCCATAAACAAGTCATTAGAACACACATTTTTCATTTTCTCACAAACCATTTGCCTTGTAATCGCAGCATGAGAAAACATATGGACCAAAAAGCTGTTGCTAAGCAGCACCTGTTGCTAAGCATCCTGCGTCGCCGTTTCTCGACCATGTCCATCAACGTGAGTTCCCGAGCTTGTGTCATTGTCACAAAAGCAAATAGAGGAGATAGGTGCGCTGTCTACACCTCAAAAACGCAGAGGAGATTCAGAAGTATTTGGTTCAAATATGGGATTTAACAGAAAAACAACCAGAGAAAGCAAATGTACAGGAGCTGTCAGAACCGGACTGCTTTGTTGTAGCAAAGGAAAAATCAGAGAATGTGTTGACACAAGGCCTTTATTTTCAGACTGAACTGTACCAGCCTGCTTTGAAAATCTTTTTCCGGAGGTTAGACTGATTGATTAAACTAAAAATCATTAAGTCTCCTTTTGTAAATCTCAAATGATTTCATCTAATCAGTTCATGACATTTTCAGGATGTGTCTCTGAATATAAAATTTGTGCTAAAGATTAAGTGTATAGTTCTCTCTCTCTCTCTTTTTTAAATTGCCCTGCATTTCCCCTCTTATTCTGCCTTTCTGTAGTATGTTATAAAAGATTTAGTTTATTTAGTAGATCTTTCAGGTGAAAAGACAACAGTATTTGTATTCCAGTCATGTTTTCTTTGAGCAAAGAGATCTCTGTATCTTTGAAAGAGCACATTTGCTGAAGGATAGAGGGATTGTTTCATTTTACACCTAATCACTGTAAAGCCATGGGCGAACCAGAAGAAATTCCCAGAAGAATAGGAAGCAGCAGCTCTGCTTTTGCTTAGGTCACTGACAATAATGTCTGATTTAAGTAGGGTTACAAAACACACCTGCACCTTATTTCGGCCAGGAATGAAGCCTTTAATACAGTTTGGGGTTAATTATTCTTACTTCTGTTAAAGATTCTATAGAAGATTAATTCTTGCCATAGGATTTGCAGAGAGCTGTCTCCTGAAGTTAATAAAACAAAAGAAAAATGCAGTGTAAAATGAAGAAATAAAGTAAAGAATGTCCATTCTTTATTTTATTTCTTCATTTTACGCTGCATTTTTCACTTTAATAGTAACACCCATTACCCCTGCTCATTTATCATATGGCAGTAGCCCAGTGCATAACATCATGCAGATAAAGATGAAGAGCTTCAGTTACCGTTCACATCAAACTGCAGAATCGGGAACACATGATTTCAGTTACTTTGCCCATAGAAATGTTCTTGGTGCTGGTGCCAGATGGGAGGACTTTCACATAGACTGCAGAGTTATACAAAATGATATAGAAAAAAGCAGAACCTACTTGTTGAGGATAAAGCATCTGCCAGGAACTGAAATAACCACTCATTACAACCATGCTGAGCAGAAAAGCATCTCAGAACACATACCACATCACACACTGAGGTGGATGAGCTACAACAGGCTACATAAGGTTTTATTTCCTGACAGCTAAGGACCAGTAACAGAGGCTACAGTGGGCACAGGCTCACTGAAACTGGACAGTTGAAGATTGGATAAAGACCAGTTTCTGTAGTCTTCCTGTCAGCTCATACTTGGTCATTCTCTGGCTTCTCTTATGAACAAGGAGTTTCTGCCTACAAAACTGCTGCTCACTGGACTTTTTTTAGCTGAAATACTCAGACCAGCCTGACTGGAACCAACAGCAATGCCACAGTTAAAATTACAGAGTTCTGATTTTTGATGTGAACATTCACTGAAGATCCTGATCTGTATCTGCATATTTTTTTTATGCATTGAGCTGCTGCCACATGATAGCTGTTCCTTTAAGGACTGGGAGACAAGAAATTCTTCTAATTTTTAGCTCCAAAAAATTAAGGGAACACTTAACTCACACTTTGGATCTTGATGAATGAAATAGTCAAGCTGAAAATATTTACTTACATACATTGTGTGATTTGGTGAGAACAAAATGATGTGACAATGGTTAATGGTTAAATAAAATCATCAACCCACTGAGGGCTGGATTCAAAATCACACCCAAAAGTAAAAAAATAAAATTACAGGGTGAATTACCTTGCGTAAATTTCTTTACAGCAACTCATATTGTAAATCAGTATGTACAGCCTCCACATATAACTGGGCATGACAGTGCCCCAGTGTCCTGGGGGATCTCCACCCAGATCTGGATCAGGGCATCAATGGGCTCCTGGACAGTCTGTGGTGCTGCTAGGCAGCTTCGGATGCTCCGATACATACAGTCCCAGAGTTACTCCCAGCATAAGGTCTGGCAAAGGCTCTGAGGATT
This sequence comes from Hemibagrus wyckioides, assembly GCF_019097595.1. NCBI lineage: Eukaryota > Metazoa > Chordata > Actinopteri > Siluriformes > Bagridae > Hemibagrus > Hemibagrus wyckioides. The sequence continues at coordinate 20,928,101 of NC_080720.1, read as the reverse complement.
TCATCCTAATACCTAACAGCTGTAAGGATACTGGTGGTTAGCACGTGGAGGTCTGTGCATCTCTCTAAGGATATTCATCCTCAGACCATCACGTAGCCACCACAAAATTGGTCATGTTGGATGATGTTACAGGCAGCATAACATTCCCCATAGCATTTCCAGACTCTTTCACTTCAGTCAAATGTCTGCCTGCTCAGTGTGTACCTGCTTTCCTCTGTGAATAGAACTGGACACCAGTAGTGGACCTGCCAATTCTGGTGTTCTTTAGCAAATGCCAATTGAGCTGAACAGTGCTGGGCTGTGAGCACAAGTCACACTAAAGAAAGGCGGGCCATCATGCCACCCTCATGTAGTCTGTTTCTGTCAGAAACATGCACAACACTAGTCTGCTGGAGCTCATTTTATAAAGCCCTGTCCAGCTATCCTTATGTAACAGCCCATCTCTCTGTATATCCTCCCTGCTTTTGAAACACACCAATCCTCCATGAGACGGCACTTATGGATGTGCCATTCTGGAGGAGCTGGACTACCTGTCCAACCTGATTGGGATGCAGGTACTGCCTCATGCTACAAGCAGTGATATGGACCCTAACAAAACACAAAACTAGAAATAAATCACTCAGGAAGGAATAGGAGAAAGCAATTGTCTGTGACCACCAAGAGCAAAAGCATTCCTTTTTGTGGGGCTTGCTGTTGCTTCTTCAGTGCACCTGCTGTTAGTTTCACTTACACAAAAACAGGTGATTCACATCATTTATGCTTCCTAACTGGACAGACTGATTGATAAGTTAAGTCTTTGTCACATATACATTACTGCACAGTGAAATTCTTTCTTCGCATATCCCATCCTTTGACGTTGGGGTCAAAGTGCAGGGTCAGCCATTATTCAGTGCCCCTTGAGCAGGGTGGGTTGGGGGCCTTTCTCAAGGCCCCAACGGTTGCAGATTGGCAGTGCTGGACCTTTAACCTGATCCTTGAAGTTTAACTAACTTGGTGATATTCTGTGATGAAGAAGTGTTGACTTTTTTGAGCAGTGTATATAAAATATAACATTCAGCAGCATTTTCTCAGCCAAATAAGGCTGAAGTACCTTCAGTATATGCCACTGTTTTCCTCAATGCACCATACACATTATTTCTATTCTATAACTGCTGCAGATTTATCAGCAACACAATACCATTTTACAAATTTAATCCCATTTTTCACTGCAAGTAAAACATTTTTCTAGGATCACAATAACATCGTTATATGAAAAATGTGGGCCTGCATATTGTTAAAAGAGACTGAAATGCTTTATTTTTGGCTTTTAAAAAAAACAAACAAAAAACCAACAGGTGGCACTAGAGCACCACAGCCATTTCTGTGTCAGTGTGTGTTTTTGCCCTAAGTGTAAGAGGGAGAAGTGTGTGTGTGTGTGTGTGTGTGTGTAGGTGTGTGTGTGTGTGTGTGTGGTGGGAATACTTACACATCCACAATGATGACCATATCTTTAGGAGAAGAGGCGCCCTGAATGTACCTGTTAACACAGAAATGAAAGTAAAAATTGGTTTTCAGATACGACAAACCCATTTAACCGTCTTCTATACTTGTTACCTTCAGGCCCTAAATGTAATACATTCTAAACCAACAAAGCTGTTGCGCCTCAGACTCCGACACTAGACTATACAGCAGAGGTCAGAGAACAAGGACATGTTATTATTGATGTGGAACACCACTTTTACATGGTGCTGCTGGTGCATTTTGTTTTTGTGTGTGTGTGTGTGTGTGTGCTCATCTTAACAACCTGGGGAAGATCTGGGCTGAATATTGGAGTAGCGTCGCTCAGCTGACAAACATGTGCATTGTGTTCCCACAAAGTCATTACCTTATGTATATAGGCTGGTAAATATTTTGATCACTAGGCTTCAGTAGGAGAAGGTAAAATATATGTGAACATAAAATCTGGTCAATATTAAACCCAAGAGCAGCACTGAATGTAAAATTCACTGTCAAATGTATATTTTATATCCTGAATATATATATATATATCTGTAAAGTGGCTCTTTGACAATGTCTGCTATTAAAGGAGATATACATATAAAATGACATAAAATTAACACAGTGTTTGTTTGTTTGCATGTAAGTGTTTCTGCCTTCATATCAATTTGTGCACAAACATGAATGTGTTTGTTTAATCCAGCTTGTGGGGGTTCATTCCATTTTCCCACTTTAACAATGTTTTGTATTAAAGCTACTTGATAAATTGTTCCTGTTATGAATAATCTTGATCTTGCTAAATGAGTCGATGGGTCAGGTACGAGTGATCTCAGTGTGTCTAAAAACTGGAGATGTGTATTACTTGCGTCGATTCACCATGTCTGTGTTGGTTTCCAACTGGTTCCTCTCCCACGTTTCCCACTCAATAACATGTAAAACGTATGTTAAAATTGTCTGTAGGACTGAATGTGTGTGTGATGGACTGCCATGATTCAAGGGTGTTCCCCGGACAGGAAATCCACTCCAAGTCCACTCCAACCCTGACCATGATAAATCGCTTGCTGAATACGAATAAACGGATGTAATTCAATATTATTCCTTTTAGCTGAAGTGATATACAGTATATGTAGTTGTTATTCCATTTTAGTACTTAAAGCCATATTGTGGTACTTAAGATGGTGTATTTCTTGGGTCAATAAATCCATATCTAACTGTCTTTACACAAGACTCTCCATATGGAGCTTGTTTGGCATGGAACTCTGGGTCTGATAACTGTGCTCAGCTCAGCAGAACCGTTTCGATGGGAGAGTTTAATGACATATGCATCCACCAAATGGTTTTACATACTACTGGTTTTAACACATTCTTCCACTGGCTCAGAGAAAACACCTGAGACACTGAAGACTAAATGAGCTACGCTGTCAAAAGAAAAAAAAAATCCATATTCTCTATATCTTTAGAATGGGGATTATCTATTATTTACTGTACATGAGCCACAGTCTCACTTCCTGTATTCAGTGCAGTCTTTCTAAGAGTCTTCCGGGACCTGATTTAGTTCGGATAGTAAAATGAATCATAATTCTGCCATGAAGGCATGAAGCAGCTGAGCGGTGAACTACTTTTACCATCTTCATCTAACAGGTTACAGTATATTTCAGTTAACTGAAGGTGCAGTCTGAGCAAATCAGCGTCTTTACTGCTTACAACAACAACAGCAAGAATAAAAAAGACCAGACAGGGTTGGCTCTCTTCAAACCGCAGACAAACATATTAGCCGGTCTGTCCATCTCCTGACATCTTTGTGCTGGCGTTAGCACATTGCACTCTGGAGGAAGAGGGCCTTGTCTCTTGATGACACAGAGGCAGCCATTTTCAGCAGTGAGACAGGCAGTGAGAGATGTGCAGCACCAGTAGGGAAAAAAACAAGAAGGACCTAAACTGTGTCTGTCCACAACTGATACACAGTGACATATAGACTTGGATAGAGGAAAAGACAAAAAGGGGAGGAAAAAAACATGCACAGACTTTTCCGTAAGCAATTAAAAACACATTACGCACGACACCGTCGGGGCTGAGAGCCTGATGGATGCGAGCTATGTGTTCGGTATCGCTGCCGTCAGAGGAAAACTGGCAAATATTGTACTGCGTGTGTATTGTGAGTTAACGGATTGTCATAGGAGCTGTCTGAACGGCCATGATAGAATTCCAGAGGCTTCCTCAATTACCTGGGGTGTCATCCATGATAATTAGCCCGGTGACCTGACGTCAAGCTCAGCCAAGCCTCCAAACCTGCACCATGAACCCTTAGCTCTGAGACAAACCTAGCTCGTAGCATCACTCGAGAGCTTGAGGCTTTGAAGGAGGACCGCTGCGGTGAGTGAGAAGGCACGCAGCTGAATTACTGTAGGATCCCCATTTTGAATGTGCTTGGAGTTTGGGGGAGGAAAAAGAGACGGAAGGAGGAATTCAATTATTTCTGATAATAGCGAGTGCAACATCAAAGTTAGGCCATCCACGAGTTTCTCGTGATCTGCATTGACATTCAGAAATCGGCACACCGTAGCCATGAAGCGTGTTGGCTCAACTTTTATCAGTTTAATTAGCGGAATCTTTCATTTCGACGCACCACAGTGTGTGTGACGGAGGGGGTGCTGGTGTGTGCCTGTGCATACTGCACTCACACTTCTACACACTCAATGTGGTTTTCTGAGCTCTGATGCAGCCTTCTGCAAGTAAACGCATCATCAATATAGTTCCATTTCTCTAGTATTTCCTAATATAAGATTCTAATAAACCAAATATGAGATCAATATATTATTATTCAATATATTATTATTTCTAGACAGATTTTACAAATGACAGTCTTATTTTTTGTCCAGATCCTTAACATTTAATTCTAAAAAGAAGCAACATAATCTGCCAAAAGAAGAGAAAAAAATCTCGAAACGAACAAAAATGTCTACAAAGTGTCTAACAGACTGAATAATCTTAGATTTGAATAATAATGATCTCATAATCAGAACTATTCAATAAATTTTCCAGTAGTCCAAATACTGTCATATGTCTCTAGTTCATCTGGCAGTTTGTATTTTGTCAGAGCCACAGCAAGACAATGCTGCATTCACACCACCCCAGCTCCAAAGCAATTACTCTCTAATGATTCTTTTTCCATATGAAAACTCATAACTGATGAGATAAGTGAGCTGTTAATCCTTAAAAGGGTGTGTTTTCCTGTTATACGTCATTATGCTTTGATATTTACGTTAGTTTAGATGAGCTCTAATCGGTTCGACTCTTCTGCAGGATCAAACTAATTACACACGGACACACGGAAGTCAGGGAAAATAAAACATGGATTCGTTGAGAGGTGATAAATCTCTGTGAATGTCATGGGCTGTGATGAAATGAGATGGAACGAGCGCTCCCCGCGGTGCTTCCGCTTAGCCGTGCAGAAGTGCAAACACCCGCTGTGCTGCAGACTCTCAGCTGCACCCTGAGCCACCTGTGGCTGGAGGCCCTGCAACCACCGGCAGAGAAGTGCAGCTTGTGACAATGACACTGTTTACAGAAGTCACAGTCTTAGTGGTCACTTCTGAAGCGAAGGAATGCTGGAAGTCTGCTTCACTCTTTCTAAATTGTGGATAAAGATCAGAGACTCTTACAGTTATCAAGGGGAAAAGTGTTGGAACTTTCCCTATATGATAAATGATGGATTCTTTCATCTGCTATATAAAACGCTGCGCTAGCATCCCTGAGGCTTGTTCACTTTTTTAGTGCTAGCCTAGCTCTGTTGTATCTCATCCTATATGATAGCTATATGATATTTCCAGTAGACACCCTCCGTTTGATGTCCTTCAATAGAACATTGTTCTAGCTTTAGAATAGCTTTAGCATTGTTCTAGCCCTGGGTTTTCTGCTCATTTTGAGCATGATGATGGCTAACAGCCAGTTTTCGTGATCTAATGCAACTGCAGTGTTGGCTACAACGCTCGCCTCCTGGGTCTGATCCAGCAATCCACTCTTGTGAATATGGCTTTTATGTCCGTGCCACAAAAAAAATCTTGAAATTGGTTCAACGACACTGATTTTTTTCCCTTCATTATGCTAACGATCTGAGTAGGAGGAAGGCTTACTTTTGGCCCTGTGTGAATTGAAATAGGCATCATTCTGTTATGTGAAAATCTAATCAGATGACATTTATACATCCCTTCCCACTGCATACGAATACAATCTAGTGCTACAATCATGACAGCGATATTAATAATCATACTCTTATAATGAAAAATGATGGGTTATGAATTCTGATATTGACAATATCAATTAAGGTGCATCTAACTGTTACTATGCAGCATAACAGGAGGTGGGGTTTTCCACTGCAGACAGAGCGTTGACACAAACGCTGGGTACGCAATAAACTGGGCTGAAAATGTTTCATCTCCATTAATAAATGAATTGACATATTGACAGTTTGGCTAGTTAAGGATAAGGATTGTTAGATTCTCAAGTCTGAAAGTCTGCTGTAAAAGGTCATTTTTTTGTAAAATAATCCCATTACTATATCTTCGCACCAGTCGAGTTTACGCTGTGAGATTTCAGCAGTCTTTTAAGATTACCACTTGTCACGCTGTACGAGATGATCTCAATAAAATCTCAACCGTATTCTACAACAGACTGCGCAATAACGTTTTCTCCAGGTCGGATTTTACGACGTCTAATGACAGACGTGCGATTAAAGAAAACCACTATATTCTGCTGTCAGTGCACTAATCAGCATAATCCAGGCTCAAGCTGAATAATATGCTTGTATAAACAGCGGCTGCAATTTTCTATATAGTGTAAAACATTAAAAACTATTTAAAAGGTAAAGAAGAGGAAGGCTGGGGAAAATAGGACAGCATGAAATGCTGATTGTTTAAAGTGAGCCTGAGGTTATAGGGACATTTGTATTCATTTGGAAAGCAAATGTAGTAATGTAATATTAAATTAAAAGAATGTGAGGAAGTCAGTACTTTAAATCATCCCTTTAATGTAAACTCAAGTAAATGATTCACTCGTTTAAACATTTATAGCTGTGCTGTGAGTTTTGATTAACGTCCTTACTGCTGGCTTTTACTTACTGACTACAGAGATTTTAACCCCAACCTTCCACACAACATGTTTATATTTTACATTTGTTTCTTATTTCCATCACTAAAGATTTGAAGAGAATATTTTTTCAGAGTCAAGGGCATCATTTCTATATTCAAAATCATCAGCACAGTGCCACTAAGCCACTAAGCTACACAAACAGAGTTGAGCTAAGATGTCCTCAACCTCAGAACTATCTGCACCCAAGCCTGCTGCATCCAGATGTGCTGTTTCTGCATGGCTTGCACTCTTTAATTACCCCTCCACTGCGGCCCAGAGACGCCATTCCTTCCCAGCCATTACGCAGACTCCCCAGTGCCCGAATCAGGTGACGCACAGATGGGCCTGGCTGGTGCCACTGCAATCCTGGTCCCCTGGTCTCCCAGCTCTCTCTCTCTCTCTCTCTCTCTCTCTCTCTCTCACATACACACACACACACACACACATGCTCCAGCACTTGGCCAGAAACACACAAACAAGCCCAAGTGCGAAAGCTAGTAGCTTACTCTCTAGCGTAGCTAGTATCGTGGACATCTGCTGTTTTATAAATCTAACACATGAGATGAGATGGATCAAATGTGACAGCACTTATGGGGGAAAAAACAACAACATACAATATACTGTAAATATTTACTTGTGTTGAGTGTTGCCAGGGCCCTAAAGAATAAAAATGTAACTGAAAATCTACACTGTACCTTTCCACTGTATTGTAACAATACCCTATATATCTTTTACCTGGAAATAATGTAATAGATTTTAACAGATATAATGCCCACAGTGTATTCCATGTAAAAGGCTACACAGAAGACACATTAATGGTACCAAAGGTGTACAGCTCAAGAAACCACAATGGCAACAAGCAATGGACCAGTCAGAGTGCAGACGTTAAACTAACAACTAACAGCCTATGAGTCTATGAATCTAACCCTGATCTTGGCCTAATAAAATCAAGGGCATGATGAGAAATTTAATATTCATAACATATATTTCACGTCACATACAACGTTCATCTTGAAGTATTATTTACTGGAAAGCCACAGAGATGTTCGCAGTGGGAAACTTAGGCCACATATATATATATATATATATATATATATATATATATATATATATATATATATATATCTATATGTAATGACCTTTTTTTTGCTAGATGGTGGGCTGGGAAAACTCAAACCTAATCACGGTCCACACGGTTTTCAGTGATGAAATTGTTTTTTTGAAATACACAACACATGTCAATGTGAGCCTTTTTTTATTGCATGGCAGCCCTTGGAATGGGGTGTTGCAATTCAGCAGCCAATTTATACATATATAATTTATCTCTAGATAGATAGATCTCTTTATCTCTAGATAGATAGATAGATAGATAGATAGATAGATAGATAGATAGATAGATAGATAGATAGATAGATAGATAGATAGATAGATAGATAGATAGATAGATAGAAAGATAGATATGTAAATAAATAAATGTGTTAGGAGAAGAATGATAAAAAGAGATTGTGTTTACACTCTGTGACCTGTCAAGTATTTATGAATCTCAACGTCTTCATGTTTCTGTTCTTATTCTCTTTCTTCTCGTAGCCGTAGAGGTGCTGCTAAACTGAGAATGTTAAGAAATGAGCCAATTACTAATGCTAATGTGCACAGGTGACACACGTGCCTGCTGAGTTACAGGCCGCAGAAACGTTTGAGTGTGTGTGCGTGTGTGTGTGAGAGAGAGAGAGAGAGAGAGAGAGAGAGAGACAAGCTATGTTTGGACAGCATGTGTGTGAGTGAGAGATACAGCATTGCTTTCACAAAGATGTACGTTGGTACAGACGCTCTGATGGAGTTATTATTATTTTATGGCGCTCTGCTCTTTGTCTGCATTCACCAGCTGGATAAAAATTTAATTAAGATGAAAATATGAGAATATGTTGAGCAGCTATGCAAGAGAAATAATGTCTCACTCTTATTTAACCCAACGTATGTTGGCAGATGATGACTGAGGTCTCTGTTTATCTCTCAGAAATATGAAAATGATTAAAAAACTGGTTTCTGGGTACTGAATACTTGATACTGATGGAATTCTTCGAAAACATATCAGTGTTTACTGGAACATTTTACACTGACTAACTAACTGATGTATTTAAAAAAAAACCCACTATAGAATGCTGTTTAAGCATGCTTATTAAATGTATACTGATATATTTATGAACTCAACATTTTCTCCTTTGAGAAATAGACAGCAGAATCTAAGCACTAAAATATCTTGACATTAAATTCATTAAAAAATTTCTATTCTGTATAATATTTTAAACACACGTTTTTTTATTCAGTATTTTATTTTATTTTTTTTACAGTTGACCAAATAATTTGTAAGTTATCATACTGAGAGGTCAATTGGATTGAAAAGCTGTCATGTAAACGCCTCGACTGATCCAAATGAAATTCCAAACAGTCTGAAAGGGTTGGTGTAGATTTGAAAAAATTGCCATGTAAACACTTGGATCTGTCTATTTTCTCAATCGGATTTAAAAATACCTTGTGTGCATGTGCAGTGTGAACGTGATGACAGCTGCTATGTGCTTGTGAAGAGGTTTCGTTTATCTGTAATGCACGTCAACTAATATTTAAATCGAATTGCAATGTTTACAGCACAAATAAACAATAATTTCAGAATCTGCAGCCAGATGGAATTCATTCGAATTTGCGAATGGAAACATACATAGTCATCTGAAACATGGCAATTGTTAAAAACAACACAACATATCATTTTTTTGTATTAAACATTCATTCTAAGCTGCAGGTAACATTGTAGCATTAAGTGGTGCAGTTTTACCGGCTTCCTGCGGAAAGTTATATCTTCCATTTCTTTGCCTTTCTGAGAAAAGACACAGAGCCAAAGGACAGATAAGCCAAGCCCCAGGCTCCATTTTGTTTCTGGCTATGACATTTTGAAGCCATGGCTCTGGGTGGGTTTGAGCAGCTGCCATAATATTTATTGAGGAGCCAGATTGACTTTTCTCAGAAAATCAATATCTGCTTTCGGGCCGCTCTGCTGAGCTGAACCGCTCAAATAGCATCTCTGTAACACTTGGCTAGCAGAAATTGCCTCTGACTCCATATTTCTCCTTCAAATCCTCTCTCTCTCTCTCTATAATATATATATATATATATATATATATATATATATATATATATATATATATATATATATAACTGCTAAATCCTCTGTTGTTTTAAGGAGGCTCTCTCACACTCTCCTCTCTCTCTCCTCTCCCTTCTGCCCTCTTTTGCTAACCATTGCCGACACAGGTTATAATGGAGGCATGTTAATAATTAACGTGAGAGCAACTGGAGACAATTAAGCCTGTTGACTGGCCCATTAATTTTCCCGGTCAGAGTTACGAGTGAAATCAGAGGGGGAAAGGTGCTGCGTTATTGCCGGCTAATCGGTTTGTTTCCATCTCTTCCATCTCACAAGAGACAGAGAAACAGGAAATGCATGTGCCAAAAAGCATGCTGGAACTCATAACTCACTCAAGACTAATTTGACTTGGCCAGCCAGAGGTCCCACTTGTTTTAGGAAACCGTTTTCCTGGATAGTTTACGGGAAAGACTCGATTGAATCGATTAAAATCTTCACCTTAGTGACTGAGTGAAACACACAAGAAGTCAAACCTCAAACTTACTATCATTTTACTATCATACTTGAGGTTACAGTCTTACTGTGACAGAGCAGTTGGTTAGTTTACATGGATGATTCATTTTAAGTATTGAATGAACAAATTCAGTGGCATTATTTTATATATTCTACGTCTCAGACTAATGAATTAATAGCCGGATAAAACATCTCGTGCACACTTTACAATTTCATGACCTTGATTTTGTATCACATGGCTACTTTAATTTGTGTGCTGAATTAACTACCTGTGCACGATATAAAAAAAAATAAAAAATAAAATGTAAAATGAAAATGATTCTGAATAATGTGGTCAAAGCTATATTATTATATTAACCTGAATTTGCAGTATGATAATGCAGCAATATACAGGAAGTATACTACACTTTGATTATCTCCTCATTCAGAATTCACAGTATTTTTAATTTTAGTATTTTTTGACTAAATTCAAGTGTGAACAAGGTCAAATCCGATCTGGAGATGGTTTGGGAAGCATCTGACCTTGTGAACATGAAAGTGTCTTGAAGCATCTCAGACAGCAACGTAGGACCGTCAAATCAACGGCATCGTCGGCATTAAATACGTAATCATCGTCAGACTGTTTAGAAATCGTGCTTAATAGCAGCTTATAGGCTAACGGATAAGAGCAGTGCTATAACAGCAGAGGCAATGGTAGCTGGTTTTCGAAGCTTCTTTCATCTTCTCATCTCTCATTCATTTACTTGTGTTAGCAGACCATGCAATTAAATAATTTGAAACAGCTCACACATGTACATACAATAGGATTTGCAGGGCAGGTTTGAAAATAAATACAGAGGAAGACAGGAGTAATAGAAGTGTGTGCAACCCTTCATCCTTTGGAAACCATGAAAGAAATCTGATCCAAAGTGGTCACTGGAGATGCATTAATAATGTCAAGTGTAAAGGGCTACAGATGGATGTTAAAGGCAGGTATGAACAAGGTCACTGATTCATTCACAACTGTTCAACCTTTCCATCATCAAAATACACCAACAAAACAAGTGCAATATGACCAGAAACACAAACGCCCAAATAGATCAGAATTCTAATCACACTCACCTTTCCTCACTATATATCTGTCTGCCTGTCTGTCTATCTATCTATCAATCCATCCATTAAATTGTATTTTATCATATGGACAGATAAGTCACATGCGGTGTCATTTCTTACAGCACTGACATTACAGATGGCTTTTGACTTCAGAGAGCTGCCTCGTCTCGCTTCCTGCCGTAACTAAGCGTAGCCTAACATTAGAACTGCAATTCATTATCCTGCAAATTACATTACCCTCTCATCTAAAACTGCACAGTTTGCCTTTAAGTAAGACTTTTGGATTAAAAGTCTTAAATTAAGCAAATTTCAATTACTATTAAGGTTTCAAAGCCACTTCAGAGAAGACCAAACACTTAAACAGGGTTTTAAGCCATTTCAAACACACTGCCATATTTTTATTGTATTTTGTCCTATTTATCCTACAGCATGTTTACTTTATGTATACAACCTTAGTATACTTTTCCTAAACCGTGTTATTAACATCACCCAGATAGTGTCTCCTAGAACTTTCTAGAACGTTATTTTCAGCTCACATGGTAACTTTGTGCCTGTGAGGATGTAATACAGAAATGACACACACACCAGTGTTAAGACCTCATCTGTAACTACGGACTGAACCAAGAGTTGTGCATGAACTACATGCGCAGGCTGCAGTTAACATTAAAGCAGAGGTATGTTTTAGCCGATTCTGCCTTTCTGGCCTTGCACTAGAGCCCATTTTTCTTGTGCATTGTCAGCTCGAGGGAGGAGCAGTATTAAGTCCAGTGCCACTGCCTGACACTTTGATGTAACTGTATGTCATACTGAAATATAAGTTTTGGGCTGTAAATTCACTCCAGAAACTAGGGACTGCCATTTGAGGCCAATATTAAATGGATAAAAGTTATATTATTCATTAATTAACAGTATTGTACCTTTTAGTCCATAAAGCATCTCAGTCAGAGACACTGCTACTGTCACGAGCTGACGGATAACAACACTTACTTCAAGCTGTAATTGTAGCAGATAAATCGTTAGGTCAGCATGTCCGACATGTTCAGGAGAACATGTTTCATGAACAAAATCACAGCCATTATTTTATTTATTCAACATCTCCGACTAATGAATTAATGGTTAAATAAAACACGGCCTCAATTTAGTATCACATGGCTACATTAATTTTTGTGCTCAATTAACTGCCAGTGCATGATACAGAAAAAAAAAAAATGGATCAAGTGCTATTTTATAAGCTTCTGAATAATAAGCTTCTAAGCCACTGAATTTGCAGTGTTTTAAATGTCTACTAGGGCTAAACAGAAATTTACTGAAAATTTTCTTAAACTTAGAAGTTTAATGTTCATTTCAAAGTTTATCTTCTCATTCAGAATACACAGTATTTTTTATTTTGTGTTATTAAATTGTATCTTGATTTTACATTTCATTTTCTTCTTTGCACTTTTTACATTTTAGTGCTTGGTGGTCTAGACGCTATCGAAAAATATTGAGTGCATGCACTCGAGAAAAATCGGAGGTGTGACCTACAACCAGGTGATTTACAGAATCTTAATGGCCTCAGAGAAAAATAAACTAAAGTAGCTGCATAAAAAGTGTCCACTTTAACTACGACTCTATAAGTTGTCTTTATTTGTCACATATACATTAATACACAGTGAAATTCTTTCTTCACATTCCTTGGGGTCAGAGCACATCTCCAAGTGCCCCTGGAGCAGAGTAGGGCAGTTTGGTGGTGCTGGGGCTTGAACCTCGATCATCTGGTCAAAAACCCAGCGCCTTAACCACTTGAGCTACCACCGCCCCAAATTATATGTAAAGCTGTTTAGCTCTATACTGATATTTATGGGGTATGGCTCTTGATCCAGTTTTGGCTCTTCTTTAGATTTCGTTGTCTTATCAGCATCGTTTTGCAACGTGAGAATTAACCAGAGGAAAGACATGTGTGTTGATCTGATATATGTTAATGTTGTGTCTGATCCACTGCCTTTTAAGAAATGTGGGGCTAAGCGTTCAGGTCCAGGTCCTCTCCCTTTCTGACCTTTGCACTTGCGGGTTGTGTTTCAGTACTGTATATGTGTAAATATATGTAAGTGTATAAACTGTTAGGTTTTAACTTAATTTATCTTTGCTTACTGCAGTGAGAGTGCTGATCTAGGATCACTTCCCCATTAACATTATGCATCTATGAAACTATTTGTAATATCCAAATATTACTTCACAAAATTTCAAGAATAGAGGCTCTGCTTTAGGATTACGATTCTCTGGGGTGTTTGTAACACACTCATTGTAATTTATTCTGTTCTGTAATCAAACCCCTTCTCTTGTTTGTTGCAATATGGTCCTATATTTAGCGCCACTTACACTCATTTACATGGATGAGATGACAATAAAATGAAACATATAAACATCCCAGAAATCCCAGGACTCCTGCATTTGGCCAAGTGCCTACACATGTTATTAGACTCTTCCTGAGCCTGTCACATGGTTCCTCACATCCACATGCTTGGCTTTAACTATCATTTGAACCCATGTGGCAGGTGAAGTCATACGGAGAGTGTAACACACAAAGACAGTGTACTAGCCCATAATCACACAAACTTGACCCGACACGTCCTGACTGGCACCCTGTCATGGCCCTGTCAATCAGAATGGCTGGGTAAGGGTTGCTAAGTGACAGTGTAAAAAAAGGGCTTTGAAAGGGCAGGGAATATTCTGGAGAGATAACACGAGCTCAGACATAATGTAGATCACTGCTCAGCCTCACAACATCATATCACACACTAGGTCACACATGGGGGCAGACTATATTCAACTGGCATCATCACCTCATCGTCTTCATGCCTGGACATTGAAGCACGTGTGCATTGGGGCCAAAAAGTAAAATCACGTAAGATGCAGGGTTTTTATTTTCATATGGAGATATGAATCTCATGGGAGATCCAAAGCCCACAGAGTGCATTAACATGAACATGTGGCTTTCTGCGTTCATTCCTCAGTAAATGCCTGGTGTCAGGAGGTGCATTTGGAGTAGGCTGTGAGTGTGCAGATATGGTATAATGAGACTAGAAAAACACAAACGAGGCAACCATAGAATCATAAGAACATGAAGTGAATGCGACAAATGCAAGACAAAGCATGTTACCAAAGATAAAACTGAAATACCAGTGCTCATTACATTTTAATGTGACTCAGGTGTGTGTGATCTCCAGATGTGCAGGGGCTGATGGGTAATGTACTTGTGACCCTGTTGCTGGTTCACTGGTTGTCCTTCTTTATATCACTTTTGGTCAATACTACCCACTGCAAACTGGGAACACCCCTTTGGGAGCTGCTCGGACCCAGTTGTCTAGCCATGAGAATTAAGCCCTTGTCCATTTTTCTTGCTTCCAACACATTAACTTCAAGAACTGATTTTTTTTTTTTTTTCCTAGCATTCATCCGGCACAATGGTATGGTCGGCTGTTTTGTAGCAAATCAATTGATCCGCATGATTTGGCACAGGTTTTACACCAGATGCCCTTCCTGTCGCAACCCTCCCATTTTTATCCGAGCTTGGGACCAGCACTGAGAGTTAACTCTTCAGTGGCTGGGTTGGCACCCTGCCCAGGAATCGAACCCAGGCCATGGCAAAGAGAGCACGGGGTCCTGCCAACTTCTACCAACTTCACCAGGGCCACGTATTGTTCTACTTTTAGTAAAACTTCAAAATGCCTTATTTGAACCCAAAGAGAATGCACATGTTAAAAACATACTGACGTTTAGTGCCACTCCATCTCTATCTGTTTGGCTTCGGCAGGCTGGCAAATTAAATAGTGACGCTATGTCTGTTGCCTGTCCTCAGCTGGTGTTAACAGCTTTGTACAGGTATTCGGGGATTCCTTTTGTTCTGTGTGAATGCACAGTGGACAGTCTCATCGAGCAAGAACTTAATTACCCTGTCACACAGGAGCCTTGTTAGCGAGTCGCTAGCACCCTCCAGCTTTGGGGGACATGGTCTGACATGACTGTGGCCTCTTCCTACAACAGCTAGCTTAGCGGTTCAACTAGCTTTGCCAGTGTAAGCACATTTTAAATTTCTTGCTTTGCTATTTGGCCACAAGACAAGTGTTACACTAACGCTTCCTGACACTCTGTGCTCAATTTTAATGGAACAATGGCCTGCACGAAAACAGTTATATTGATCATATTGATTTTGTGCATTTCTCCTATTTCACACTCTGTTTAAGTGACAGCGTTTGTCTGCATGAGGCAATAGGACAGGAAAAGCAAATTGGGACAGGCCTGACCTGACTGAACATTACTGACCCAAGACTGAGAGGAACTGTAAGCTGCAAGCTCGGCTGTTAAGGGTAAGCAAGCATGCGAGGTTCGAATTAAGTACTGTGAGCGCTGTGTGCCTGCTTGCCTCTTAGCAGGAAGCCAACAGTTTCCACTCACTGGAAACAAGGTGATCAAGGATTAAATCTGGCTAGTTTATTCTCTCTTCTGGTGGAAGAGACTGGAGGGTGTACCACCAAGGGAGCTGCACTCACCATGGCCGTCTCCTCACGTCGTACAGGTCAATCTTATTAGGTGCTCTCCATGGAGTGGCTGATGGGCAGAGAAAAGAGAAAGACAAAATAATGTAGAACTCATAACAAAATCAGAAATTAAGGTAAAGACAATATTAACACTCATACAACTCTATAACACTTAGCTCTTAACACAGGACTATTGTTGTTCTAAGCCCTGTTTCTATCCACATACAGAGGAACGATTCACACTTATAATTGAGGTTAGTACCACTTTTTACCCGGGGTTATGAAACACTGCTTTATACCCAGGGTTAACTCCGCATTGCAATGTCGTACAGTACGTGTACAATGTGAAACAATGCCATGTTAGAATATTATGGCTTAGCAACAGAGACCCAATCAGAAATTGAACAGCACATGCCTCTTATCATGCTCTTTTTACATTTACAGAAACAGTTGCAGAAACCCTGCATGCTATGGAAACAACAGTTTGAAGGTGTTTGATTTGAAATATATATATATATAAGGTATCTATTGGAGCAAAAAAGAAGACAGTTTTATTTTTACAGAGAAATTTTATACATATTTGATATCAAGGAACGACTGGTCCACTACGTGACCTGCCCTTTTTTTTTTAGACACATTTTTTATATATTGGCCAAGCCTATTTTTCTTGCTGATGTGAAAACTATATTTATCCAAACATGATTGTTGATGTCGCAAATATGCAAATAGTTATACAAGAAAGTTGAGTCAGGGTTACAGAATGTACAATGTAAAACGTCCAGAATAATGTACATGGAATTGACAATCACCCAGAATCAATGGCTATTGCAATTGTGAACAGCCTTTTATATCTGTCAAATATATAGCGTGTCAAAAAAGCTTGATTCAAATTGATTAGATGCACTTACTCCCAAAAAGCAAAAATCCAAATTTTTAATTCTAGTGTTCTATATGGGTCATTTATGTAAACTAAGCTGGTTAAAGGGAAGTAACAAGGATTTCTGAGAATTAAAGATTAGGGAGAAACATATTCAAACACTATAATGATTGACTAATCCTTTCACAAAACAGTATGAGAGGATTACTTCATCTCAGAGTCAGGCTGCCAGAGAGACATATTCAGCAGCACTGAATCTATATGGAGTATTAAAATATCGCCTGGCTTGTGGTACAGATATGTCAGCATGTGGTCATATCTATACTTGTTTGGAAACAAACCCTGTGAGGACACACCTGGGTAGTATCTGGTAACACCCGTGGCACTTCCGAAGACCTGCCAGCGCAGTGAGGGGTCCTCTCTGCTGTTATCTATAAACACCCGCTCCAGCGCCTGTGTCCAGTTCAACTCGTTCAGAATGGTGGGAGCTGAGCAAGACAGAGAGAGAGAGAGAGAGAGAGAGAGAGAGAGAACCAGAAGTCAGTATTATTTTCAGGCATTTATGTGAAAGATATAGTTTACATATTCGAACATAATAATAATAATAATACTAATATTAATAACAATAATAATATCACTGCTGGATGGGTGCAGGATGCTGAAAAAAAAGGATAAATTTCTCTAGGTACCACATTAAACACAAAAATGTCAAATAATACTATGTACTACAGTAGTGTGTAGTAAGTATCAACAATGTAAGCTAACAAGGTTGAGAGAGAGAGAGAGAAAGAGAGAGAGAGAATACAGAATCATTTAGGAACTTTCCTTTCCACTTATCATCTTTGAATCTATAGTATATATATATATATATATATATATATATATATATATATAGTAATGCCCTTTTAATAGCAATCCTGCACACACATAATAGTAGCAATTTCAGGGAAAAAAGAGGTATATGGATCTCACACTTGACATACAGCCATCGTGTCCACTGCTTTAACTACAGCAACGGCTTCACCAATTTTCATTTCTTTTTTCTTGATATACCCTACTGTCGACTCATTGATGCCATAATGGCAGGTAAGCGCAGCAGCGGACTTCACTGTACAAAGAATATCTAATACACATAAGGTCCTCGCTTTCTTTTGCCTCTCGGGAACACTTTCAAAAGCACCAGAAGCATACTCTTTGGAGCCGTAATTACAGTCAATATTTTATTGCACTTTAAAGATGCAAAGGCTGCATCTTTGGTTTCATCAATTGCATATTAAGAATGATGTGCAGCAAATTATTTACACACTTGCCACGGCAGATGCATCTGTGATCTTTTTGTTTTTCGAGTCTGTAATGCTGTACTGGGTTCATGCTGTGCTTCTGAAACCCTTTTGTTAAAAACCATGAAACCAATAAAAAACTAAATCTATGGTTCCCTTGTGTGTCCTTTTGTGTAATTTGATTGGACAGTATGTGCTCAATCGATCTACTCGGGGGAAAGACGAGTAATTATTCCACCTAGTTCATGTTCATCACACTCACGTCTGTAGCTTGCATGCTCCTTCTCAGTCACTTCTGATGTGTTACAGATGTGCATGTGAATGAGAGATCAAATCGACGTGTGTTTCACTCTGTGTAATCGCGCAACACTGCTGTCATTGATAAACTGCATGAATCTACACTCTGGGCTAGAAAGAAATCAGCCTGACCTCAATTCTTCATCTCATTCTTTGGTGTATTTTTCTTACAACCATTGCTGGTGCTGTTGCAATTCACAGGTTATGGTTTGAATAAATCTAGTAAGTAACTGTGATGAGAAATAATTTAAAAAAATTCAAGAAAAGAACATCACACATTTCAGCCACCTTACAATCCTTGGAAAAACTGATCACTGGAAATGTTGGGGGATATAAAAATAAAATCTGGATCAATTACAATCACTGAATTAAAGTGGTTTATTTAGTAATTTACAGCTGAAAATGAATTGTAAAATCCAAATTTAAAAATTCCTGACAAGCCATTTCACCTCTATTAACCTCCTCCTCCAGCCAAGCTCCAAATAATTTAGGCAGATATTTCTGATAATGGGAAAAACCAGACACTTGGCATAGCAGGGCCATAAAAATGGAAGCAAGAGAACGGCAGAATTCCCAGGGTGTCCAAGAACAGCAGTGTAATGTCAGATGTGACCTTGAGCAAGGTGGTACATGAGCCTGGGACAGATGTGAAAACAACCTGGGAAAAAGGGTTATGCCCTATTGTGCTGAGATCGCGAGTTTGAATCCCAGTGATGCCACAGCCATCCATGGAGCAAAATTGGCAGCACTGCCTTGTAAGCAAGGGAGGCGTGGCATACTCTCTCTCTCCTGTATCAATCACAGCCACACCAGCTAAATGTCACTGCGTCATCATCCAAGGTTCAATTCAATTCTTATATGTATTAGCAATGGACACTGTCTCAAAGCAGCTTCACAAAAATACAAAAATTCAGAATAAAAATTACAAAAAAAAAGCTAATTCCTAATGATTCCTAATTCTTTAATTCCTAAAGCCAGATGCTATGGTGGCAAAGAAAACTCCCTGAGACTACTGTATATGAGGAAGGAACCAGACAAAAAAGGGAACCTATTCTCATCTCTGTGACTCTGAAGAGTGTTGAAGTGTGTAACCAGGAGCGTTTGGGCAACATATAAATCAGCGTAATTTAACACTAATTCCTTCCTGCTGAAGTCAAATGTTCAATGATGGAGACCTGAATGTAAAACCGACTGCTGCAACTGCAGGTTAGTAGCTGTTATGTGATAGGGGACATCAAACTAGAAGGTGGGAATTGACCATATATAAATATGGGAGAAAAAGTGAGCAGGGTGTTTAATCGGCACAAGCAAGCAAACTACATGACGACCATTTACACTATTACAAAGCTGGGCACAGTAAACAAACAAATAAATAAATAGATGTATTTATTTATTCCTCTTTAGTATCAGCTTTATCCTGGTTAGCATTGTGATGGATCTACGCCTTTCCCAGGAACACTGAGTGCAAGGCATTAACACATCCAGGATGAGCCACTCCATCATAGAGCAAGCAAGTAATCCATAACAAATTCACCCAAGACAAAAAAATTCATTTGGGAAGAAATGCTACCCCATAACAGAAAAGAGAGTTAGTCTGTGTCTATGATAGCTGATGCACTGCAGTGGCTGAGCTGCATTATTGGAAGATTTAGTACATGCCATGTAGGGGGCACTATTTTTTTCTTCATTTTCTCTGCCTAAAACTTTTCGACTTATCTGTCTATTCAATTCTCCAAGTCTGTCTGCAGTGTTCTACTTTCTGCTGTGTCTCTCCTGCTCCTGCTGTCTCTCCTCTTCTTATCCATTCTGTGCCTGTACGTCTCGCTGTGTTAAGCTTCTTCATAGCTACGGCCATGCCTCTGTCTGCTCTGGCGAGCTTCATTCTCCTGTAGCACTGTGTATAGCTCTTGATTAGTGACCTACATGGCACACACCAACATGTCTGTCTTTCTATTCCTTATTCCTCTCTCTCTCTCTCTCTCTCTCTCTCTCTCTCTCTGAGTATATGTTTGTGCTGTCTTACCGTCACTGCAGAACATTGCAGACAGACTTGAAAAGTAAATAAAATGAATAAATTAATGAAATAAAATTGTAAAGAATGCTTCCTAACATGGCATGCACTCTATATTAATAACTCTCTAATTAGTGCTGCAGCTCTCTCTCTCTCTCTATCTCACACACACACACACACACACCACAGAGTGCAATCAGGTTAGTAATGAGTAGCTGATTAAAGGGGGAGAAAGAAAAGAAGAGGGAAGGACAGTCAGCAAAGGTGATGTTACTCAGTTCTGCTCTGATTTAATTGTTGAGGCAGTCGGGGTTAGATAACACCCAACCCTGAAGAAACGTGACACACACGCACATCAGGATTTCCTGCCACTAAACACACATTCTCATTATTGACTTCCTGTGTAGTTTTCAATTAAGCCTGGGATGAGCTATTATAATGTACATAGAGAATGCTGTACAAGCGTGTGGCACTAGACCAAGCTTCTACTGAGTATCTAATGCTCTAGGTAGAAATGTAAGTGGGGTACAGAATGAGTGTGTCATATCCTATTTCGAAGCCTATGTTATTAATTCGGTGTGAGGACAATAAAGGTTGCCCAAATAAATGAAAGAAGCTAGAAAACAAGTCTGTCCAATAATCAACAATATCAAGCATTAAACTTTATAGTACAATTATAGCATTGCTTCCTTGTGATTTGTTTTGCCTGCAATGGACTGGCACCTGTCCGGTGTATAGGGTGTGTAGGAGAATCGGTACAGAAAATGGAAGGATGGATGGATTTTCTTTGCTCCAGAAAGCAGGACAGTGCTGGGATTCTGTGGTTTGTGTGATACAAATGCATATGAATGCTTTACTGCTCATGTGTCTGTTCTGTGGCAGTCAAAAATTCTAGGCTCATGAATATCTGAATGCATTCAAACAGGAAATTTGTTCGCATGCCTAGTTTTTGTCTGAAAAGCAAATGTGCTTCACTGCTTCACTCGTTTTTTTTTTTCCCAATGTGTTTGAGTGCTCAAGCTGAAAGACGGAAGGCAGACCAGAAACTGGATGTGGTCTGTAAAGAAAGTCAGGAATTAGGAAACAGGTGTATTCTCAGTTCATTGTAGGTTAATTACTGCTTTATAAATATGAGTACGGCTTATTGCTGTGTTTAGTTATCCTGATTACGAGGACAAAATGTGAGTAAGGTTACACAGCTGGTTACACAGCTTTACTATGTATGAGT
Source organism: Hemibagrus wyckioides (assembly GCF_019097595.1). NCBI lineage: Eukaryota > Metazoa > Chordata > Actinopteri > Siluriformes > Bagridae > Hemibagrus > Hemibagrus wyckioides. Next base: position 20,906,547 of record NC_080720.1, on the reverse strand, counting down.
GACAAAAGAAGCACAAAAACATAATGGTGCATTTGAGTGCTCTCTCTCTCTCTCTCTCTCTCTCTCTGTCACAGACAGTGTTCATACTGAGCACGTGTGGGTATGCAGAAACAATACCTCCTCTACTGTCAGTGACCAAGCAGACGCGCACACACTCTCACACACACACACTCTCACACACACACAAATGCGGGGCTCTGGCAGGTCATCTACTCAGAAATATGAGGGCTGGGAAGATAAGAGAAGAGGGGCCAAACTGCTCTGATTTATTCGTTGAGGACGCGTCACGACTTTCACCAGACAGATGATAAAAAGAAACGAACCCTCCCCTGAAGAATGGGCCTCAGGCTCATCCTTCACACAGAGAAAAAGAAAGAGAGAGAGAGAGAGAGAGAGAGAGAAAGAGAGAGAAAGTGGGACCTGTGATGGCTTTAAAAGCTAATCCATCAGACACACTCCCTTTGATGCATTTAGGAGCGCCGCTTGTGCTAAACGTTTAGGCCATTATGGAACAGGGCTTGTCGCGGAGAGGAACAGGTTATATGGGCGATTTATGGGCCAGAAAGCTCTGGCAGTGGTTCTACTCTGCTCTTATTACTCACTGAAGGACAGCATGGCTGCTCTCCAGGGGTCTGATGAGGAGCAGCATTGCGAAACGATGGATGCTTTGTGGAGAGCGTGAACCCAAAGGCACTGCTCACTATTTGGCGATGGGCCAGGCAGTGACCTAGGTCATTTCGTTTGATTTTAGGTTAATATTGTAATACTGTGACTAACTTGACATGACTTATCATATATCATATCATATCATATCATATCATATCATATCATATCATATCATATCATATCATATCATATCATATCATATCAATATAAACAATATTAATTAAAACAGAAACAAAAAGAAAAAAATCATAAAACACTTGATCCACTTGATAGAGGTGACACGACGCAGAATGCAGCAAAATTCTCATTTCTGGCTGTGAATGTCATCAACAAACATCTGTGCTTGGAAAATTGGCTGTTGAGGGAAGGACTGGTTATAGCTATATGTGTCTTAAGGACAGTATGTTATAATTATTTTCATGATTATTGATGAATATTGATTATTCCCACAGTTCCCATGATGTTTACCCATCAGCCACTGCACTCCAGGTTCACATCCTGCACCTAGTCACATGATCACTTTGCAAATAAAACCACATTTACACACAATGAGCACCACAATTTAACTCACATTTGTGTTGTTCTTTGTCTAGCTTCTGTTTAAGTAGCGTTGTGTTATTACTGTGTCTACACCATGTTCATGTTTATTCTGCTTGGATTTGTGAGATGTTGTCCAAATCGTGGTTCATGTGCATTAATGTGCTTAATAAAATGCTCTGCAATTGCCTCCATCTATAACCCTGCCATGACACGTATTATTATCATGATCTGTGTTCCATCACAGTACACTCAGCTTAGAAATCACTATATTTTGTATAGGAGTAAAATGTTTCCTATTGACTGAACATACATAGAACTCTATAAGTGCTAATCAATAATCACACGTGTACACTTAACAAAACACTGTTAGGTTCGCAACTTTTACCTGTGCGTTAACACACATCACTGACACTCGTGTTATCCAGACACAAGCATCGTACACAGGAGCACGCGATGCAGAGAAGTGAAGGCGATCTGTCACAACAGACCATTCAGTTCAGATGATGGAGCATGCGTTATTATCTAGACGCACAGCAGACACTTGGAAGAGCGATGGCCCGACTCTTTCTTAATGCACGCCGCTCATTAGTCGCCTGCCAAAGGAAGACCAAGAATCCTAGCCGAGACTGCCAGCTTACACGCACGTGAACAGACCAGCCACAGGCGGAATGTGTAGACAGCGATGTGAAATATGAAGCTAGAAGTGTACGTCTGGATCGGGAGCGCACGGGACATAACAAGAGGTTTATCAGTGTGCGATTTTTACTCTCATGCAGAGCAAGCACTGACCTCTAATACTTACAGGACAAAAAATTCCAAGGTATGTTTACTGTCATTCTTCAGTCATTCATCTCCAGTAAATGGTTTATGGTTTATAATATTCAGGGAAGCAGAACTAAATTTCTTAGAAAACTGTATGGAGACACAAACAGAAATAATGACTGCTGGAGAAAATGACTGAATTTCATGCAGGAGCAGACAGGAGTGGAATTAAAGTCGACCTTGACACCAATAGCACTGTCGATGATGCCTTCACCACCAAGTCTAGTCCTTCTTGTTACTCATCTGTGTGCCATCAATAGCCTTAAAATATACTTTGCACATAAAGTAAGCAATTGAAGAAGACCTATTTTAGATATTTGACCTTGCTGTGACCTTTGATGCTCTTTAGATCAATTAAAAAACCTAGTTATAAAGTAATAATTCCTTATAAATCCTAAACAAAAAAAATTCAACCACTCATTCTGGAGATATGGCACTAATGAGAAGCTCATGTAGACACACAGATATGCTGAAGGATGGACGTATGGACAGACTGATACCAAAATTGCGGATAGTGACTAGTCATTGGTCTTGTGTTCCTGACCGTGAAGGTGAAACTAACATCATTTGACGAACAGGAAGGAAGCAATTGAAGAAAAACTATTTCAGAATTTTAGAACTTGCTGTGACCTTGAGGCTATTTGGATTGGTTTCCAAATCAGCTCATCTGCTACAGTGATAATTCCTTATAAATCCTAAAACACCTTCATCTACTTGGTCTTAAGACACCATGCTAATGAAGCACAGAATCTCACACATACTGATGGCAAAAATCATAGCTTGTTAAAACTGCCCTTGAGATCTTGATCATGAACATGTAAGTAACATCTTTGTATGACAAACAGGATCGAAAGTATTGAAGACACTATTTCAGACATTCAGCGTTGCTGTGACCTTGACTGATATAATTTAATATAAATCCCTATGAACAAACAGCCTTGCACATACTTCTATATTAAGCCTGGAAAAGTAAAGCCTCTAAACAACACAGATGCGATCTCCAATAGCTGACAATTTGGGGACGTTATGGGGACACGCATCAGATGGAAACACAGAACAGACTGTGAGAGTGTGATGAACAGGAGACCAACAGCATGCGATGAGGTCATGTGATCTGCTTGTAGTCTGAACTGAAAAGTCCAAATGGATGAATCCACTTTTAAATGTACTGGAGTGAAATTATACCACAAATTGCCAGAGAAAGAGAACAACAAAAGAAGCCAATGATAAAGGTGAAGGTGAAAAAAAAAGGACGGAGGAAGGAAGCAGAAGCAAAAGCCAGAAAGTCCAACAAACACCAGGGATGCTGAAAGAAAATGCAGCAGCAGGAGGAGGAGAAGATGAAGACGAAGAAGATGGAAAAGATCAAATACAAGGGGTGAATGCAGAAAGAATAAGATGGTGAAGAAGAGGAAGAAAGATTTTTAATTAAAAATGGCACAATAAGCCGTAAACAATTGTAATAGAATTTGTGAGCTTGGCGGTGAGTGGAGGAGGGCGTTTTTAATTAGCGTGGGCGAGAGTGATAGTGCTACTTCAGTGGCTTTGGGGCGGAACTGAGACAAAGCAAAAGAAGTGGGAGGATGAGGGATTAAAAGCGTAGTCTCCGTCCTCCCTCACTAAAAACATATGTGAAACCCCACTGTTCGTTCTCTTCCTTCCGTCTGTGTCCATTTGGACATTGGAGGCTAAAGAAGATCCAGGTGACAGAAATATTCATAAGGCTTTACGTTACCTGCATTAGTAGCAGCTGGGATACTCCCATCAAATAATCACAGAGCTTTTTTAAAAAAATAACTTCTCTAAATTTGACTAAAAACCTTTCTCTCTCTCTCTCTCTCTCAAACACACACACACATCAATTAGCTTTTCCTTTAAAGGCAGCGTAAGAGCAGCTACATTTCTCAAAACAGCACACAAAAGGCATTTCATGTGTTTTCTGTCGCTCTGAAGAAAAAGAAAAAGAAAGGGCAGCCTCATTTCTAAGAAGGTTGGTAATCCCTTAACTCAAGCAAGCACAAGCCTTCCTCTCCTTTCATCCCAACACATTTAGTCCCTCCATTTCCCTTTAATATTTACAATTTCCACCACTAATTCAAGCCACAATACAGACCCTTTATAACAGAGATTTAAAGATTTACAAAGGAACAAAAACAGTTGAATAATAAATGCACAGGTTTTACATTAGCAGACTGGTCAACTGGCCGAGGTCTTTGTGTCAGAACTTTACTGAGTTGATATTTTGTGTCATCTTGAACAAAATGATTTATCATCACTATACAGAAACTTAAATACAAAACGTATTTGCTAATGTGTTCGAAACTTCCAGAAATCCAGCAATAATCTGCAGTTGGGGTCATAAGTTTACATTCCCCTTGCAGAATCCGCAAAATGTTAATAATTTAAGAGAGAGAGAGAGAGTTCATAAAAATAGCATTTTTTAAACTTAGTACTTCTCTGAATAAGCTATTTTAAATAAGTGATGTTTACATATAGTTCATAAGACACACTGAATCACACACTGAGGAAACTGTATTCACACAAATGAATGTTTGCTTATGTAATGTTTGGGTAAAACATTTCAGGATGGTTAAAACTCAGAAACGAAAGTTCACTTGCTACCATCAAATAAACTTGAGTTCAGTTTCCAAAACTTATCATTACAAATGAAGTTTGCCAGAAAGAAAAGTTCCCACTTAATCAGGCTCTCATGTTGGACAGTGTATGAGGGCTCAGTAATCCTCAGTGTGAAGAGCTGGATCTCAGACTCATATAATCACTGTTGAAAAAGGGTTCAATAGTATGTAATTTATGTAAAATAAAGTTATTATTGTATCTTTTGGACTATATGTGAGCATGTGTTATGTGAAATAGCTTATTCACAGTAGTACTTACAATTTTTATGATCCCACAGTTTTAAATAATTTATTTAAAGTATTAATATTTTTGCAGATTTTGCACAGTATGTAAACGTCTGACCTGAATTGTATATCTGTTGAATAATGAAAGTAGAAATGTCCCCATGTCCTCCTGCTATACCAGTGCCATCCTTCCCCCACTACCACACTGGGAAAGGAAAAACACTGACCCTCAGACTGACTAAAGAAACCAGAGATATTTTGTTCAGTAAAATTGTAAATGCATCAAAATGCTTGATTTTATTGATTTACAGTATATGTCTATCTATCTATCTATCTATCTATCTATCTATCTATCTATCTATCTATCTATCTATCTATCTATCTATCTATCTATCTATCTATCGAAAATGTTCTTCCTCGCTAATGTCAGCTGGATAATTAATTCGCTAACTTATTCCACAGTCTCGGTAGCTAAAGGGTTTCAGGTACCACAACATCTCAAATGATCAGTTTTGTTCATTTCCTTTCCAAACTGTTTACAAATCATATTTCATGATCAATTCAGCCATCAAGCCTGTTTTGTCAAATCCTAAACTCAATCAGCAGCCTGAGAGGAGTAGAGAATTAACAATCGTATCTGCAGTGCAGTGGAGCATTAAAGGAAATCATAAGATTGCTTGGAAAAACATGAAGGCCCTGATTTGCTGAAAGTTCTAATGTGTGTGTGTGCAGTCTGATCAATTACACCGGCAGTTAGTGGGTGTGTTACAGATTTCCCAGGAGTAGCTTCATGGACGACGTCATGTGTAAAGGTAAAGAAAACATTTAATGATTTTTTTTTTACATTTACAATATTAGATCTTAAAAAGAACTTCTGGAACAACAATTGAATATTGCCACAGTTAAGGTGAATGCAGATTAAAGGTGATTAAGTAAAAATCCATCCATCCATCCATCCATCCATCTGACCATCCATCCATTTTCTGTACCACTTATTCTATACAGGGTCACAGAGAACCTGGAGTCTATCCCAGGAGACTCAGGGCACAAAGTGGGGGACACCCTGGACAAGATGCAAGTTCATCACAGGGCACAATCACAGACACACACATTCACACACTACAGACAATTTAGACATCAGCCTATATCACCTGTCTTTGGTTTGGGAGAGGAAGCCAGGGTGCCCTGAGGGAAACCCCAGAAACACGAAGAGAATATTCAAACTCCACACATGCTGGGAGGAGGCAGGAATCAAACCCTCAACCCTGGAGGTGCGAGGCAACCGAGTGAACCACTTAGTCACCGTACCTCCATACCATCCTTTTTTTAAAAAACAAAAACCCTCTGTGTTCAATTCTAAATTAGGTTGTAATCTCAGCCTGGTATGCTTTTGAGTAGATGTCTATAAAGTGTAGGTAAAGTAACAAATTCTGATACTTACTTTAAAAAATATTGCTGGAGGCATGTAAAGGCTCATATGGTGCTCACCTCACATCCGTTCTGCCTTCTCCTTTGCTGCCACTCAGTAATAAGTGGTTATAATTAGAATAAAAACTGTTTGGCTGTTTGACCTGCGCTAATTAGAAAGTTTGCTGACTTTGGCAGCGGAATTCAGTGGCGGCATAATGAGTCAGAAAACGGTTCATTATGGCCGAGCCGGGGAACGTTCTCAATCACAATAAACGGCCACAGAGCCCTGGCAGGCCAGTCTGAACAGGACGTGAGCACCAACCGGCCCATTTCGCCCTGCAAAATAGAACAGTCACACTTTTTACTTCAAGCTGTTAATATTATGGGCACAGCTCCCTGTGTCTCTGTCTCAGTCCTCCTTCTTCTATCTCTCGATACGCACGGATAAACTCCTGAATGGTTTCAGGAGATCACGGCGAGGGAGCAGGCTGTGAAATTATTGCAAAAAAAGGGGTTTAAGGGAAAAAGTAAAAAAAACTCCTTGGTTCTGTTTTTCAACATCTAAATAAACTTGCAGCTCACCAAGGCTTCATTTTTGTTATGTTCTTAGTGGTCATTTGGTCATATTGGTCATCCATGACTATGTAAAAAACTCAATTAGAGTCCATTACATGGCTTGCAAAACACAGTAATGTAAAAGGGAGTAATTCTGCCTTTTAACATGCTCCTTAGTGCAGCGTTGAAATGCCCCTGGTGACCTGCGTTATAACATGACAGGGACCTCTAACAGACCCTCACAAGGTTCATACTGACATTAAGCGGTAAGAAAGTGCCACTTATCGGCTGCCGATGCTGACCTCAGACATGACAACAGCAGTAAAAAAGCTCTCTGACTGCCGAGAGCTGCGGCACTTAGCAGTTTCTTGGTCTGTGTTGCACCTCAGACAGTTAAAGAACTGTTAAAGGCTTTCTACTGATCGTAGTGTCCAGTCTCCCATTTTACACAAAGGAGCAGTAAATGAGCCTAAAACTTTTAATACTATACTTAACTGAGCATGGCTGTGTGATTATTGGATTATTGTGATTATACTGAGATTACTGAAATTACTTCAATGTAATAAATCAACCATTAGACAACAACTACTGTTGGAATTTCATCACTTTATACATTGAAGCACTCTATATGCTATTGCTTTTTACAATCTACACCGAATTGTTTACTAAGACCCTTTATATACCTTTATTTTCAGAACTAGCCCTTTAAGAGAATACTGACCTACACGAATGTGACATTCTTCACGCCCTTCATAATCAACTGAGCTTGAAAAGGTCTTAGCCTCCCTGATTTCCTGATCATTATTAATCCTCTTAGCTTAGACAAACTCTATTTTCCCCAAGCACTAATGTTTCCTTTCTTCACCTCTTCACCTATGGCAGCTATAATTCCCATGAGCCTCGACCTCACTTCTGATTCTGATAGCAACGTCCACGCTCACAGGTGCCTTATTGATTAGCTACTAATTTGAAGCCCTGGTAAGATTACAAAGCTTCATGATGTCGCTTTGCTTAATGCCTGTAGAACATCCTGATGTGTTTTTACTTGGTGACCGACAGCATTCATGTATTTCATTTCAAGTTACAAACAAATGTGGCTCTGAAATGAATTCTATTCAGTCTGGTAATTCTAATAATTCTAATAATTCATTTTGAATAAAGATACTCTCCCAAAGCAGTTATCCTGGTGTAGATTTGGTTCCCTGAGCAAGTCAGAGGTGACAGTGGCAAGGAAGAACTCCATGAGAGGACTTGTGGAAGAAACCAAACTCAAATTGGCACACAGTTGTAGGAGAGTAAGCTCAAAGAGTGTTGAATAGATTTTCCTTCTTAGTCCTGACATGAGATGAGTGTTTATGATTATAGCAGCAGTTTTTTATATACAACCCTACAGAATTTCGGTGAGATTATCCATTAAAGCGAGGGTTACAATTCGGGTCAACCCGTCATCCATCCATCCATCCTCTGTACCACTTACCCTACATAGGGTCACAGGGAACCCTGAGACTATCCCAGAGGACTCAGGACACCTTGGACCAGAGGCCAACACATTACAGGGCAGAAGTGCACACACACACACACACTCACATCCATTTATACACTATGGACAATTTAGTGATGCCAAGCAGTCTACAATGCATGTCTTTGGACTAGGGGAGGAAACTGGAATATGTGGAAAAAACACATGAAGGATGTTAAGAACATGGGTGCGTCAAACCCCCATCCCCAGAGGTGCAATGCAAACAAGCTAAGCACTAAGCCAGCATGCTCCCATAAACCGGCATACCTTGTAAAATAGCTATGGACTGTATGTATATATGTGAATTTAAATCACACATAAGTTCTGCAAAAGAAGAAAAAAGTACGTAGCACAGCTACTCCTTTATTCTCTTACTCATATATTCTATAATCTCTCCCTAAAGGACAGAGATAAGACAGCTGTTTAATCAACTCCCAATCCATCAGGAAGCACTTATAATGAAACTGCTAAATGTGGAGGGCAATCAGTAGGTCGTCATGTCCGAAAGTTCTCTCATCTGCTACAACAAATATCATATTCACCACGCCATGCCATTTAATAAATCTGTGGTATGATCTTTATTTCCATCATATACCATCATATCTCAGTTGTCTAACACAGCATTTATCAACTGATGACAGCATGAAAAATCACTGACCAATACATAGTCATGATCAGTTTTAAGTCTCTTTCTGTGTTCAGTATAAACCCATCACTCATGCAGGCTGAAAGCTGAAAAAACCCTCTGATCTATGTACTGATCTTGTGTGCGCAGATAGCAGCGGTCTTTCTTCCCCTGAGTGAAGCAAGTTGTCTGTACAGAGAATCCCTAATATCATTTCTTATCATAGAATGAAGAAAAAAAACAATTCTGCAGGGACGGTCAGAAAGAAAGCGCAGCACAAATCCAGATCAGAGGATATTTCTGGATTGTGTGGTTTCAGTTTAAACTGGTTTAGCAGTTTATCATGTTTGCCTCGCACATCTGGGGTTGTGGGTTTGAGTCCTCCCTGTGTGTGTGTGTGTGTGTGTGTTTGGAGTCTGTTTTTCTCCTAGAACTCCAAATCCAGTGCAAAGACATGTTGTAGGCTGACTGGCATCTCTAAATGGTCTGTAGTGCCTGAAAGGGTGTGTGTGTGTGTTGAACTGTGATGGTTGGCACCCTGTCCAGTGTGCCCCCCGCCTTGTGCCCCAATTCCCCTGGAGTAGGCTCCAGGTTCCCTGCAACCCTGTGTGGAATAAATGGTACAGAATATGGATGGATGGAATATCTGGATGTCATCAAGAGAGATATGTGGCTGACAATGAATACTATTGAGTGGTGTGTGTGTGTGTGTGTGTGTGTGTGAGAGAGAGAGAGGGAGAGAGAGAGAGAGAGAGAGAGAGAGAGAGAGAGAGACAGAGACAGTAACCCTGATATGAGTACTCACAGCCTTTGTAGATGTCAGTTGGGATCTGTACAGCAGTGTAGGAATAGTTGACTTTGTTTTTGAAATTGGGGTCATCCACAAACTCCAGTGAAATGGACTTCAGTTTATCCGACTGGTTATCTTCATAGTTGTAATCGGACTGAAACACACAGAGACCAAAACACATGACTTTACATAAACATCAATAACGGCTAATGTTCTGATAACCCCTACAATCAAATGCCTTCCTTTGACGGCCTGTTCAGATTCTTGCTCCTTTCAAACCCGTAACAGACTGTAACAGGACATATCAAAGTGGGCGATAACCACCCGAAATCAATTAGTGTGTGAAATGGCTATTGCTTTCACGCTAAACTCCAGGATGCCATTATCCCAGTCGATAACTAACCGCGCAATCGTTGCGGCAACAGTGTCCTGCTCCACTCCTTTAAGCTGCCACACATACCATTAATTAGCATTTTAATTCATTTCGGTCAAATCTGCATAGCGTGCTTGTGAAGCAACTTCAATAACAGAGAATGTCGAGGCAGCACAAAACTGTCCAAATAATTGGATTTCAATAGCAAATCGTTTTAACAAATGCCCTCAGCATACTGCATTATAAGCAACTTGGGCCTTGTGTCCTGCAGTGCGAATGCAGCCAAACACTGAAGAGGAATATGTACTCCTGTTGCAGTGCATTTTCAGTACTGTCCTTTCAGAAATCACCCATCTAATCATAGATAGATGGATAGATGTAAATATATGGGAGATATATGGGATTTGATTCTCCTGTAACCTCCAGACACACGGGGGGAAAGGCAACTCTTTCAGTCGCCCTTGAAAGGCTCCTTAAAATTTGATTCTGCATGTTGATGTAGTTCCTTTTGAACAAGGAAGCCATGTTATGTCTGGTCGAAATGCTTGATTGATATACAAACCAGCCGCTGTCCAAGATATGTCATTCCCCTGCTCAATCTAAACAAACCTGAGAGAGCTAGCTAATCTTTTATGTACTTTTACTGATGAGAAGCTCAGACGCATATAAAATTCTCCCTCAGTCTGAGGAAGCGATATACTCTAACACTGAAGAGACCCAAATTAATAAAAAGCTCTGAAAAGTGACTGTCACCTTGTAAAAATCCCTTACTCTTTAAAACCAATAAACCATTTTTTTTTTCTCAAATAAGGGAATAATGCACAGCCAAAAATGTGCTCTAATGCTCTGCTGCTGTAGAGCAAGACAGGAGCGGGACACATGCGGTTCAAGAGAGCATTTAATTGAATGACCACAAGGATATGCACAAATATGATATTTTCCCCCAGATATTGTATTGTATCAGTATTCATAAGACTAAGGGACACATTCAATTTCACTGTATGACCAGTTACCGAGTGCTAACTGAGGCAGACGACATCAGTGGCTTTTTCCCTGAAGCAGTATTGTCATGCTGGAGCAGGTTTGGGCCTCTTAGTTCCAGTGAAGGAAAATCATAATGCTGCAGCATCCAAAGACATTCTACACAATTGTGTGCTTCCTACTTTGTGGCAACATTTTGGAGAAGATCCAAATATGCGTGTCACTCAGGTATCCACGTTCTTTCAGCCATATAGTGTGTAATATAAAAAGGTTAAGTGTGCAGTGCTGTGATCTGTTCTGCATTTCCCACTCTCTTTCTCTCTCTCTCAAGTCTGTACATCCTTAATATGCATTAAAGGAAGTAAAAACTTATTAATGCTGAATGGGCCAGGATGTGGCATACAAGCTGTGTGGGGGGAGGTTTTGGCATTAATGGGATATTTTGCACTCTTTCTTGGTAAACTGAAATGCATGAAAAGCATCTATATCCGTACAGTTCCCCTGCTATGGTTTATATATTCAGCCATTTCTCCTCAGTTTTCAGATAAACACAAAGAACCTGGCAAGCATGCAATAACACACACACACACATCATTTCTCTCTCTAAATACATACATCAGTGTATGACATGTGAATTAATATGACATATAAATAGTATGAATTAATTGGTGCTTTACAATGTCTTCCTTTGATGAAATGCAGTTGTGGAAAACAGAGTGCTTCTTGTTCTCATAAATAATCACCAAAATTGTTCTCATTAATAAATGACCTGCTAACCCTAATCCCTCTTTTCACATGTGTATACACTCGCTCCCGTGCTAAGACAGAGAGTGATGCCCCATGCCGTGATAGAGAGTCATGGGTTAATTGCATTTGACATGATAAAAACTGTTTGTTTTTTCCCAAATCAAATTCGAACCTCCTGCCCAGTGCAAGAATTGATTTATGGCCTGTCTTTAATTGTCTATTAAAATGCAATTACAAGCTGCTGTTCAGATGAACAGAGCGACGGTTCCGTTGATACCTCCTTGAATGTCAATGTGATAAACACACACACACACACACACATACACACACACACACACGCACCAGAAACAGAGTCAGAAAAGATTAGATCAGTATATGTTTTGCAAACATGAATCCAATTACACAAAATTATAGAGAACTTAGCTCCTCATTATGTATTAATATTTTACATTACCTTGAATTCTCAGCATGCCCTATACATAATGCAACCATTACATTTTCTGCTTTCGCATAAATATGATTTTGAGCAACAGAAGCCAGCAGTTTCACCTGCACTTAGCAGTTACTCAGACAGAACGTCTGCGCTTTACTGTTTCAGCAGGCTGAATCCACTTAGCTGCACTATCAACTCAGCCTTTTCTGCTCGCTCAGCTGTAAATCCCACCAATCAATATCGCTGAGCCACATTAAAACTGCCTCGATCTGCAGCGCCTCACTCCTGTCTGAGCTAAAAGCCTTGATGCTGTCTATCACACAGATGTTTATACTGATTTAAACACAAATGTTCTCTGAATCAGTCATAACCAATGCAGAGCCACTTCACTGCATTGAATACCGACTGAAAACTGATGTAAAATTTCCCATGTAGCGCAAATTTCACCTCTTTGCATCGACCACATTTGCAGCTATTTTAGAAACAATAAAGTTGATTGGCTTCGAAATGTCCTCTGTTCCCGAGAAGACCGGCTAAGTGTCCTTTATTTGTTTATTTTTCAGCCCGACTGTCATCCCGTCGAGAGCATTCATCCCCTCCCTTATAGTAGAGCCCCAATCATAATTAACCAAGGCAGCTTCTAATTAGGAGCTAAAAATCCACACAGGAAAGACTGATTGGTTCATTTTCTCCAGCCATACACCACCTGTTTTGCTCGATTCATTACCCAATTTGTTAATTTTATCTCCTCGTTTTCCAGGTTTAATTAAAGGTTGCAGGGGCCAAGAATGACATTTTGAAGACTCTTTCAGTCCCGTCCTTATCTTTCAGGGGTGTACCTTAATCACAAGCATCACTTATGCACTCCCATTATGCACACTAAAGATGAGTGTGTGCGGATGCAGGATTTGGGACAGGGCTTTGCTGCATGTTCTGTACTCTTGTTATTAGCACTAAGTATAATAATGAAGACATGTTTAACCAGAAACTATTCCCACACTATATCATAACCTGAACAGAAGTGTGTATCAAAGGTCTGGGTATTCATTCATTGACCCCTAAACACACCTCAAAGCTGTACAGGACATCATGCTTCTCTAAGAACAGCCTTTCAATGTCAGAGAGAGAGAGAGAGAGAGAGAGAGAGAGAGAGAGACGTGGACAACCAGCGTTGAGAAGTCCACTCTGAAAACTATAACTACTATGGAGAACTGACCATTTCCTTTGTATGTGGAGTGAATGTCTTTATGTGCTGTGGCTCTGCTGGAGTTAGGTGACTAGCCCTAAACCTGTTCCAACAAAGCTCTCTTGTCCAACATCAGAACCTGACCTCACTAATGCTCTTGAGGCTGAATGATCACAAATCCTCACAGGCACTCTTCGAAATCTAGTGGAAAACCTTAGAAGAATAAATGTTATTATAACAGGAAAGGGAGACTAAATCCATATGTATGCTAATGGCTCTGAAATGGGATATTCAGCAAGCACATATATGTGAGATGGTCAGGTGTCCATGTGCTTTTGTCCATTGTCCAGGGTGCTGTATAATTGTAGTATTATGCTGAAATTTCCACTCACTAAACCTAGATAAATATAAATGTGTAAATATAAATATGTAAAAAAAAAAAATGATGTATGTTTAGTATGGCACCTTAATGCACCTTAGCACACATTCTACAAGCTGTACTGGAGGGATAGATATCATTCTTCCAGAAGATATTTGCTCAGCTGGTGTTTTTGTGATGGCAGTGTAGAGTGCTGCTGAACATGTCTCTCCCAAAAGTGTTCAAGTGGGTGAGTGTGAAGGCCCTAGCATGTGATTTACAGCATTTTCATACTCATCAGACCTTTCAGAGAGCCTTCATGCCTGTGGAAGTGGACCTCATCATCCTGAAAGAGAGCCCTAACATCAGGATAGAGATGTCTGATCACAGGATAAAGGTGATATAGCTTAGTATTGCTGTGCAGTGACTCTCTCTGTAAGGGAACAAATGAACTCCTCAGAATTCCTGCACAGCCGAGCCTCCAGCTTTTCCTTTAATACATTGTGCATCTGTATATTATCTCTCACACCAACAAAAATCTTCCAGTACTGCACCGAACAGCTGTGCTTTGCACTTAATGATGGTCCAGATGTTATGTTTCAATGTCTTATAATGACCCAGGGTACACGAGAAACACATACTTCCCCGGAGTTCTGAAGCACTTTTACCTGTGTGCTTTAAGAAACAACAGGTTTGCGATTTTATCACAGCGAAGCTTCTGTAGCTGTTAAAAGGCTTAGAAGTGTTAGAAAGGGAAAATGTGAAGGTGACATTTCTAAGTAAACTAAAAAAATACAAACATTTACTTGTGTGCGAGAGAAAATATTAACTTGCTGTATTTTTTAATAGAATCAACTTTATGTTGTTTCCAAATATTAGACACAATTTATGCATTTAAATGTTAACATTTAAGTAGCAACTTTCAGCTTTATATTTAATTATAAAGGGCCCAGAATTTGTTTGCAACATTTATCTGAATATACAATGGGGTCCAAATTTCTATTATTACTATTTCTTTTAAATTTTTAGAATTTTTAAATATTTAAAACAAAGAAAGATATGACTTGACTGTATAATATATATTCTATTTCTAGCTCTGTATGCAAATGGAAGTGGAATTTGCGATGCTGATTATGTAAACTGTTAACAAAAAGGTCCGATTTTCCTCATGTCTAATCTCTATTTCTGAAGCGCGTGTTCAGACGACAGTCTGATTGATTTGATCTCAAATGGATTGTAAGGCTATGCACAAACATGTGGAGTCTATGCCAGTTCGAGTGCACACTGTCATCAAAGCAATCAGCGGATGTACTAAATACTAAGAAACTCTAATACTTCAAATATCCTACATTTCACTCAAGTTGTTGCCAATAATATATTTTGTAATGAAAATTCATACAAACAATTAGAATAGAATACAATATAGAAGCATATTTACTAGAGGTCTCCAACTTTTGGGCTCCACTGTATTTTAGACATTCAAATACATCAGTTCTTAGATATAAGACACTGATAACACATTGACCTATCTACCTATCTGATGTCTTTAAAAATATCTCACAAAAAGGTTTTATTTTATTCACACATAAAGTAATGTCATTTCACACAAGAAAGAGGAATGTCACAGAAAATGTCATGAAATAAATGCAATAAAATAAAGCTTCTGTCTATATACAGTATGTGTGTGTGTGTGTGTGTCCGTATCTCTCTCTCTCTCTGGATTCAAATTTTCTTTTTCATTTTTTTATATTATTTTATTTTACTACCTACCTAGCTACCTACCTACCCACCCAATAGATCTATCTATCTATCTATCTATCTATCTATCTATCTATCTATCTATCTATCTATCTATCTATCTATCTATCTATCTATCTATCTATCTTAAAATAGTGCCATAGATAATAGTTTATCAAAAGTTCCTTACATACAAGCCTTTGGTGAGTTCTCACAATTCCGAAGTCTTTATTAGATCAGAATCTAATAATACAAAAATCTTTAAGCACCCTTAAATAAAGCGACCTGGTTTCGACACAAATGGGCCACGCCGATGTCCCACTCTAAGTGACAGATCATGTTACATAAGTACATGCATGCTGGTTGAGTAATTATTAGCTCTGTGTTTAACGGTCTCAAGTCAACTAATCCGAGTCTTTCGGCTCAGCAGTCTACACATAACGATTTCTAACGTCTAGGGACGACACCAAGTCCATATGGTGTTATACTGTGTGTGTGTAAGTGTGTATGAACAAGCAAGGGAGCTGCTCAAGTGATCCAAGATATTTAATGTTTGTGCACAGTTTAAGAAGATCTCCAGAAGGGACTTGAATTACAGCAGCTGAATGTAATGATTGTGTATCATTTACAGAGTGTACAGTACAAATCAATACAATAATCAACAACTGAATCATTACAGTGCACTGATTAACGACGAAGAGATGCTAGGAAATTACCATGTGTCCAAAAATACCCTTATAATCTCATTACTATATAAGATTACATTAGAAGAAACGATTGAAAATATTGGCTCAGGCTGATGTCGACTCGACGTTGTTGTGCCATTTGTTATTTCTCTGTCACTTATTCTGGTGGAACACCCTCCAGAAAGCAGATGTTGGTGGTTTAGCGTAAATAACATTGTGCTCTTGGGGCACTGACAAACTAATCAATTACAGGTGAAGACATTTTACCATCTGGATTTCTAAAGAATTCCTTGGATTTTGTGTGATGAGAACTTTTTGTTTTCTAATTACATCCAGAACTGCATACATGTGCATATCTATGTCAGGGTTTGTTGGAGACAGAGGTGCTGTATTTTATACTGTTACTGACTTGCCATGGCAATAGGCATTCCCCAAATTTATCTTATAATTTGGGGAAATATTTCAGAGGTGTTTGTGTTTTGCAGTTGGGTTTTGTAGTGACACAAGTGTAAATCCCAGGTTTTAGCAATGTGTGAAAGAGGTGTGAATGAGGCTGTGTTTATAGTTCTGCACCTGCACATGTTTGTGAAATCTTAGTACTCTGTTCCTAATAAATACACTTGTGGGTCTGTACTCATAATCACCATATCTGCTAGAACAATTCAGACATTGTTTCCTGATATGCAGGCATGTTTTTCTGCTGAGAGTCTATTAGACCAGGAACTTTTAGAGATCCCTGTCCATCGTAACAACCTGTCAGAGAAAGGTCAATGCTCTTCTCCCACACCATCTATATTGAGGTAGTTGATAATACCATATCTTCAAGGTCTAGACTTGATCACTTATTCCCAGAGGAATGTAAGACTACATAACTCTACATTAAGTAAGCCTACATTAAGTCCCCAGCAGCAGAAAGAAGAAGGTCTTCATTTATGTTTTGATTATAGGGAACTTAATAACACCACTATGTTCCTAATAAATTGGCTGTGAATGTATATGTCTTCTAGTATTGTGTCAGCTCTTCACCTACATTATTACCTACAGCCTAAATCGTCTCCTTGTCAGTTTGATTTCCCGTGTATGGTCTTTGCCTTGGCTGTTCTGGATTCATTCTCCTTTTTTAAGTTTTTAGATTACTGCTTGTCTGCTTTTGTTTGAATAACCCTCGTATTTTTTATGAGAGGTTTAACCTAGAGTCAGCTCTGATTAGTTTGCCAAAGTCTGCGACTCAGCTAACATATGAGGATGGCAGATTCAGAAAGTTTTCAAAAAGTGTGGTTATTAGGGAAGAATTTTAGGCCACAACAACAATAACCATGTGTCCTTCCTGCCTCAGGAGAGGAGTTCGCCAACCAGATGCAGCAGCACACTTCCCTTGTGTCCAGTGTTCCAGAGCTTACTACACCTCTTTCGCCCCTCACCCAGGAGGAAGTTAATTAGACCATTAACTAACTCCTTTTTCCGTTCACCTAACTCTCCTGGAGAGCTATAATGCTTGTAAAGGATTTTTATTTTAACACTTTTGCAAGTCCGTCTTGATTTGATTCGGCTCAATTTACCCTTCCCATTTCTCAATGTACTAGGAAGACATAAGACATGAGTCAGTGCCATCTGGAGTAATGGTGGTAAAGTAGTGATATATTATAAACTTTTTATAATATCTTTTTAAATAATCTTTTTAAAGAGATGTTCTTGATTATCATTGGAATGGCTAGGCTAGTGATAGTCTATTTTCAGTATTCCAAGGGTCTAAATTCAGCTGGTAAAAACAGGTTGGTTGGATTTTACCCCCCGGCTGCCAGTAGTGGCTGTATGCAGCTCTTGCCACAGATAATAGAAGGGGTTTAAAATCAGATTTACTTGCTGGCTTGTTAGGGCTCTTTAATAAACCTGCCTGAATAAATACCTATATCCTGACTGAATGACCTCCACTGAGAAATTTCACCATAGAGGCAGGCCAATTCAGTCATCCAGGATTCATTCACACATTAACATGGTGAATGAATGTTGAGCCGAATCCGTGAGAGTTTCATATCTTCTACATTCCAGCTGTTTGTGGTTCTGCACCTGCTCCAGTCCTGATTGACATTGGAGTTGCAAGGAAATTTCATTCTATCAAGGCCTCACATTATTCTGGGTCTCCACAGGCTCCGTAATCATAACCACCATATCTGGTGAAACAAATTAGACATTGCTTTCTGGCCAAACTCTTATATGCTGTCATTTGTTTCTGCTGAAAGCCCATCAGACCTAGACCCTTTAGAGATTCCTGTCCATTGTAACCACCTTTCAGAGGTCTTTAGTAAGAGCAAAGCCAATGCACTTCCTCCACAGCATCTATATGATTATGCTATTGAGGTAGTTGATGGTTCTGTATCTTCAGGGTCTAGACTTGATCCCTTATTCCCAGTTGAATGTAAGACTACATTAGACTGCATTAAGTAAGACTACATTAAATCTCCAGCAGCTGCAGATTAGTTTGTGGAGAAGAAAGTAGGAGGTCTTCATCCATGTATTGATTATAGGGAACTTAATAACACCGCTGTGAAAAATTCCTATTAATGTCCACTGTCACTATGCATCAGTTTTTCCAGCTGTATGATTGTGACTGTCAGGTATAAATAACAGCAATCATCCAGCATTTAAATAGCAAAGAAAAGCCAACATATAACTCTGGTGCATCTTCATGCTTGAAGCAACGTGTGAGCCATCAATCTCAAAATGCTTCAAGATGCTTTTGGGCAAACTCAACATCTGTCCATGCATTCTCATAAGACTAGCTAATTAAGGAGTGATAGGACTGGATGGATGAGAAGTACAGCTTTATACAGTGAAATGAAAGAGGGAGTAGTCTGTGAGAGCTGTGGGTTGAGTGGAGTAGAAATTCACAGTGCACAAAGAAAAATGTGGGCATCATGGTGGATTTGGGAACCTAATGTTCATCTAAACAGATTTTGGATCTTACATCATTACAAATTAGGATGACTCTGAGGTATTGCAGTGAAGTTTTAAAGTATTGTGTCTTAGGCTGAAAGGATATGAAGAAAAGAATATATAATGCAAAAATGTACAAGATTCTACAGCACAGGAGATTCATCAGAATAAAAAGGTGGTGGTCACTGGGAGGGTGTATTATTTTATCAATAATGTACTTTAAGTAAATCAGCAAATATAGGCTAGTCACTAGTTTGTGAAAGGGGCATGGACATATAGGGTCTTATTTAGAGTTTAGTTCAATAAGTTAAAAAGCAAAACTGGGGGGGGTAGTCTGCCTAAAACATAGACGCATCACTGTCATGCTGAAATTTATGTTTTAAACTTTGTAAGTATATTAAAACTGAAGGCAAACACAAAAATTTAACACACATAATTGCAGGATGTAATAAGTTGTACTACTTAGAAACCATGAAGTTGGCTTTAGTGCAGTTGGCACAAACAGTTATACACTCAAGCCTCCATCAGTTGATTACTTCAACAAAATAGAATTTACAACCTTACTATTCATTTACAGTATGTGGCAGAAGCCCTAAACCAGAATGACTTACATTTGTCTTATTTATACAACTGAGTATTTGAGGCTTAAGGACCCAGCAGAATGGTCATTGTTGGATTTGAAGTCACAACCTTCTGATTATTAGTCGGGGGGTTATCCACTGAGATGGAAATGTATGTTTTTTTTTAACATTTCCAATGAGGCACTCAGAAAACCGCCTTACGCATGTGTGTAACCTGTGTCTGAATGCAAGGAACTTTCTCTGCGTGAATATTAATGTAAGTTTTTCACTTAAGTCTCCAGTTCTGAATATGATCCACAGAGTTGGGAATGCTTTTCTATTTTCATATTCATACAGTCTGGATTTCTTGATGAGTGTAAAATTGTAGATGCTTTTATGCTTTTCTTTCTATTTTTTTTGGAACCATCAAGCAATTTATTTTTCGACATCAAGAACAAAATGCAGGGATTTAAAAACATTATTGGTTCCAAAAAGACACTTTAATAAAGCTCAGATATTAACAGAAAGTGGCTGGTTGGGGATGATGCGTGAGTGGTTTTAGGAGGAAGGAAGTGGATCACTGTTAGACTGCTTGTAGTTTTCTTATTTTTTTAACTTGAAGAGATTTCCTCAAAGAGAGCCAAAGTTGTGTGTGTGTGTGTGTATGTGTGTAGTGTGCATTTCTGTGAGGGAATTAACTTTATGCCCTATAGCCCTATGTTTCTCAGGCCAGTAGGGGGCAAGATGGGGGTCAGAAGGATGTGTTAGTGGGGTGTCCCCTTGGCCTCCTTAATGATGAGTGATGCTCTCCAATTAGGGATGCTGACGGCCCCTAAAGTAGCCAGCCATTAATCACATGCCTGCCCTGTAACGAAAAAAATGGCTCTTTGATTTATGATTCCTCCGTCACTCCCTCTGCCTCCCTTTACCACTCTCTCTCACCTTCAGTCATGTCCTGCATTTTGTGGTTGGCTGACTTCTGGAATCAGTGCCTTTCTTGGCAATGATAAGTCAATCAGCCTTGGCTATATTGGGAGAAAGGGGCTGTGACCGTTCATGTACATGAAAGAAACGCCATCACTAAGTAACTGCGTCAGTACAGAAAAATATATGACTACTGTCACTCCAGCTCATGACGTTACACCTCCTCACCAACAGATCTTCAACTGATTTAGCTTAGCTTCTGGATCACCATTTCCAGGTTACGTTATAGTAGAACAGTATATAAAGCTAACAAATGCATTGCGCCTTTGTGAAGTCTGGCCAATCTCAGTGTTTGGAAATCCTGACAGGACTATATATGTTTTCTGTCAGTGCCCAAATTCTCCATGACCAGGGGTTTCTGTTACACTGGTCTAAGACATTACACCACCTCACCAACAGAATTCGCCATGACATGAGTTTTTTCTTTGCAAAGTCATGCCAGTTCCACCCTTGGTGTAAGTTATTGTTTGCTATGTGTAGACCCTTGCTTTGCCTGTTAACTATGTTTTTGTCCCAGACTGCCATTTAAACCATAAGTAATGGGTTGCAGGATTAGGATTTCCAATTTTTGAGAAAAAAGCAGTCCACCTTTTGTGACATTTCAATCATCCCTGCAGTGTCTTTACATCCTGCAGTTTACACATTTCACATAAATCAGCGTGCGAAAATGAAGCAACAATTTCTGAAAAACACAAAACAGAAATGTCACTTACGTAATCAGAATCAGCCTTGGAGTCGTAGTACTCTATTGCGCTCTCCTGAAAAAACAAAACAAGACAGAGAACATATACAGACGTTATAACACTGCGTGAGCGGTTTGAATCTATTTCTACCTCAAATTCAATTTCTGATGATGTTCCATGTTTGCTAATGGAACTTTGTGGTAATGAAATAATGACCCTGTCCTTAGGCCACACTTAGAAGTCAGAAATGTCAGTCTGTCTTTTATGCTGTTTGTCATTTGGTGTGATTGTGAGAGATTCATGACTGTTACACAAATGAGAGTTTAGCCATAGAGAGGACACTTTACAAACTGCTTGAGGTTAAAAAAAAAAGCCCATAAAGCTTTATGAAATGACTGAATTTGCACCATGGATGACATTTTGCTATGTAATATTTTTTTTATTTTTTTTATTCAATATTAAATAATGCCAATTAACATCCACTAACAGAATCAGGCAGACAGTGTTTTCGCTGCTCGGAAGCCTGCACAGTTCCTGATAATGCTCTTGTGCATCAATATGTGATTTAATTGCAACAGATTATTGCAATCAAATTGAAATTATTCAAAGTAGTGCCACCTAGTGTGATTAAAACCACAGTCGACAATGGCCCGAAAATGAAACCATGCCCATTATCCAGGTATTGTTGAGTCTGTCCTGAAATAAAGAGAGTAAGTAAGATTGTGTAATGCTCCAGAAAACACCAGCCGACATTCTCTCCTGCCTCTGAAATGTCCTTGACATGATTTCTGCAGTAATTAGTACAAAATGTCCAAGTGATGCAACAAGAACAGAATTTCCTTGTTTTTTCTCCTCTCTCTGATTCTAGAGTGTCATTCTAGCATCAGACCCTGTATTTGGAATCTGATCTCTAAATATAGCACACAACTGCCATGCTACTTAACTCTATTGAGAGGAGTAATGTGTATTGTGTAATGAAGTTTAAACAGAGGTTGAGAGCAGCATATCCATCTCGTCTAATGCCACCACAGTCACACGCTGAGACTCCCTGCTGTCTGATCTCTGCAGGCAGCTTGTATCTCTTCTCCTCCCTCTCTCCTCCGCTTATGTCTTCTTCACGTCCCCAAAGACGACAGGCTCTCAAGGGCAATGGAGCGCCGGATGCCTAAGTGTGGGATTTGAGTGTCACTTCTTTTATTAAGTCTGAACCCCACTCGCTTTCATTCTCCCCCTTTCTCTCGTTTTCTATCTCTCTATCTTTCTCATCCCATCTCCCTTTTTCCTTTTTTTTTTGTTCTGGCCCGGTTCCAGCTCCTCTTCGAGCTGCCAAGGCTAACACAGCAAGTCCCAGTTGCTGTGATGACAGCCGGCACTGAGATCACTGTAATGGCTGAATGAACACTCAGCAATCTGCAACTCTCACAAATCTACTGATTGATCCACAACACAAACACACACACACACACATATTCTAAATATAATCTGACCTTTCTAAATATATGGGAAAGTAGGGAGAAAGACAGAGAATGAGAAAAAGAGAGTGAATTAAGACAAGAGTGAAAGAGGGACATACATGATGATATGGAGAAATAAATAGGCAGAAACAGCTCCATTCCTTAGACTGGCACACACACATACACACACACACACACACAGGGTAGAAGCATTGTCTATATCCCCTTTCACAATTTTTTATCCAATTAGCTAAATGCATGAGAGAGTGAGAGAGAGAGAGAGAGAGAGGAGGCAGAGGAAAAGATGAGGAAAAATAGAGATAGGAAAGGCCTGATGAGGAAAGATAGGAATGAGAGCAAAAAGGAAAGGAAACAGGAAAAAAACAAAGATGATGGAAATGATGGTTAAAAAAGGAAAATGACTGTGGAAAAGAAGAGAGTGGAAGAGAGAGAGAGAGAGACAGTAAATGCGATTATAATGGAAGGGATGAATGAGACAAGAGAGCTTGGTAAAGAGAAAAAAAAATAAAGCAGAGCTGCAAGATGTTTTGTGTGTGTGACAGAGAGAGAGAGAGAGAGAGAGAGAGAGAGAGAGAGAGAAAGAGTGAGTGAGAGAGAGAGAGAGAGAGAGAGAGAGAGAGAGAGAGCGAGAGAGAGAGAGAGTTGGGAGAGGATGGGAGAGTTTGCTATTAATAGCACTTGTCTGGCAGCAGAATGTTGCTTGAGAGGGCACTGGCCTGCAGTGTGTGTTTGTGTGTGTGTGTGTGTGTGTGTGTGTGTTTGTGTGTGTGTGTGTTCTCTGACTCTGGTCCTCTGGGTAAAACCATTGTGCTGACTACAGTCTTAGACACTGCACATGTCAACGTGTTTCTGCTGATCTCTTGTGCTAGGTTGTGCAGTCAACACAACAGCACTGCATTTCAGTGTAGCTTATCACTATTCTTCTATTAATTCATCCTGGATCTGTCTCGCAGACACCCTGACCACTCCCACTGACACACACCCTGACCACTCCCACTTACACATAGAGACACCCTGACCACTCCCACTCACTCATACAGACACCCAGACAACTCCAACCTACTCTCACAGACACCCTGACCACTCCCACTCACTCTCACACACACCCTGACCACTCCCACAGACACCCAGACCACTCTCACAGACACCCTGACCACTCCCACTCACTCTCACACACACCCTGACCACTCCCACAGACACCCAGACCACTCTCACAGACACCCTGACCACTCTCACCTACTCTCACAGACACCCTGACCACTCCCACCTACTTTCACAGACACCCTGACCACTCCCACTCACTCTCACACACACCCTGACCACTCCCACCTACTCTCACAGACACTCTGACCACTCACACTCACACTCACAGATACCCTGAACACTCCCACCTACTCTCACAGACACCTTGACCACTCCCACTTCCTCGCACACACCTTGATTACTCAGGTCACTTGACCAGGGCAGTAAACTTGAAGGGGAAATGACAGAAGAAAATGACTCATGCGCTGCCACCTGCTGAATCTCATTGTCCCTAGTTTTCCTTGGAGACACACAAATGTCAATACATGTAACAAAAAAAAGTGTGGCACATGATCTCAACTCTTTACAGCAAAACCGTAACCATGCAAGGTCACATGACCAGCTACCTCACCCCTCCCTTAAACCCCTCACAGTGTGATATGTTTTAGTCACTATTACCCCAAAATATAAGTAGCCTTTATCTGTCACATCTATATTACTGCACAATGAAATTTTTTCTTCGCCTATCCCATCCTTGGAGGTTGGGGTCAGAGCGCAGGGTCAGCAATGAGGCAGTGCCTCTGGAGCAGGGTGGGTTGGGGGTCTTGCTCAAGGGCCAAATGTTGGCAGCTTGACTGTGCTAGGGCTTAAAGCTCGATCTTCCAGTCAGCGACGCAGGGCCTTAACAACTTAAGCTACCGCCGGCCTAAATATTGATCTATACCTATATTATATACTTCTTATCTAAAGTTCTTGCAAGTATATCCTCATGCTAACTTACACACGTTTTCCGTGACACTTTGGTTCCATCCACACAGCTCTTCTTTTATAAGTTGGGACATTTTGACATTTAAATGGCAAATGGTCTCGGTGTTATCCATGGAGACAGCTTTGACTTTGCATCCATATCTCACCCAGACACGCTTTAATTAATTTATAATTACACGACACACACTCCCCATGTGTCCTGATCTGATCCGTCTGTAGATTCTCCACAAAGAAATTGAGTTGAACTAGCTGTCCCAGTTGGTCCTGTTCTAGTTCAGGCTTTCTTTGTGACTTTGTGAGTGATCTATATGAGATGTGTGCACGTGTGTGTGTGTGTGCACATTAATTTCACTTTTTTGCAGCATTTATGCTCTTAAAGGTCACACTATGGAACACGTGCGGCTTTGAGCTCCAAGCATAAGTCTAGATATCAAACACAGTTTGGTGACATTTTGAGTCCACACTAAAAACAAACTCTATTATTGTGAAACGCTCAAGAATAATATACAAGCTTTCCTTCTTCTGCTATAATGATGTCTGCTATAATGATAGTATAGTATAGTATAGTATAGTATAGTATAGTATAGTATAGTATAGTATAGTATAGTATAGTATAGCATAGTTTAGTATAGTATAGTATAGTTTAGAGTCTTTATGCTCAGCATAAAAAAGCACAGTGGAGATTATTTACATTGTGGATATCACATAAAGATATCCACAATGTAAATAATCTCCACTGTGCTTTTTTATGCTGAGCATCTTATATGTATGTATTTTAAATCATCAAATAACTTTTCTCATTCATCCTTTCACATTTCAAGCCCTAGCTGATTTGGCTCGGCACTCCATTTTTGAGACGCTCTCCAGGCACTCGGACTCCAGAGATCTCCATCACAGAGTGTACAATGGCTCTCTAATGGAAACCGACTTCCTATCAAACACAATCACACATTTCATTTGCTTCTCTTCATTAGGCCATAGACTGGCCAGAGAGTGGGGTTGAATGAGACAAAAAAAGAGAGAGATAACAAAGACACAAGGCTTTGCACTCAGACACCACACTCCACTGTCCTCGATTCATCGTCCACTAAGAGCAGGAGTGTGCAGGGTCAACCTGAGATAAACCACATCAGATTTTCTGACAGACAGATGGACACACAGCAGTATTTTTACATGTTGTTGGTTTACAAACAAGTGATAAAGCAGTTTAAAGGTGTCTGCATAATTATAATCCAAACTGAATGATTTATTCAGTGAGCCTGCACAATTCTGCTAATGTGCTAATCTTGTGACTTCTTGTGTTTTTTGATGGCAATGTACATGGAATCTGGAGATCTTTTACAAAGAATCGCTATAAAACTTTTAGCAGTTCATTGGTTAAAACTTTTTATTAAGTGTGTTTTGTGTCATTAAAAGTGATGGTGGGACCAACAGCAGCTAAAACTGGGGCTGCAGCTGCTTGCGGGGCTGGAAGTCGCACTAGGGTCAGTGCTGGAGCTGGAGAAAAAAAAACACGAGTCCCGGATGGGGAAAGGGATCTAGCAAAGAGCCCCAAGCCTCCATGAAATGAGGAGAGGTGAGTGTTATGGTGAGACAAGAGAGGAGGAGAGCATGCTGGGTAATGGGGTTATGGAACAGAAACATGGCTGTTGTCCTGAAGCTGGACATGCAAGGGAGAGACACATCACTTTATCAAGTGAAATATTAGAGGTGTCAGGGTATGGTTTGAGTAAAGAGATGGAAGCAGTGGTGATTGTGTAAGCAGAAGGAGGCCAGTTACACAGGAATACTATGAATGTATAGGAGGTGAAAAGAAAGAAACAGAGTCCAGTGCAGGTATCTACTCTCCCCAAAAAAAACTGTCCTGATTTCTGAAAGGCAGGTGACCAGCTGACATGAATCAAACAACCTTAAAAGGCGATCTGACATCAAGTGTGACCTTATTGTTCTGTGTTAGCTCACATCTTTGAAAGGATTGTACCTGACTCATCTGTACAAATCACTGAAGCTTTCCAATAAAGTGCAGCAACTTCTTTGCCTCTCTTGTTTCTTGGAAAATGTCTTGGAAAGGAGAAAACCATCTGAAAAAACCTGATAATACACTCACAGAGATGACTTTGACAACTTTTGATAACTCTGACACTGGCACACACTACCTGCACATACACACTCAAATACATATTCGGAGAAACTTGAAAGTTTTCAAAATTACAGCAGATTTTCAACAGATCTGGGCCAAGACGGGTTGTGTGACACCATAACAACACTCATTCAGCCAAAACCCTCTTCAGTTCACTTGTGTCAAATGAGTACAGCTCTCCTAATGATTACATGTGTGTTTCCTTTCGAGGGAACTCAACGGTGCATCATGGCTGGAGCTCCACTAGGTGTATCACCTTGTCCAGCACCCTGGCTAGGGGCGTTCCCCCCAGGATGTTTGTGCTGTGGCAGGTTGGTCCTCTCCGAACACCTTTACCAGGTTCTATAACCTGGACCCCACTCCCTTATACAGGACTAATGATGCTCTGCTCCTGGCTCTTTCACGACTTCCGGGACAGACATCTCCCGGCATGTGGCGGCGTTGGTATTGGAATTCCCATAGCGTCAGCCATGACACAGCATCGGGTTCCCTTCTCAGGGAACTGGGTTACATACGTAACCTGGTGTAGTTTTCACTGCTAGTAGTTTAAAAGAGGAATCATTTGCTTGCAATTTCCCCACACTGAAAAGAATTTGGAAAAAAAGCTTCAAGCATTCATAACAACAATCATTAAACAAATCATAAAAAAAAACGTATGGGTAATTTAGCACAGCCAATCCACCTACATGTTTTTAGACAATGGGAGGAAACTAAAGCAAACCCATGCAAGAGAGAGAGAGAGAGAGAGAGAGCAGTGCAGTTTATTGTAGGATGATATCAAAGGACATTAATGTATATAGTAATCTCATTTGGTATAAGATGGCTCCATAGCTTGTGTCATAAATACATGAGCTGTTATAGAGAAAGACTTCCACCAAAATGGGGGAATTTTGTTTTTCATAAAAGAGCCTATAAATCACCTGGTTTATTTGTTATTTATAATGTAATACGTATAACAGTCCACAGGGTGCAATTCACAGAAAAGTGCCTTGAAAATACAGGTAATCATTTGTTTAAAACAGCAGCTGGTACTTTGATGAAGCAATTCTTTACATCAGGAAAAAAAAAAAACCTCAGTGTGAGCAATAAATGTAATTTCTCATTATTTCTGTCATTTTCTCCTCAGCCCTTCTGGAGGAAGGATTATTCAGTCGACTTTTATTTCTATGAAGTAAACAGTTTAATGAAAATACTTGGCTCAGCTGGGAGAACATACGTTTTCCTTTAAGCATTTGGTTTCTTTAAAACCTTTTTCCCCCTACAACTTCGGTTTTGACAGTGAGATGAGAAAGGATTTCAAAGTCACTGAGAAAGCCTGATAACTGAAGGCTGTATTAATCAGAAAAAAAGAAAAAGTGATCAGAAATGAAATTACAGCATCCATATCCAGTGTGCTATTGAGCTGCCTTAAAGTCTATTAAAACAACCTGTAGTAAAGCCTGGCTCTTCATGGTTTCCAGACCCTCCGGAACAGAGTGCATGATGGGAGCCCGAGGGTGCCGCTTGCTCATCAGCAGGCATTCCTAATCCCAGGGCTTTTAAACGATTACAGAGCACTTGAGCTACATGCAGATGTTCATTTGAATGCCGATAAGCAGCTACACGACTAGATTAAAAGGCTAAAATAGGCAGTGCAAATTCCAAGGTGAAGAACAGTGTTCGCTGCGTGTGTTCCTGTGCGCTCAAAGAACACACACACACCTCGATGTCTAATGCAGGTTCAGACTAATATTGCATATATATTATTATTAGTAGTAGTAACATTATAGTGTACAGAGGTTCAGAGAGATAATGGTGCGAGGCTCTGTATAGCTTTAGATGTAATAAGAAGCAGAGGTTTATATATGATGTGCTGTTATGTTCTAGCGTAGCTGTAGCAACCTGCGCATGTGTTTTAGCCGATGATGAGGTCATTAGTTTACACCACACGTGTACTGCCTGAGTGGCATTGTGTGGGACACACAAGAGGAGAGGTGTCTTACTGCATGTAACAGCAGAAAAATAATAAAAAATAACAAATATGGTGAGTCAAAATGTGTTCATGCAAATTCGTGATGAGGTAAGATGAACACAACAGAAATGGGTTTCGAGTTTTGGGTCTGACCGAGTGCCCAGTATGAAAACCACCATTGAGGAAGCATGTGGTAGCCTTCACACAGCGAGATTGGAAGCTGTCATATAGACTAGTAGACTAGGTCGATGGGAATCGGCCAAGACTAAATTAGAGAGAAAATTATTAGTAAAAAAAACATGTTCTAATACCATCTAATCATCTCTTTTTTGTACTTTCTCTCTCTATCCTTGGGGTTTCCCTTCACTGGAAAAACACAAGCCCCCCTATTGTTTTTCCCCACCACTTCACTTCCTTTCTGTTTGTCTCTATATCTGTCTACTTATCTCCAGCACAACTATGTCCAGATTGTATTAAAGGCTTTATGACTCTGACCACACGTTCCTTTCCTCATCTCTCCATCTTTTCTTCATTCCCTCTTGGCTCTCTAAAGAAGAGCTTGTCCAGCCGCCCCCTCTTCAGAGCTGACCTAAGAGTGGCCAATCAACAATCAGCAGCGGGGAGCGAGAAACATGTTATTTGTGAACCCGTAATCATTCCCATCGCAAAGTCTCTCTAAATCGCCACTAGCGTTTTAGGAGGCCGGTGTTGGCCAAGGACACGTGAGGGATAGAGAAAGAGAGAGATACAAAGAGATACAGAGACACAAAGAGAGAGAGAGAGAGAGAGAGAGAGAGAGGGAGGGAACATAAACATCAAGTGCCCACAAATCAGTGACATTTCCAGTGAACACAACTAAATCGTATAAGAGAAGAAAAAAAACAAGATTGTCTCTCAGGACAAGAATGTATATACTGAGCAAGGCTTGTGCAACATGTCTAATAATATTATCGCCTCTACAGGGACAGATTATATAATATTACCCTACCCGCCACATTTTTTAAAGGAGGTCCACAAAAATACTGGGGTTTGCTAGGGTTTAGGTGCACTGCATTTTGGGTATTGTGGTTTGAAATGGGGGCAGAGGTGTATGAGTGGGTCCAGGCTTAAGAGACTTGCATGATTGCATATATTTTAAATAGTTTTAGGCTGAAAGTCCTGAAAGAGCATCAAATCTATCACTTTATAATTCACATTACTAGTGATGAAAATCAGAGGGTGGTTAAGTATGTTGAACAGATCAATCTAATGTCAGCCATGAGGACTAAATGGCTTATATGGAAATGTGATGTAGTTTTCTAACTGCAAACACTGACAGTGAGCACATTGACTAGTCTTTTAAAACATACTTCCACTCCACTAAATTTCATTGACGTATTTAACAGTTTAACAGTATAACCAGTGGCAAGTCAATTTCGTGCAAAGAGTGTGGCCTCAAGCAATGGATACATGGACAAAAGTTTCTGACCACACCAGTCCTGACACATCCATATGTTCTTGTTAGACATTTCATTCTAAAACCATGGGCATTAACATGAACTTGGTCCTTGTTTGATTTTCTGGAAAGGCTTTCCACTACTTTCTGGAGCATTTGTGTTCATTCAGACACAGGAGCATTAGTGAGGTCCAGAACTGATGTTGGACGAGGAGGCCTGGCTTGCAGGTGGCATTACAGTTCACCTCAAAGGTGTTCAGTGGGGTTGAGCTCGGGGCTCTGTGCAAACCACTGGACAGCAACCATGTTTTCATGGAGCTGACTTTGTGCACAGGGATACATGTCCTGCTGGAACATGTTTGGGTCTCCTAGTTCCAGTGAAGGAAAACTGTAATGCTGCAACATGTAAAGACATTCTAGTGCTTCCTACATTGTGGAAACAGTTTGAAGGAAAGAACCACATATTGCTGTGGTAGTTAAATATGAAATTGTTTGGCCATATAGTGTTTAACTAAATGTCATATTGCACAACAGTTACTAATCTGTGGTGTTTCAAAGTCTGTTTCTTTTTTGTTTTTCACATGACTATGACACTGCCATGCTCAAGTTAGAATTTTTTTGTTCCAATAATATGGAACGTGCACTGATGCTGTGAAATGATTGTATTAGAGCATACACCAATCAGCCATAACATTAATATTCGCCTGACTAATATAGTATAGGTCCAGCTTGTGCCACCAAAACAGATCTGAGACATGGACATAGAGACATGGACTCCACAAGACCTCTAAAGGTGTGTCGTGTTGTCTGGCGCCAAGATGTTAGCAGCAGAACCTTTAGGTTTTGTAAGTTTGGGAATCGGATTTGTTTGTCCGGCACATCCCAGACACATCCCAGTGGACCTGCTGTTTTGAAGATGCTCTGACCCAGTTTTCTAGCCATCAGAATCGTTGACCCAGTTGTCTAGCCCTTGTCAATGTCACTCAGATCCTTACACATGCCGATTTTTCATGCTTCCAACACATCAATTTTAAGAACCGACTGTTCAATTCCTGCCCAATATATCCCACCCCTTGACAGGTGCAACTGTAATGAAATAATCAATGTTATTCACTTCACCTCTCAGTGGTTTTAAGGTTATGGCTGATCGGTGTAAGATCACTCACTGAGAAAAAGGACATGTGTGTTCTGCAAAATAAATAATCTTACAATGAAGTCAGTGAATGAAACTAGAGACATAATATGAACTCTAGTTAAAACTCTAGGGTCTGCTATAGTCTTGAACAGTTCAGTAAAACAGTCTGAGTGCAATGAGAATGAGGGAATGTGTGTGTTTTCCCCACCGTTATGAAAGCCATAACTTCACCTAATACCATCACCTCACTCCACATGCTCTCCAACCGGGCCAAATTCTAGACACAAGCACACACACACACGAGTCCTTCATGGGGGTTTTGGTGTGTGATGAGATGGGCTGCTGTCCTCTGGAGCGTGGCTATGTGGATTTGGTGGCATATTGATCTCGCCCCCAGCCTCTGTGAAGGGATCGATGGTGCAGTTTTACACACGAAAGAGCACCGGCACTTTGCAGGACCAAAGTTTCTTTCAGTGTGGCTCCGGCCCAGGGGACCATGTCAAGGCAGAGACTTAGAGAAGCTCACAAGCCCAGAAAGCCTCAGAACTCAGAAGGGTATTTAATATGCAACTTTGCTATCTTGTCACATTGTACAAATTGTGCTTTTTATTTCTGATGTTTTTTCTCTGTGTTGCTGCAATTGTTAATTGCAGTTGTTTTGTGTTGCTCTCTGTTTCACAAAACTGAAGTTCATTCTTATGAAGTAGCTGCTTTATCATGGTCAGGAGCAAAAGGTTTTGGTCAAGCCACCAGTCCATCACATTACACTCATTCACAAAGGCATTCATGAGAATAGACAATCCATTTAACGATATGTAAACGCTACTATGCCTAAACACTACTTTCTTTTCTTCCTTCTAAAAGTGACAGATTGTCAATATTGGAAAGAAGCAACAGTCTGTAAATTTTTTAAAAGAATAGTATACTATATATTTGATGTGGATTTTTTTTTTTGTGTTAAAAAGTGCAGTAAGGTTTTCAGTATTCAGGTTATTAAAATGACTTGTGTGTACTTCATGCCTCTGCGGTTGGCAGATTTTTCATCAGAAATGGCTTGTTTCTAAAGAATTGGCTTTCAATAGCCTTTGAAGTAAAAAAAATGAAAGGTCAGAAAAGCAATTTAAAAGTAAACAAATTGTAAAAAAAGACTAATATGATGGTGTACACCATATGGCCAAAAGTTTGTGTTCCCCCACTTCATTCTTCATTCCATTTAATTCCATTGTCTGTACCGCTTATCCAATCGATCCTCAGGTCACAGGGAGCCTGTGCATATCTCAGGCGTCGTTGGGCATCAAGGCAGGATACACTCTGGACGGACTGCCAACCCATCACAGGGCACACACACTCACTCACACAGTCACACACTACGGGCAATTTATAGACTCCAATCAGCCTAGCAGCATCCCAGACTTTGGGCTGTGGGAGGAAACCGGAGCACCCGGAGGAAACCCACCAAGCACAGGGAGAACATGCAAACTCCACACACACAGTGAGCGGGAGCGAGGCTCGAACCCAGGACACTGGAGGTCTGCTATTGCATTAAGACTTCCCTTCACTGGAGCTAAGAGATCCAAAAACATATTCCAGCACAGAGCCTTGACCTCAACCTCACTAAACACCTTTGGGATGAACTGGATGGCTGACTGCACCCAAGGCTCCTCACTAAAGCTCTTGTGGCTGAACTCAAATCTAGTGAAAATCTTTCCCAGCAGAATAGAGGTTTACGGTTTATATAACAGTTAAGGGAGACTAAATCTAGAATTCGGATGGTGTGATGGTCAGGTTTCCAAAATGTCTATAAATCAGAGGAGAGTGTAATGTCAATCTACTGGAAATTTAGTTTAACTTAACAAAATCTATTTTTTTTTTTTTTTGACAAAAGTACAGTTTCTGAAATTTTGAATCTAGGAGATTTGAAAGTAGGAGTGAAAAATGTTTTCAATTCAATTCACTTTATTTGTACAGCACTTTTAGCAATGGACATTATCTCAAAGTAGCTTTACAGAAGTATAGAAACAGAGAATGATAGGAAAAAAAAATGATAAATTATAATTAAATTTAAATTAAATTAAATTAAAGTTACTATTTTATCCCTACATTATCCCTAATGAAAAAGCCTGCTGCAAAAAAACTCCCTGAGATGATATGAGGAAGAAACCTTGAGAGGAACCAGCCTCAGAAGGGAGCCTCATCCTCATTTGGGTGACACTGGACAGTAAATAATGTAAATGTAAATAAATAATGTCCTTTCTACCACAGCAACCAAGGGCTTATGGGGAACTAAAAACACTGTATATTCTGTTGGTTTCAGGATCTACTATGTACTGACAGTTAACTGAAGGCATGATTCAGTTGCGTAAGATGACATTCCATAGAGTTTTGAGTGTATGTACAGCCCACGGCATAAATTTGTGCTATGTCATATTGCGTTCAAATCAAACTGTCAGGTGCTGGATTTACACTGAGCCCCTATCACACAAGAAAAGTTGATGTAATTTAAGAACAAAATCGCATGTAACCGAGACACGCCTCGCTTTTCTTTTCAAAACCCTCCACAATCATGCCTCTCACACTCATCTAACACGCTACTGTCTGAGTATGGCTTAGTGACAAATAAACACAGATGTGCCGAATTTCTGTATTATCTCCTTATTCAGTTTCTTCGCTTTCCAGGCATTACACGGTTTCACTTAGGATCATCGCCTAAAAGTTATTTGTTTCAAGTACACATTTTGCAAAAGTTTTCCCACACAAGGAGTTTTCTGAAGATTCTGTTAAGGCTAGTGAAGGAAATATGTGTTGATGAGAGAAAGAGAGAGAGTGAGAGAGAGAGAGAGAGAGAGAGAGATAGAGATACAGTAGGTGAACCCTTGAGGAGAGACACTTTAGCAAATTACAGCTAGTGCTGCAATCAGGAAGCTGAAATTACCAAACCTGACGGGTCACCAAGGCAACTGCTGGAGGCAGCCGGCAAAGCAGGTGTGTGTGTGTGTGTGTGTGCATCACAGGTGGTGAGTTTCTTGATATTTTAGTCAGTTCTTACTTGTGTGTCTTTCTCCTTTTTTACAGCAGCACCACTGTTAAGGTACTGATAGGTAGGACAGGTAGGAAGGCCTCTCAGTGCACTAGACTGAGAATGTTAACACTGCCTTTCTGTAACCTAGTCGATATTGCTGAAGGTCCCTCTGATGTACAAGCCTAAACATATCCAATTTTATTTATATTGATCAGTAATCGTTGTTCTGATTTCAAACTGAAACTTGCTTTCAATTTTGGACAGATTGTACAATTAAATCAACAAAGGAAGGACACACACACGCTCAGGCATTTAAAATGCAAGGCAGGGAAATCAGCCTGAAAATAGACCTCCTCTCGTTTTCGCCTGAATGGTTTCCCTTCAAGATGAATTTTTCAGCCTGTTGAGGGACAAGTACAGAGGGCATCCCTTTTTTTTTCTTTGTAAAGCCAATTATCTCAAACAAAAGCTTTATTACACACAGCGGTGCTGAGTTGCTGTGGGCAACAGCACTATTGCTACGAGTTGCAGTTCCTCCTCCAGCCAACAGGGTTTGAAAGGCAGGTGCTTGATGAGACGACCTTAGCGAAAGGAGGTGTATAAGATGAGGCATGCATGAAAGGAGACAGAGATCAGAGGAGTCATAGATCTTTGTCCATTGTGTGTTTATTGATGGTGGAAAGTGTCGGATGGTGAATACGAATACGCCGCGTGAGCATTGTACACGTGAGCATGCGTTGGGGAAAAAGCAGAGTGCATGTACTGCATGTGTTGTGAAGCACAAGGGCTTTCTCACAATAATGTAGACTATTGCATGCACACATATACACATGCTTGACTTATGATGAAAGGTTTGATTGATTAGAGAATGATGATTACAGTAAATGGCCTGGAAGATGGTTCCTTCTCCTATCACCCCACTCTCTCTCTCTCTCTCTCTCTCTCTCTCTCCATCTGTAGAGTGCCTCTCGTCTTTCCCCTAATGGCACAGCTATTAGTGCTAATGCATTTCAAACATACAGCAGCTGCCACGTTCGGCTGGAAAGCTTACGTTCTCCTCTCTGTCGTTCTATCCCTTTATTTCTCTCCCTCATTCTTTCTTTCTTTCCTTCTTTCTCTTTCCTTCTAACACATCTAATCAAACAGGTTGATGTGCAATGGGAAAGCACTTGCTCTGTGTTATTAGATGTCTACACCCTCATTTACAGTCTGAAAGTAACATATTGTTTATAATGAAGTGTGTCTTTGACCTAAAAAGCATATAATTGCAATAAACAACAGATGCAATGAGTGAGGAGATATGAGCTAAAAGAAATATTCTAACACAGCTATTTCATTTTAAATTTAGCTATTTCATTTTAAAACTTAATAGTTTCAGCATTACAAGCTGCCTTTATACTCTTCCAGTTGTGTGTGTACACCTTCGTCTTCATCTCAGAGCACAGGTCAAAAAAGATTTTGTGTTTAAACCTTTTCGATTTTGAAGAATGTCTGCTTATGTTCCATCCAGGGTTTCTTCCTTTCACATTCTTTTTCTCATGGATACATTATAATGACCCTTAAAATGTATTATTGTATCCAACCAACCATCCATCCATCCATCCATCCATCAATTCATTCATCCATCCATGTCCAAGTCTTAACCTCCTGGAAAAAAGCAACCAGGTTTGAGGTCACAAAATCCTGATAATAAATTTGTTCCTGCTGCACAAGAGGAACACTTCAAGTTGAACTAAGGCTCATGTAATGTCTAATTATAACTTATAACATCATTATTTACATAACATTATTTAGCAGAATCTAGCATTAGTATTGTTTTTTCTCTATTTTAGAAGTATAAGTTGTAATGTAAAGAGTGGCATGGCAGTGCTAAAGCAGCATTGCTACCACGCCTGTGTGAAATGGATTTTAAACAGATATATTTAGTGGTCAGTTGCAGTCAGAGGTCCACAGGCTTATTAATAGTCACACTAAACTCACCTTTTTATATCTGTGAGGTTGCATGTAACAGTATGTAAAGTATGATATACAATGCCCACACTGACTGATTGGTTTCTAATTAAAAGGTACAGTTACTGTACAGTTACGGAAACCAATGCCCAAGTGAATTTAGTCTGTGAAATGGAGTGTAAATAGAGTGTAAATATACATATTATTCAGATGCATTTTCTAGACACTAAACGAGACCAGATGATAGATCCCGACTGCTTTAATGACCAGTTCATGCCTTATTTACCAACATCTGACTAACTGAATTTAATAGGACAATATTAATACATGTACTTGTAGTGAGACATAAATATTAGCTAGCAGATTAACACCAAGATTTGTGCATTAATCAACAGAAAAACAGGTCACAAACCAAATCTGACGGCGCGGTGAGCCCAAATGACCTTGAGAAATAAGACGCAATAAACCACTTTAATATCCATTTCACACGCTATTGCGTTCAGATGGATTTAAACGGGCCTCAGCCCCACTTCTGCTGTTGAGATTACTCTGAGTACGACGAGTCCTCACCACAACAGCCCACTGTAACGGCCATAATGGCCGACCGGCACATTCGTTACAATGGCTGGACTTATAAGAGCGGCTGGGACACGCAGCTGTGGAGAGATTCTTAAGAGGCAAAATCAAATCTGCAATCATAACAAGTCACAGGTAGTGCTAAAACTGGGATTGTTATTGCTAGCTTCACGAGTTTAATAGCCCTTAGAAATAACATCAGTTGCTAGTACATCTACACTATACTATATACATTTAGGAAACTGTATGCTATAAGGTAGCATTGCATAATGATTATAGTGTAACAGACTTTGACCAGACATCTTTAAAGGACAGTGGGCCTCTTACTCTCAATACTTATTTTCCCACTAATTCTTTTACTAAAGCTATTACTATGAAATGAGCAGGCTTTACAAGATCTGTATTAATTCGATTTAGTTTTAGTTGCCAGTCTTATGATTTATAACTTGTCAGTTGAAATTTTTATTAGTGAGTCTCCTTACGAGTAAAATTACTCAAACTCTAATCTCTTCATATAAGAACATATTTCTGAATGTACTTATGTTAATGAACGGCAAATTTCTGAATAAATTAATGTGTTTTTATGAGCTCACTAAACAGTGAGGTTTCACATGTCAATAGGTGTTTATGAGTTCTGCTATCCCAAAGGAATGCAGAAACATCTGACCTCAGGAGATTTATTTCTGACACGAGGATATCGTGTGAATATCGTGAGCAGTAACCCGAGCTCGGGATTGAACTGAGGACCCTGGTGCTGCCACATACACCCTAGATTTGTGATCAGTGTTAATCAAATCAGACACTGGATGACTAAAAGCTAAATGTCTAACTGATTATAATTAGGCAGTTGATCTCAAGTTGATCTAACCACTGGCTATGAAATTCATGCTGTCAGTTTGCTATTATATTTCATTTATAAATGGCAGATTTTCTATCATTAGTATTACAGCCACTTTTTATGGATTTATTGAATTGGTTTTCTTTAAATGCAAATATCTCTGATGTGGGGTGACCTAGCTACAGTGAGAGATAATGTATGATGTTAAGATGATATCAAACATGTTTTATAAAACATCCTGTGTCGGATGAATGTTTTGGTGAAGATGAATATGAGACATTAGAGTGGAATTTCAGCTTTGATTTCCTGGTATTAGATGTGTTGAATAAAAACATGGCACCGCTTTTGGCAAATCACGTAATTTTTAGGTGAGCATAAGAACAGAAAGACCTAATGTACACGAATGTGTAAATTCAAGTGTGAATTAAAACACGTAATATTAAATAGCATGTCCCTTGCTTACAATAACTATGACCAGACTGTTGCATCCTTCTTTTGGGATGCTTCCTCCAGGCTTGTGCTGCAGCTTCTTTCAGTAGTTGCTTGTTTTGTGGAGTTTCTCTCTTCAGTTTCCTCTTCAGGAGGTGAAATGCTGCTCAGCTGGGTTAAGGTCTGGTGATTGACTTAGTTTAAAACCTTTTCCCATTGTGGTCTTGATAGTGTGTTTTGTGTCATTGCTTTGCTGCATAATGAAGCTCTTCTTGATTAATTTGGATGCATTTCTCTGTAAATTGGCAGACAGAATGAAAATTTTCTGCCGCTATGTCTGTTTTTTAGTACACCAGTGCTTTCTTCCTTTTTCAGGAAATTCCAAATTATTCTATTAGCTTGCCCCTATGTTAGTTCAATCTGGTTCAATCTGGTTTATCATTTTTAACAATGTCTATTCTTGGTTTGGCTGAAACTAAGAGGAGATATTTATAGATACATGAATTGTTTAGACAATCAGTTTAACAGCTGTCACACACATGTTCCAATATTTCTGATCACAACAGATGGATGCAAACCAAAGGTGCTCTATTTTAAGTTGTTTAACACATCCAGATGTAAATATCTGGAAAAGAATGCTGAAATTCTCATGTATAACATATCATCTCATATTCATCTTTACGCTAAAACCCATGTATCTTCACTGTAGAGCAAAAGAATTGGGCTTGGCGTTCCAATACTTCTGGCGAATGTATAGTCTCTGCAGAAACTTTATCTTTGGTGTGAAAACAGCTTTTTAACAGAGAACGTATATAGTGTGATTTATACAGTATGGCTATTTTTTATATTCTGATGAAAAATATGCAGGGCTGTGTAAAAAATATTCAGTGTTCAGGTGCAGGATGATGGAGCCTAATAGCTCTACTGTCCAAAGTACTGCAAGCAGATGCACCACACGATGTAGGAGAGGTGTGTATGTACACAGCACACATCCATACACACACACATTTTTACTATTCTTCATTATTATATTATTTTGTCTATTTTTTACGCACGCCTCTCTCTCGCTTTCTCTCTCTCTACTCCCCTCCTTCCATGTAGCTGTCTTTTCTCTCAGTCTCTTTTCCTCCCTCCAACTGCTTTAACATGCTTTTCACTCTGGGTCCCTAATGTGCCCAAAAAGCATGGAGGTCTAATCTAATTACAGTGTCAGTCAGCAGTCTTCAGCCAAAAAAAGGAAACAGTGTACATTTGCCAAACAAGGGGAGAGAGAGAGAGAGAGAGAGAGAGACAGAGAGAGAGAGAGAGAGACAGAGAGAGAGGGAGAGACAGAGACAGAGAGAGAGAGAGAGAGAGAGAGGGAGAGAGAGAGAGAGAGAGAGAGAGAGAGAGAGAGAGAGAGAGAGAGAGAGGGAGAGAGAGAGAGAGAGAGAGAGAGAGAGCAGGCAAGCCAGAATCACCAAAGACACTCGTCCTCACTAAAGGACGTGTCTTGCCCCTCTCTCTTGTGTGAAGGTGCAGAAACGGTTCGGGCCTCCACGGTGCTTCATTACCTGGGCTAATTATAAAAGCAAATGAAATCAGCCCCGTGATACATTATTAATGCCCGCACCCCCATTAGGTCTCATTTGCAGTGTTTGCAACAATATGACATTTTCAAACTGTTTTCATGGCTGATTAGAAATGAGGAGGGCTGATAACAGGGAGGAGAGGGAAAGCGAAAGAGAAGAGAGAGAGAGAAAGAGAGAGAGAGAGCGAGAGAGAAAGAGAGGCGGGGACAGGGGAGAGAAACGAAAGGGTAGTGAGAGAGAGTGAGGAAGAATTAAGTGTGGACAGAAGAAGAAACTTAAACAGCGAGGTATGTTTCTGGCATCCAGCATAAGCCTGTTGTTCTAAACCAGAAAGAATGAAAACAGACGAAAAAGAGACAGAAAACGAGTATTTGTAATGTGTGCAGCCAATTTTAACTCTGCAGAACACATGGAGGCGAGTGTTTTTAAAGCATGTAATGTCTGCGTGCATGCATGTGATGCTAGAAAACACATTTAGTTGCAGAGCTCTAAGCGAGGAGTGTGTGGAGTGATAGGCAGCTCTCTCCCCGCCTCCCTGTGAGTGCAGTGGCTAAGCAGCCATGAACAGAAATGGGCTCTCGCAGTGAGGAGGTTTCATAATTATTAGCTTTAGAGTCTTTTCTCAAATATCCCTCGGGAGGCATGGGGTTAAAATTCCATTTGTAGGAAGTGTAGCATGACAGCAAGCATGGTCTCCCTGGAGACAGACGGCAGAGTGTGTGTGGTGCCGGTGTTTTTGTAAAGGATATTTGGAGTACGTGGCTGTGAACAGGGGCTAGAACACACAGTAATGCGGTTTGTAGGGGTGTTAAAGTGCTCTCGGATGTTTGGCTGCTTTCGGATTATTATGTGGGACACGATCACATGACATCAACTGACTTATCAAGTAGTCCGTGTCAGTACTTCATTTTCCAGACCAGAGGTATTGAAACTGTGGGGTGTGCCCCAGAGGCACGGGTGATGGGCTGAGATGGAAAATAAATATTTAACAGACTATCAGACGTGCCGGTGATTATGTGTTTTGCATACGAGGTCCGCACTGGATGGCAGACGAGCTAACTGAGATCGGCACAAGTGGTTCATACTCTCCAATATGAACCGAAGCCCTGCCCTTTTCCCATTTCACACTAGTAATGTTTTGGATTTGATGAAAAAGCATCATTTATTTGTTTGTATATCATTTTACACAAGCATTTATTTGTCTGTACCATGGTGGCACTTTCCCACTACTGGATGCAGCAATAATGGGGTGGGAAAATGTTGGCTAGTAACAGTTGCATGTCTGTATTAATTTTACTTAATTCTACAAACTGTACATGTGGTAGGTTTATCTCATAAAGACCCAGCATGTGTAGCTATCTCCATGTATCCTAGACAGTTTTTTCTTCAACACACCCTCCATGACTTTTGCCAATGTAGATGTTCAAACGATCATTTTAGATATTTTTAGAAATTTCTTTAAAGCTGCTTTGTGATAATGTCCATTCTTAAAAGTTCTATACAAATAAAACAGAATTAGATCGTTCTTAAATTATGGCCACTGCATAGCTATATAAATTTAAACGGACTAATTTGTATTATTTATGTTTTATAATTTTAAGTCAACTCCCACCATCTATAAAGATTGTAAAACATGATAGCCCCATAAAGTAATGTGAACAACTTTCCTTTATCTCCAACTGGTTTGGATAGATACGTTTTTTAAAACTTAAACTAATTCATCGTCTTGAATACTTCTGAGTTGAATTACGAATGATCATCTACTTGAGTCTAGTTATTTCTCATTTAATCACCTTGAAATTTCATATAGTGTATCAGCAACGGGGAGTCTTTTTTATCCACTAAGCCTCAGTGACGCTTTATCACTATCACTGTATTAGCCTAATTTAAAGGATGACGGTACCTGAATGTATATCACTGCAGTCCACATGACTACAAGACAGGATTAGAAATCCAAAAATACAGGCACACTTACCGTAATGTTGTTCCTCCAGGGGTGCAATGTCTGGATCTGCTCCGCCTCTCTGGCCAGCCTCTGTAGAACATAA
Source organism: Hemibagrus wyckioides (assembly GCF_019097595.1). Lineage (NCBI taxonomy): Eukaryota > Metazoa > Chordata > Actinopteri > Siluriformes > Bagridae > Hemibagrus > Hemibagrus wyckioides. The sequence goes on along the minus strand of NC_080720.1, from coordinate 20,864,520 downwards.
AAGGTTAAAAGGTCAGGAGCTAAGCTGCAGGGATTAAAGGTTAAATTTCACTACATTGACATTGCTTTTTTCAGTCCAGCAGGCAAATCCAGAGGCAAAATAAACAGACTGCAGGCCTGAAATACAACAGTAGCAAAAGAAAAAAAAAAAAAACAGAACTGTATGTGGAGACTCTACTGTGTAATTGAGAATTTCAAAGTAATTAAATAGTCAACACATTGCTAAAAGAGTAATAAACAATAGCATAATGTGATCCTAGGCACACAGATAATAACTAGTTCCTGACAGATTATTTGCTAAACTAATTGTTTCCTGGATCTGCACAGAGCTCGGTGATATGCGTGAGACAGTAGTGTTTAAGCCTGGAAGCCTGGAGCACAGAACACACCCATGGTCAGACTTCCCAAAGCAAACACAACCATTTCTAACTGCTGGTAATTTTTATTTACCTGTTCATAATTTTAGCAAAAATTAGGTAGAAAAGGAAGCGTCAGGACATCTTTTGTACACATGAAAAAGCCAGCTTCTTTAAAACAGCTCTCCCAGAGTTGGATTACTTCATGCTGCATCCATGCCATATCCTGAAGATGCCAATAATTTCACTAGAAATCACTTTGAATATCTTTTCACTGGCTCACTGACTAATGTAACAGAAAGCAGTGACATGTATGACACATTTGCATAATATATACTGGGATTTGTACCATGCAGGTCGTTTGTACATGTAAATGTAACACTGATAGAGACTCATGAATTATTCCTCAGGGCTAATTCTGACAGATATAATACTCCATTGCTACGACAGTCCAGTACACTGCATTGCATGACTAATAACATATTACGTTAGCCGTCTAATGCAATAAATACCATGCTCTACGTACTTATGTATAATAATCCGAGCTCAGGATCGAGCTTTGTGCTGCCCCTGCACATAAGTCATATCATTTCTAAGGAACAATAAAAGGATTAGTGAATAGTTTGAATTTCTACACAAGAGCCATTAAGGTTCTGCCAGAGGGAGAGAAGTAATAATGGCTAATAATATTGCTATACAGTGGATCTAGCTAGTTTTCATTTGAAAAAGCTCTCTTTTTAAATTTGTCCACTTAAGTTCCACTTTTCCAAAATAAGTTCCAATTTCACCCAGTCGTCACATGCGTTCCTTTTCAAATACCACATAAAGGCATACATGAGACTTAAGTATATACAGTATACGCTCTACATTAGGCTTGTGTGACATAACGGTTTAATCTTCTCTATGTGATTTTCCATGATATTTCAGTTATTGATATTATTATGGCAGTAACCCTGCTGTTTACCTTCATGCACTTTGCATAGAAGCTCCAGGGTTTAACGCTGCAGTATGCTCATACAAGTTATCACTCGATACGGCAAAACAGCAGACGAGCCAATCTACATGACAAACTGAGAATTAGCTGTGATTGGAATTTTCCACTATTTGTCGACGTCACCTGGCAGTCCCGCCCACTTCTTTCATCTCCAGTGCTTTTGACTAGGATAGTGTTTTTTTTTGTTTGTTTTTTTGTCATCACTGTGAAACCACCTAAAAATTGCAAGTGCTGCCGCTCTCATAACATTCCCCACTGCACAGCTGCACTCCTGAAATACTGGGGTAGAAATGCTAGTTGTACTGTATTTACTCTGTTCTGTTCCATAGTGAATATCCATACTTTTTACTACCAAGGTACGTAGCAGCACATTATTCATTATCTGGTATATCAGCAGTTCCTCCAAGAAGAGTTTTTTTGTGATTGCTGTGGCTAAAAAGGCTTTGATATGCTGAGTGCTTTTTTACAGAAATATACTTGAAATGGTGAAATTGCAAGCACAGGATTCTTCCTTTTAAACTCCTACCAGTGAAGACACATACAGTATTTAATTACATTCTAAAATAACTGTAATCATGTTTGATGCATATGAATCACAAAGGGCTTTGGCTAAATGTGTGTTGTGATGACGTCACATAACGTGATTTGGCAAAAAATCTCTGGTCATTTAAAGCCATTTCATTGTCTGCATTCCCAAATCTTTATTACTCTATGTTACTCATTTGTGGATTTTATTTCCCGGTGATGAAAAACAGTTCTCACCAAACTAACAATAAAATGTCTCCATACAAGAAAAAAAGCTAATGTCGGGATCAACGTTAAATAAGTCACACTGCTGAAAGCAGGAGGTTTGTTTTTCTCGCGTGTTCCCTTCATAATCCTCACAGCAAGAGTGTCTGGGTCATGTCCAGACTCAACCCACTCACACCTGCCCTCTTGTCATCTACCTGTAAGAGAGCAGGATGCCAACTCCCACACACAGTCGCATGCTTGGCCGTGAGGTCCTGTGCTCCTGTCCTCACAGCCTTTTCTTTATGCTCGCTACACAACCGGCGGCATAAAACTGACTCTTCCAGACCAACAAGACCCTTCAGTGAGGTCTTCACTACGCGATTATATATGCATATGAAGTTATATACAGCGGTTTCATCATGATTTTAAATGCTCTCCAGCATGTCGGGGTTCTGCACAAATAAATTTCAGAATATTATCATAATAGCAGGCGTTCAGGCGAGAAGGGCTAATTTAAGGGCAGCTATGTGTAATGGCGTGGCCATTAGGAGTAATGTGCATTTCAAATGACACTGCGCTCCCGTGGGCCAATTCCGCTGTATTAAAACAACGCTGCCACACACAAGATTGTTTTCAACAAACCTGAGGGCATTGATCATGTATTTTTAGTATGTCATCACCAGCTTGTTAGAACAATACTAGCTCTGTTGTGCCTGTTTGCTGCTGTTCGACTCAATCATACTCTCATCCCTCGAAGCTCAACACTGAAAATTCTATTTCCTGGTACAATCAGTATCTAAAGTGCTTAAATAGAACAACACTGGTCAGATTGGTCCAGTGTCCAGTCCCTCCAGGAGTTTGTGATTTTGCGATCGCAGAAATGATTGCAAATTGAAACATACCTTAACATATTCAAAGGAGCTTGCAATGTTTCTTAATTTAATGCAGATTTTCTGAAGATTTGAGCTAGCATGTGCCGTGTTATGCCATCGCAACGCACATTCAGCCTCATGCATAGAACATGTGCACAGCTTTCACAGGAAGTAATTACATATATGTCTTCACTGGTAGTGAATCCTGTGCTGTGTGTATAAAACTATGCTAGGAATCGTCTTTTTCTTTGTTGTCTTGCTTTAATAGAATGTTCTTGCTTTGTATTTGGTGTAGATGTTATCACAAGTGGTTCCTGCTCACTGAAGAAACTCTCTCCAAATTCTTTTAAAAGCTAAATAAAATGTAAATGAAATGTAAAAGTAAATTCCATCGTGAGCGGTGTTGCTGCAAAAAAAAGCGTGTTCAACTTCATGTGCTACATGTCGCTACCCGATCCTGCTCAGTCAACGGAGAGCTGTCAGGAGGCATGAGCCATTAGTTTAGAGACTGAATCAGAGTGTTTTTTTTTTTGGGGGGGGGGGGTGGTTCTGAGAATATAGTTGAACTTATAGTGCTCTTTATTATCTGTCTGGGAAAAAAATCACAGATCCCTCTGTGGGATGTAGCATCCTCTATTTAAAAAAAAGTGCCGGTTGCTGAGCTATAAGAATGAGTCTGAACTATACTATGAACTATTGTGCTGCGTTCAAGAGTTTCTGCTTGATTTGAAGGGTTTGAAGAATGGGTCCATCAAAGTGTAATATAATAGACAGATTTATCATTATCCACATTTATTACATTAACGTAGTTGGGCCTCCTGGTGGTCCAGAGGCAGGATCCCGTGCTCGCATTGCCGTGGCCCAGATTCGATTCCTTGGCAGGTTGCTAACCAAGACCCCAAAAAACAGGGAGCAGCCGAAAGAACAACAAAAATATTACATTAACGTAGTTACATTCATGGCTAACATTGTAGCCTAAAAGTATTGAAGCTAAACATTCTGTTAAAGCTCAATTTGGAACCTTGAAAAGTAAATATGAGGTCATAGCAACCACAACAAAGCCTCAGTTTCTAGTTCTCGTGTTCGGCATAATCTGACCCAGCTGACAAACGACTTGATAATTAGTTTATGAGTTGCATCCATTGTGAAAGGTTCATGTGAGAGATATTTTAAAAATGAGGCTGTTTATACTTGAGCAGATTCGACTCACAGACTTGGTGAAGACAGTGGAACAATTTCCCCATCTAACCCTAACCCAAGTCTTCTTCTCTTCAGAAAAGAGCTGTGGCTAAAGAGTACACGGGTGCCTTTCTACGAGAGGGTAATGTGCGGGTCAAACTCATTGAACGCCGAAAACTATTAGGCGATGCGCGCTTGTTCTTTATCAGCTGACATTTAGAGATCATTAGACTATTGATTTACATACAGTTACTCCTGCTTATGTAATTGAGATGCATCGAGTTGAACTGAGATGGCATTTAGTTTGCTTTTTCAGAACTCAGTGGTGAATATTTACTGCAGAATGCATCCAGGGATGTGGCATTATACCGGCGTCACCGTGTCTCGTCGTAATGAAATCGGAAATAGCGCTATCCTTTAATGATACGCAACACCGTTACTGATAATGAGAAGCCGAAAATGTTATTACAGATGCTGCGTGTCCCTTCAAACAAACATCCCAGACAAAAGGAAATAAAAAGTACTGTAATGCTTTTACGCTGTTTTAATGAACTAAAAAAAAAAGCTGAGAGCTTGATTAAGTTAAGAGCATTATGGATTGAATAAAACACAATGGGGCATGCTGTTATGGGAAAACAATCAACCGTGGAGGGTTGTGATGTCCTGTGAAGCTGATTATATTTTCCTCTGACATCACCTTGCGAAAAGCTTTGTTCCTCATATGCCTCATCAATTTTTCAACGACTACAGTATCCAGTTCATGAATGAATAATAGGTCGCACTTTTTATCCGCTTATAGTCACATTTTATCTTGTGGAACGTTCACAAAACCTTCGATTATAGCAGCTATAAACAGCCATTCTCACACCAGCCTCTTTTTCTCCTCTCTCTGAGGAAAAGGCTAGCAAAATTGCCATGTTCCAGAGAGAACGTCCTGTAAATTAAATGTTCCTGTGTCTTAAAGACTTGGCTGCAGCTTAGATTGTTCTCACACTAGGCCATGTGTACCACCAGGCTGTTGACCCCCAATATCTAGTTTGACTAGTTGTCTAGTTGTGGTCGCAGTTACTGTATTTTTGTCACATTACAGCAGCCTAATCACATTAATGTTAATGTCAACCTGTAAGGGCTACTACTTGTGTCTGTGCTACTGCCATCATTACTACTACAAACATCTTCTATTACTATTTAGATTTTTCAACGTGACCGGTTTTGTCCTCACTTTGTTGATGATCAGAAAGTAAAGCTGCAAATTCCTCCTTGAACATCAGCTGCTTCTGTATAGATAGTCTCATATGTATTCAGTGAAATTCACTGTGCTGCTTAAGTAATAAATCTTTTAGTCATGTGCGTGGGTCACATGTCACCACATCCCAAACGACTCCATAAGCCACAACGTAACAAAGGGACGTTACAATGATGGGTGCTATCATTGTGCTGTTTCTTCAAAACAAAAAATTGCATCATATCTGATGTAAGCATGAATGTGAAGTGTAACAGGAGTGCATGAGTGAGGAGACAGAGAGGGGACAATAATGCTTGGGCTTGATACAGGGTAATCAGGCACAGTGTGAGTATACACCCTTACTGACTGTTACAGAAGCCTGACATGTGACATACGTTTTATAAACGTACATCTCTTTACAGACAAACATCACCGAATCAAGAACTATACATTTCTCTTTATTACAGATATCTATTTTTATTAGCCTTTATAGATTATATGGAGACTCTTCCATACAAGTGTATGAGCTGGTACTACATAGATGTATAATGAGCCATTAGACTGCATTAATATGTTGTTCTTTTGGCTGCTCCCTATTAGGGGTCACCACAGCAGATCATTTGGTCCGCGTGTTTTGATTTGGCACAGGTTTTACACCGGATGCCCTTCTTGATGCAACCCTCCCGTTTAATCCGGGCATGGGACCGACACTGAGAGCTAACTCTTCAGTGGCTGGGTTAGCTCCCTGCCCGGGAATCGAACCTGGGCTGCGGCAATGACAGCGAAGGATCCTGCTGCTGGACCACCAGACTGCATTAATATAAATCTGTGATTTAAATAATGCTACAGTCACAGTCATGCTTCTATAATCCAAATGATCAAAGATATTAAAAATCAAAGCAATTTTCCTTAACTGACAAATAAATGACTTTCCCTGCCACTGTATTACTCCCAAAATCGTATTATCCAGCAGCTCATAAAAGTGAATTATTTAAGTCTTAATCAATGAAGTATTATCCAGCAGCTCAACAGAGTTGGAGTGTATGAGATGTTTCTACTTCAGTGGGAAAAGTTCAGCGGGTTAAGGAAGGGGCTATGAATGCAAACGAAATCCAGCCCTTCAGCTAGAACTGATCAGTTGGTGTAATTACACAGAAAAAAAACAGAAACTGACTAAACTCATTACTATAATGTATATAACATATATAATGTCATTATATTTACTGATGACACGCCGGTAGACTTTTGGAAAGCTAGCGGTGTTACATTACGTGACATCATTTAACCCTGACTGGGAAATGGCTTATACCCAGTTAGTAGTAACGTTAGCTTTCCATTTGCTCTATGAGATGGTAGAGTACATAGTGCACAGTGTGTACTACATCATATGGAACACAGCTTAAGAATCTAGTGTAGCTATGGGGCCATAGGACTGGTGTGTGTAATGATTTAGTATGTCCAGAATAACTCAATGTAGACCTAAGTGTGTGTGTGTGTGTGTGTGTATGTGTGTCTGATGTATTATCTGTGAAAGTTGATTTAAGTTGATTTATCAGTCTGTATGAACTGTAGTATCCTCTCTCTCTCTTTCACTCTTTCTCTCTCTCTCTCTCACACACACACACACAGTGAAAAGCTGCTCTGTCTTTCTCCGTGACTTTTCTCCTTCTCATGTTTTGATTTTCTATCAATCATTCTTTTTGTTTTTCTTCTCTCTTTCTCATCCGAGTCTTTTGTCTTGCAGCATGTTTCCATCAGACCTGCCTGTGTGTGTGTGTGTGTGTGTGGCTCTGATCCATACGATCATGAGTCTTCCTGTATGTACTGCTGTCTTGAGAATAAATGGACATAAGCTACAGTGTATAAATCAGAACGAGGAGGCAGAGGATCTATAAACGACTAAAATGAGAAAATAATGTTAGATAAAGCACAGAATAGTGCAGGTTAGTAAGGCACTTACTTATCTCATTGTTATCACTTCAGCAGCATGGCTGACCTCGTAATATTATTCTCCACTAATATTGTTTTGTCCTCGTGTTGTGTCTCGCCACTTTGCTCGTCCTCTCGCGCTGAAGGTAAAAACATTTGCCTTTGATATGAATAGCTGCCGTTTATTCTTCTTAACAGTGAGATGTAATCAGAATCATAAGTTATAATATGCACACACACACACACACACAGCTACACACACACACACAGCTACACACACACACACACACACAAACCCTCTGGTTTTCAGTAACCATGAACATGCTAATCCTTTTTTTTGTCTGGGAACTGGCTAAACATGAATAGATATTAGATAGAAGTTAAAAATATAGTTAACTGAAATGTTTTTAAAAAGCAGAGGGCTCCCACACCAAATGATGACTTTGTTTCCTTCACTAATGCTTATTCCTCTTTACAGTACATTATTTTTCCCTGCCATGTGCCGTAAGTCTTCTACACCGAGCTGTACACAGAACCTTCCAGCACTTCTTCTTACAGAATGAATTGTTGTCTTATGGCCGGTGGTGCAACCTGGTTGACCTTTCAGAGCAAAGTGAGCATGAGGCGGTCCGTCGAGAGCAGCCCTAACCCTAGATCCTTAACCTGTCCGAGGTAGCGCGCACGTAGTAATTAACTTTCTATTTACAAAGCTGTACCACAACACTGCTCTCTGGTGGGTTTGTCCGAGGAGAGGCGCTGAAATGGACCTGGAGCGGCGTTCACTGAGGCCTGGCCACGAGAGTCGCTTCATTCTCTCTAGCACGCTCAGCTGGGATTAAACCCAATCACCAGAACTACTGAGTCAGAACACAAGCACAATAACAGATGGGGAGTGAGAGAGAGAGAGAGAGATAGTGAGAGAGAGAGAGAGAGAGAGAGAGAGAGATGGGAGGACCTTTAAACATTTCACTTTTAGCAAAAAGTCGAGTCTGTCTGTTTTTCTCACTGTCTGCATGAAAGTTTTGGGCTTGCTAGTTTTACAGCAGTCACCTAAAGTATAGCATTAGTGCTTTCTCAGTCTTATCTCTCTGTCATTTATCTAAACTCACAAAGCTCCGAGGCTTGACAGTACCTAATATTACGTACAACAAGGATGTGTGCTATGGTGTGTGTGTTTGTTTGTGTGTGTGTGCGCGAGTGTGTGTGTGTGCGCGAGTGTGTGTGTGTGTGCGCGCGCAAGTGAGTGTGCGCATAATCCCGCAATTGTTTCCTCTCCCCATGCGCACACTCACGCTTCTTCTCCGCTGGTACCTTGTACTCCCTTCCTCTCGTTTCCACGGAGACTGTTGCCAGGCGGCACAAGTCCCCACAGCAAAATAGCACCAACTGCAAAAAAAAAAACCCATGTGATCCCACCTGCACTGTGTCCCAAATAAAAAAATGTATGCCTCTAAATCTGACCTACTGCTTTATTTGACACTTTTCTGGGATCTGTGTATATTAAGTTTTTTTTTTTTGTCATTTTAGTTTCAAGTTAGAGAATAAAAAGTCTGAATAAGTCTGCACTTAAGCATTTCCAAAAATACCTCGATGATTCAGAAACAATTGGCTGTTATGAAGTCAGCTTGTTCTAAAAAAATGGGAGCGTTTATTTCTCTCGGGAGAGCGGCGAACATGTCGCACTTCTCCGTGCTGGAAGCAGACTCTGGTCTCTCTATCCAGTCCAATCCAGTGAGAGTGAAGAGTGAGCCTGGCAAGCTCCTCTACTGTTCACTTCAAATCGCTTCGGCTGCGGTTGTCTGAAGGTAATTAAAAGTCTTTTGAGAAAACAAGTGGGAGCGAGTGGAATAAACACGGCATAATGCTTCCGACTGGGTGTAAACATTCAAACACACACTCACTCACACACACTCGCAAACAAAGTCTGCAGAGCCAAATAACAATGCTCACAAAGCCGGTCTCACATGTACACAATGTTCTTGGTCAGACGACTCCACTGGAAATAACAGCAAATTACAAAATTAAACTGACTGGAACCTGGTCTCTCTCTCTTTCTCTCTCTCTCACTCTCTCTCCTTCTCCATACTGTAAACAGCATGTGCATGTCTTTCTCGTCCTTAATTATGCCTTTACACAGCATGTGTGTTTACTTTTACGAGCAAGAACCTCTACTGTCATACACACATATCCAAGTGTACCTGCTCTCTCTCTCTCTCTCTCTCTCTCTCTCTCGCTCTCACACACACACACACACACACAAGGTGCAGTAACTGCTGACATTGGTGAAAATAGGTTTTGTATAAAAGCCATAAGTGTGCTGGAGTCATAGTGTCTCTCTCTCTCTCTGCCCCACATACACACACACACACACACACACACACAGTCTGCCAGTTTGTCCCCTCTCTAAATAAGAAGCTGAGCACGCAGTGTGGTCAACACTGCATGACACCCTGAGAGGACGAGATGCTGGACAACAGAAACACAAATCAGAAGAACATGCACCACCTATACTCCGGCCTCTTAAAAAAGAAACAAGCAAACAAACAAAAAACAGATCATTTAAGAGAGACAAATACACAATAAACAAATTGCATTACTCTAATTTTTAGAAGCCGGTTACACGAAAAACAAGTAAGGAATCATTCTTTTTGTATTTCTGTGCATTCTGGAAAGACTGGAATCTCTCCTAGAGTTCTTTCTTTGTTTATGCTTCATGACGTTTTAATAATTTTGACTGCTTGATTCTGTTCATCTTAAAATGCGTAATTACTTTGCCAATTCATGTCATTTGAATTGAGGGGAGAGAGTGTCTGTGTGTGTTTTGTGTGTGTGTGGGTGAGAGAGAGAGAGAGAGAGAGAGAGAGTTTGTGTGTGTGTGTGTGTGTGTGTGAGAGAGAGATCAAGAGAGAGAGAGAGAGAGAGAGAGAGAGAGAGATCGAGAGAGAGAGAGAAAGAGAGAGAGAGAAAGAGAGAGAGAGACAGAAAGAGAGAGCACAAGGACAGCTGGTTGCTTACCTTGAGATTGATATTGCAGTATTATCTTTATCCATCACCTCCTTCACTAAAGGAGAGACTGTTTATTTCAGCCTGCTGTCTCAGTGCCCTTTTCTTTCCTCATGTTTCCTTGTAGCTTTCAGATATTCTGCTCCAATCAAGAAGTGGCTTCGGCGGAAACCAAAGGTCGCCCACTGCTACTGAGCAGGCAATTATACTATAGAACTATTATTCCTTTCTTCACAGGCAGGGGTAAGAGAAGTGAAGCTACAGAGGATGACAGTGCTATAATGTCTGAGCTTTCACCAACTGACAACAACTGTGTTTGACAATGCGTATCGCACGCATTTGTGATTGTGTGTGTGTGTGATTGTTCCTGTCAGCAGTGATGTGACACACAGGAGGAAGACGCTTGAAACGGAACATGCAGAGCCAGCCAGCTCTCAAAGCAATTACAGTAGATTGGGGACAAATTAAAACAGAGGCCTCAAGTGGACAGATATGTATGTGTGTGTGTGTGTGTGTGTGTGTGTGAGAGAGAGAGAGAGAGAGAGAGAGAGAGAGAGAGAGAGAGACTGAGAGACCCACTGATATGGGTTCCGTTCAGGAAGACTTGACCCTCCCACACACGTTTCCCAGGATGCACTGCTTGCCTCATATTCTGTGTGACTCTGCATTTCACCTTTGTAAATGGACAGCACTCTAAAGAAAAAAATAATACTTCGACACCTTCCACATGAGAGCCTGGAGGGTGAATAAGGAGTAGTTTCCAAAAAAAAGGTACTCTTTGAAGAAGCCTGAGGAACAGCTAAGAGAAAGAAACAGAGCGAGTGAGAGTGAGTGAGAGAGAGTGAGAGAGAGAGAGAGAGAGAGAGAGAGAGAGAGAGAGCGCAAACCACTAAAACTCTCATCTGCAGCCTAATCAGGTAAAAGCCACTTGAGAACCGCTCATGATGAAGGGTCGCCGACATCGTGAGCATCAATCAGGGCAGGTCAAGGCCAGCTGACACAGTTCATAATGGTGGATAAAAAGGCTGTCCGCTCTTTTCTCCATCTTATTTTCATCATCTTGAACGTTAAGAGTGCGGACTCCGTCCACAATGGGCGCGTTTTTCCCATCAGCGACTGGTTTCTGCTTTCTAGCAAGGCAAAGTGGGTGTTAAAAAAATCTAAGAAATAAACCGAAGACACGTTTCTTTGCCCATTCCTCACTCAGGCATGGCACAGAACTGCAGCAACTGGACAATCACTAGTTTTCCCTTCCAGATCCCTTACTTACTGAATACTGTGCTTTAAGACGCATAGCTAAATAATTGTATAATAGATAAATCATGTAAATCCTCATGGTTTGGGGAAGTATGACAATTCTAGGTCATTACTGCTAATTAGTTTGCATTGTGAAATGTTCTTGTTTCTGTGTCTCTCGCCTTTAAGACTGTCATTTGTTTTAAATCCTATTCCAACTGACTTTTTTCTGCCCGTTCACGCTCCAACTTTAATCCTTGTTTGCATCTGCCTGCAATATTTTCTGACAAATACAAGCAAATGAATCATTTAAACTGCCATTAACTGGCCTAGAAATGAAGCTGTTAAGTGTTGATGAATGAGTAAAAGCAGTGACTGTATCACCGCCATGTAAACACTGTATACACTCTTTCTTTTTGCAGGAAAGTTACACTGGTGACTTTTTTGCTGTGTTCTGATGGGATCCCAGTCTGGTATAGAAATTAGAAATAGCCTTGATTTGTCACATATACATTACAGCACAGTGAAATTCTTTCTTCGCATATCCCATCCTTGGAGGTTGGGGTCAGAGCACAGGGCCAACCAAGACACAGCACCCCTGGAGAAGAAGAGTTAGGGCCTCGTACAAGGGCCCAACAGTGGCAGCTGGGGCTTGAACCCCCGATCTGCTGGGTTAATGACCCAGAGCCTTAACCACATTCAGTTCATTCATATGAATCCCTATTGATTCATATCTCCCAGATTTTACTTTTTTTTCTGTTTTTTTCTTTTGTTCTCTTTCATTTTGATATTGTGATATTATCTTTATCCATCAGCCTCTCCTCTCTTTCTCCCTTCATCTCTTTCTCTCTCTCTCATTCACATAATACAGGATGGTAGTATCAATTGTTAAACCTTTTCCTTTTTTCAATCCTGATCTCAGTTTGTAAGATACAGTGAGGGAAAAAATGATTTGATCCACCTGCTGATTTTGTACGTTTGCCCACTGACAAAGAAATGATCAGTCTGTAATTTTAATGGTAGGTTTATCTGAACAGTGAGAGACAGAATAACAACAAAAACATCCAGAAAAACGCATTTCAGAAAAGTTCTACATTGATTTGCATTTCATTGAGTGAAATAAGTATTTGACCCCTTTGCAAAACATGACTTAGTACTTGGTGGCAAACCCTTGTTGGCAATCACAGACGTCAGACATTTCTTGTAGTTGGCCACCAGGTTTGCACACATCTCACATCTCAAGGAATTTGGGCCCACTCCTCTTTGCATCCACGACCCATTTTCAATGCCCTGGCTGAGGGAAGGAGGTTCTCACTCAAGATTTGACGGTACATGGCCCCGTCCATCGTCCCTTTGATGCGGTGCGGTTGTCCTGTCCCCTTAGCAGAAAAATACCCCCAAAGCATAATGTTTCCACCTCCATGTTTGACGGTGGGGATGGTCTTCTTGGAGTCATAGGCAGCATTCCTCCTCCTCCAAACACGGCGAGTTGAGTTGATGCCAAAGGGCTGGATTTTGGTCTCATTTGACCACAACACTTTCAGCCAGTTCTCCTCTGAATCATTCAGATGTTCACTGGCAAACTTCAGATGAGCCTGTACATGTGCTTTCTTTAGCAGGGGGACCTTGCGGGTGATACTGGATTTCAGTCTTTCACAGCGTAGTGTGTTACCAATTGTTTTCTTGGTGACTATGGTCCCAGCTGCCTTGAGATCATTGACAAAATCCTCCAGTGTAATTCTGGGCTGATTCCTCGCCGTTCTCATGATCATTGAAACTCCATGAGGTGAGATCTTGCATGGAGCCCCAGACCGAGGAAGATTGACAGTCCTTTTGTGTTTCTTCCATTTGGGAATAATCGCACCAACTGTTGTCACCTTCTCATCAAGCTGCTTGGCGATGGTCTTGTAGCTCATTCCAGCCTTGTGTAGGTCTACAATCTTGTCCCTGACATCCATGGACAGCTCTTTGGTCTTGGCCATGATGGAGAGTTTGGAATCTGATTGATTGCTTCCTTCTGTGGACAGGTGTCTTTCACACAGTTAATGAGCTGAGATTAAGAGCACTCCCCGAGAGTGCTCCTACTGTAATCTCAGCTCCTTACCTGTATAAAAGACACCTGGGAGCCAGAAATCTTTCTGATTGATAAGGGGTCAAATACTTATTTCACTCATTAAAATGCAAATCAATGTAGAACTTTTCTGAAATGCGTTTTTCTGGATTTTTTTGTTGTTATTCTGTCTCTCACTGTTCAGATAAACCTACCATTAAACTTACAGACTGATCATTTCTTTGTCAGTGGGCAAACGTACAAAATCAGCAGGGGATCAAATAATTTTTTCCCTCACTGTATCTGTATCTGGGACCGACAGACTGTTTTTCCAGTTCGTAAAGGGATTTGCCTACGCTGTAAATGTTCAGATTTCGGAGTATGTAAATTACACACTTGTCTCACATCAGTTGATTTGGCTTCCTGTGTGGAAGCAGAGACTGTATGAGTAGAAACGGGACCCTGCATGAAATATGAAGTGTTTAAAGCTGAACTCTATTATATACTGTCTCTGACTGAAACGAGCCAAACACCTTGATGGTAATAGCTTTCTAGCCTATAAGATTTTTACACTGGAGCATGAACAGCTCCACGTGTGCATTTTTTGTTGTCTGAGTTTAACAACAGTGATTTCAAACAACGTTGTTGAGCTCACACACTATACAGTATGGCACATCCATTAAAGACGACATACTGTGTATTCTTTGTCACCCAGCACCAGTCCTCCAATCCTCCAATGCAAGAAATTCTGAAAGAGATTTATCTTCCTTCCTGCCTTCTTGTTTTGTCATATGGAAGCTTTCATATGGAGTCCTGAGATTAATTACAGTTGGTTTTTTTTTTTTATCATATTTTCTTATTTTCATTTGCCAGTTAATCTCCTCATTTCCTCAGTGGCCCGATAATCTCTCTCTCTCTCTCTCTCTCTCTCCTGAAAAAAAAACTAAAAAAGGTCGAAACAAGTCAAATCTAAAAGCCAATTAAACCACTCTGTTGTGTACGAACACAATAAGCTCATAGTCACAGACACATGGCTTTGAAACTGAAATAGCTTACTGATCATTACAGCCTTCCTTTTAATTATTCGATAAATAAAACAACCAGGCTGATCCTGACAAGGACGTAGCTTTAAAGAACATTCAGCCCTTTACGGTCTCACATTGTGTTCGCTAGACCTTAAACGCATTCACCCTGGAATAGCCAGAGACTTTAAACCTGCTAGCGATCTAGCAGCTGATTTAGTTAACTGGCAGGCGGTAAATAATGCTGTCTAACTGCAGGTGTTAAACTGAAAGAAGACAACTTTTGAGGGCTGTTTGTTTTATCCAAAACATAACTCAAAATAAAGGAAAAAGTTCTTCAAATTGTCATGTTATATTGAACCCTATACCAGTGAAAGAGCAATTACTAACAGTCCCAGCTTTATAATGTATCTAATAACAGACGATGGCCCATGCTGTTATAAGAAGATACTATGTGCTAGGCTGATGTACGGTAATGTGACCTAAAAGTGTATTTATTTTATATAACAGCGGTCCAAAGTGTTTTATTCTGCTTAGTGCCAAATACTACAATGTTTTAAATATTTTAATGAACATTATGCTTTTTTTTTATCGTTTTACAGTTGTGAAAGATCCGTGAGACAAGTAAGCTCTTGTTAGCTCTTACAAGGACTATAATAATTATAATACTCTTATATACATGTAGCCATGAGGCTTGTTACTTGTTCCTCAGGTTGTGGCAGGAAGTCACATATTTGGCTGCAATCTTGCAGCATTCCTCCTTTTATCCCAGCAGGACAGGCAGTTTCTCTGTATTACTAGAGCCCTGAAATACGATGTCTCTTTCTCTCTCTCACAACAAAAAAAGAAAAAAAGAAAAGAAAAAAATGCCGCTTGTCATATTACTGCAAACCCACAAAGCGTAAACTCCTCTGTCCTGGACATTTTACAAAGCACAGTGACTGTTACAAAATACTGACACCCAAGACTCCTTCCATATATAAATGCCTCCTAAAAATGAAATAATCATCACATCAGCATTACGTAAAATACTGCATTCATTATAAAGCGCAGATTATTATGCAGAGCATAATCACAATCACCTGAATTTTAGCCATGCAAACCTGTATACAATTACACCTGCACTTATATAAAAACAGATCACGAACATTCAGATAGTTATGAAGTAAAGCTCAGTTTGTGTTTTCAGTCCTGATATTCCCAAGCTTTCTCTGATGTTTTGGATACCTCTGCCCTGATCTTTATTAAAACGGTTGATCTGCATCTCTTGACTCACCGTTTGACGCAATTTGAACGTTTGTGTTACAATCGGAACATCACCTGCCCCGCTAGGGGTGAAAGGATCTTGGACCACGGCTGAGATCTGTTTTAAGACAGTTATGTTAAACGGCACAATCTTGTTCTTCCTCATGCCCGCAGGCTCAAACAAAAAGCTCCAGTTCAGACAGAGGTCGCACGCTGGACAGACCTATCGGTGGCTGCTTCGATGGACGCCCTGGATGATGCATGCTGGAACATGTTCAGACGCAGCTCCAAATTCAGTTCAAGTGCCTGATCCGTGCTGTTCAATTAATTCATAAGTACAAACATACAAGATTATGTACAGCGCTTTGAAATAATCCTTCACATGAGTTAATACCTGTTCTAACTATCTAGCTAGCTGAAGACATAATGTTGGCTAGCCTTTATCAGTCCTGGAGGTTCAGCTAGTATGATGGTTAGGGAAATGAAACATCAAATAAATCATTTAATAGTACACTTTTAGAAAAAGTGGGTAAATGGAGGGTAAATTGTTTTGGCTTTGTAAAGAAGTTCAATGTGGAAGCATTTCAGGATCCTGTGTCCTATATAGGACCAGTGAAGCAAAAACCAGCTGAAAAAACCCATTAGTGTGCTAGATTTAATCTTTTCTGCTTTAGATATATTGTGTTGCGATAAAAAAAAAAAGGCATCAAGGCTCCATGTTTTGGAGGGACAGAGACCCTTAGCAGACTGGCTGTGTCACTGCTGATATTTACACACAAGGTCAGAGATGTGAGCACAGCTGGACCTGTAGAACATTAATAAAGCCAAACAGATTACGTTTAGCGAGGATGAAAAGAGCAGAATGAAACCTGGGGTGGAACAAGAACAACACTGCCGGTGGGATTTGGGACAGCGTTGCTCTCTGCGCTTTTGGATTAAAAACTAAATCCAGTTTGAGAATCTATAAAATAATGTGTCATTCTACTATTCAGTGTGATGCCGTTCCATATGTTTATCTTGAGCTGACCTGACCGAGGAAAGTCGATCTGTGACTGTGTCCATATGTTGGTGTGTCAGAACTACAAACATAGCTACAAACACTTGGCATCAATAAAAGCATGTCAACGGTGGAGAGAGAAACAAGAATTTCAATAGGGCTGCTGATTAGGGGGGAAACGGGTTAGGGAGACTGGGACGTGTGCCGCACTGGGGCTGAATGTGACGTAGGCGAGTGATATATCCCTGCCTGAGAGCTTCTTTTAACACACATCTGATAGCTGTAATAATTTGAGCAACAGCGAGTCCACACTACAGACGTGCACAGAGTGACAGGCAGCTCAGCACAAGGTCAGAAGATCCCGAGCAAACAGGAGTGTATGGAGCGAGGGGTTATGTAAACACAGAGCCACACACAGCCTGGTGTATGCACCCAAATGCACAGAATATCAAACAACATTAATCATATTACATAACTTCTGTAAAACATAAGCTCACTGGGAGGTTATGAACAAGCACTGCGTCAGGGGTTTAGAATGAATCGAGAGAAGCTTAAACGCTCATATAATAAAACCACAATTTAATCCAATATTCAGTGAAAAAAAAACAAAAAAACATAATGCATAACACAAGAAATGGTGCATGCTGGGAAACGTAGTGCTGTGAAAAGTAAGAGGGCTGTGCAGAGCAAGCCAGAGAAGGTGGAACAGTTTACCTGAGGTGCAGGCTTACTTTGATAAGCCGCACATAAGCTTGTACGTTTGTAATCAATATGGGGGATTAATTTGTATTAGAGGTGTGAAGACAGTGGAGCCGACGCCACAGCCTTTTATCTCGAGCTACTTGGATTACTGAAGAAAGAGATCTCTGGAGAGGGAGGAGGAGGAGGTGGAGGAGGAGGAGGAGAACGTGAGGGAAGGAAGGAGAAGGAGCGAGACGCAGGCAGCGCACACGTCGCCATCTTGAAGGTTATTTTCTCAAAGTCAAAGTCGCTAATTCTCCTTTAGGCTTTTCTGAGGTTACATGGGCATAACCATCAGCACGTCAGTGGCTGTGTCGCTGTTTTTCCCCATTTGTTAGGCCTGCAGGAGCGTTTGGTACTCACACACACACACACACACACCCAGACACACACACCTGCAATATGACAGACGCAAGGAAAGCTTTCCCATCCGCACCTGCAGTGTTCTCTGAAACACCTGTCGCACATGCGGACCGCTCACACCATCACGCGCCCATCAGAAAGAAAAAGAAAAGCCAACTGCCAATCAATAAGAAGGTCGGGTCTTCACGCTGTGTGATGCCGTCTCAAAATGACAAGCTGTCAAAACTGCAGGCAGGACGTGGAAATGTGCTCGGCCTGTGAGCTTGTGTATGATGGGATGGAGATAGCGGGGAGCCTGTGCAATGATGCTAGCTCTCAATGTAAAGAGGAAACTTGGTTTTCCAAAATGATAGCCCTTTATTCCACATATTTTAGAACAGCTAGAATAGCAAACATGCCTTCAGCTTCAAGTGAAACATATGACTGAAATCCTAGTGTTGTCTAATCAGTAGCCAAATAAAAGACAAACCCAAAAACAAATCTAAAAATAAATCTGAGTGAGGCAGTGCTAATAAATACTCTCTAAGCAAGGCAGGTTAAAGGTCATGGAGTAAAGCATTTTCCACCCTCAAAGAGCCAGGACACTGGAACAGTCACATGCTGTATTTATTCAGCCAATTTAGAGCAGTGTAGCCACCTACATGCATGTTTAATGGGAGGTGGTATAAAACTCAGAGAGACCCCCGACAAGACGTACAAGTAGACAGGAAGAAAAATGTGACTTGATGTGAATGCAGACTTTAACCTGAGCTCAGGATCAAAGGAGAGATTGAGACACTATATGTAGCAGCCAAAAGTGGACTTAATGATGACTTTAGATGAAGACTGTCTGTCTGGACTCAGTTATTACTTTCCTTATTTGTGTCCTCTGCTTACATTCTCTACTGTGTCTGGAGGTTTTATAATATCTACTCCTGTGAGGCTGTATTAAGGATGAAAATCAAAGCAATATCCATTGTGCAAGTTCATCTTTCCAAATTTTTCATAATGACCTCCATTTTCTAGTCCTGGGTACTTGGTAGGTCTAGGTCCTCACCTGTCAGTAGTTTGAATTATGATTATGGATTAAGCTTGTTGGACCTAACTGCTTCCTCTGTGATCTGACCTCTGCTATGGACATGGTCGGTGATTCCTGAGCAAGCCTAAGCTTCATATCAGATGCTTTGCAGTTGTGTTCAGACTCCATGACCTCCATTCAGGAACCCGGCAGCAATTCACGGCCACCATTCATCCTAGTGAATGTCTTCTTCTGCCGGTACAAAGCACGCACACCCTTTGTAACTCAAAACGTACATTATGTGGTATATTTTCTCATCCGTTTTCGTCCCGTCCACTAGTTGAATAATTCATTGGAAACAGCACAAGCTGTACATCTGCGCAGCAGGGTCAAAGTGAGTCCAAAGTCAAAAAAAATGCTGGAATAAAAAGCTACAGTGAAAAAGTGAAAAAGTCGAGGGAAAGAGAGTAGTGATAACTCAGTGGCAGTAGTCTCAAAGGACACGCAGTGCCAGCGGCGGAGGTGTGAACAGGAGACCGGCTAGTTGAGGAGATAAGAGGAAACGAGCGGCAGATTAACCGCCTTTATGGAGACACGCCATGAATGTGTCCGAGACAGACATTCGCCCCTCGGGGAGCTCACGAGACGCTGACGTTCATGACGTTCACATTCAGGAAGCAAAGTTCCCGGATCATAACAAGTGTCATAAATCTCATGTGTATCAAATTTGACAAAAACAGACTTTATGTTCCTTAATGATGACTGGAATCCCATATGTTTATCTTGTGACTGTAATGTAGCTCTGTGAGCACTAACAAGGCTTTCACACTGGCAGTTTAGTCTGAAACTGAGCACAGTTTGCATGATAAATTGGTAATGTGAAAGCTGTCATGTGGACCGGGAAGCGCACAGCGGTACTGAACCCGAGGCTACCTGTAGGAGGTGGTGTGAATTTGGTTGCACTGGAACTGTAGTGCGATTCCTCTGAATGTGAATGCTAGTACTCGGGTCTGCATTTGTTCTTGAGGTAAAGTAACGTGCGTAACTGATGATGGCATTATTAGACCATGTACCATTAGCGACAGGGGAACTTTGTGGGACACAGAAGAGTTGAAGTGCCCTACTGTGTGTAATAACTGCACCAAAATAATAATTATAATAATAATAATAATAGTAATAATAACATTAATAATAAAACAAATATCTGAGTCATGTTTTGCTCTCCATGCGTGTTTGTGATGAGGTACGATATACGCAAATACACTGGATAATGGAATGAGTCTGAAACCAGGCCAACGCTATAAAGAGAACATTCACACCACATAACCTACATTATTACACATTATTCAAAAGACAAAGCACCAGAGAAGTAGCTTTACTGGTGCATGTAAAGTGAGGAACCTTTTTTCTTCTCTTTCAGTTAATCTATAACAAATTAAATAGTGAACTGACCACTTTACTTTTTTTCCCCTTCACACAATGTACATTTAAGCCCGAGAAGCGAGCTGTCACACACATAATAGAGAGATGATGGCTCCTGTCTACTCATTGTGGTTGTGACAGCTCGCTTTCCAGGCTAACACTGATCCCAGCTTGGGTTCGAGAAAGAAAGAAAGAAAAGAAGAAGGGAAAAAAAAAGAAACGTTTGATGTTCAGGAGTCGATTCTTTGCCACTTTTACACTGTAGGCAGTTGTGTGGCGTTTGAGTATCGGCAGAGCACTTGGTTGGAGCTGTGATTTTTCTGTGTGTTCCGCACATTCATGTCACATAGCCACTTTAATTCAGCTGCTCAAACGCAAATCAAAGAGCCAGTTGCCCATGACCAGCCCTGTGGTGAAGCCGTTTGCTCTTCAAATACCTCCCCAACATGAAAGTCAGTGTGTGTGTGTGTGTGTGTGTGAGATAGAAGACTGTCTGAGAAAATCTACAGCCCTCTATCTACTCCTGTTGGCTTCAGTATATGAAAAAAAAAATCCTTCTGTCCTCACAGTTTCAAATAAAGTCGAGTGACCTCTCTCAGGTCACTGTTTGGCCGGGTGGATGAGAGGTCAACACAGAGAGCGCGGTGTGATTGGGGTGGTCAGGGCTAATTGACATGCATTCTCACACAAAAAATCTTTCACGAAGCTCATATCTCGTATTTCTCTCGCGGCGTATATCAGCTATTATTATCTAAGGTCGAACCAGGTGCCAACAACAAATCCTGTCAGATTGCAGAGGAGCATGTTCTTAAAAGCCCCTTTTGCACAAAATAACCTCCTTCAATTGTAGCCTGCAGGCAAGCAAAACAACAAGATGACAAAAGTAGTAATTCGTTCCTAACCACATCCATAAACAGAAGATGCCAAAAAAAAAAAAACATTTCAAAGAGGTTAAAAAAAGTAGCTCTGCCAACTTTCTCTCTCTCTCTCTCTCTCTCTCTCTCTCTCTCTCTCTCTGTCTATCAAATATACAGACGTGGTGAAACAGAGGGATGCACATCTTAATGCATCTTTTTTACACATCTTTTCTTTAGTGGTTGGGGAAAAAAAAACCATCATATCCAGTCAATTTCCTGCCCTTGTCTTCCTCTTCCATAGGAACGAGGGAAGGAGAGGAGCAGATGCTACGTGAACAAGCAGTTTGAGCGCAGGAACCATTTTGGTCCTTGTCAAGAGTGCTGTGCAGCTATTAACAGCAAGAGACTGAAAGCCTGGCACGTCCTTCCTTAGACACACGTGCATTGTCCCGAACAGTCAACTTAATGAGGGATTGTGCTGGATGCGGCTAGGCTGCCTCTGAAAAGCCGCAAAAAAAAGTGTACCAAAAAGCTCCAGAAAACCACCAAAGGCCTATTCACAAGCCTGCTGTAATGGATGAAATCTCACCGAATAGTTATGCATATAAACTGGAAATGGAGAAGCTGAGGATTTCGAAGAGAAGCTTGAGAGTCATTTTCCTGATGAGTTGGATGTTTGACAATCAGTTCACTGTTACATCTGATGCTCAGGAGCTATTTGTGGAGCCACTTCTGGGTGGACAAAAGGGTTCTAGCTCTCATGTGTGTTTATGTTTTAGTCTATAGGTGCACTTCCCGTTTGTCTGAAACACGATAAGACACCGTTAAACTGTTCATTCTCTCTCCTTCAGCATTATCAGGGTGTTGATAAAACTATACAATAATCCTGAATAGATGTAACGGTCACTGGAATTTTATTTGCTTATAAAGTGCTTTGAGTTACGAGAACATCTATCTATCTATCATCATTATTTACTGATATTGTCAATTTGGGCTGGTTTCGAATGTAGATTTAGGAGAAGTGCTGCATCTGGAGACTAAAACAGTGGTGTTAATCATGTGATAGTGAAAGTGGTTATGGTTGTTTTACTATCTCCAACTACACTGAAAATTAGGAAAGTGTGTTTAGACAGATTAAAAAAATATTGTTTCTTAACAAAAAGTGATTTCATCGCTTAGAGTTAATTTCATTTAATTAAGTTTTGTTAAGTAGTAAATAGTATTAACATAAACCAGTTCATTTGTGAAATCTAACAAGGATGCTGGTGCTCATGGGTTTATTAATAGTAATAAATTTAATCAAAACATGTTGAGGTGTTTTTGAAGATATTTTGTATGGAACTTCGACCCCACAAAAGTTACAAATGGACATTTCTTTTGGTGACCCATCCTTAAACCTGAAATTCTTCCAAACCTTGGAGAGATACGATTGAGGAGCATTCACAATTTTGATTTCGTTTCCACTAAAACCTTCCCTCATAGTGCCAAGCCATTTGGGCTGGCCATTGGCTATCCATGTGGGTTTGAGTCTCAGCTGTTTGATTTAGTTCAGGTCTTTGACAATGCACAGTCAAATCATGTTGGATGTACGATGTTGATGTTCCTCAGTTCAATCGCCTGGAACCCAATGCATAAGTGTGAATTGAGTTGAAGTGAGCTCAACAATATATTACATTCATATTCAAGCTAATTTTCTGGACAGGATCTCAGTTAAACTCAATTAGCACAGATAAGGTGAAGATATGAAAGGGCGACTATGGCAGCGAGGGCGTGTTCCAGAGCCAACTATGAATGATTTGCAGAGAAAGAACAGGTAATGTGGAGAAGTGGTTACTTCTCCTCCTTCTGCACCAGGCTGGCAAAACAGAAAAGAGTTTAAATCCTGACTATGCCACAGCCATCTAAGAGAGCAAAAGAGCTTAGAGGCATAGCGTGACATGTCTCTTCTCTGTCAATCACAGTGACACTAGTCAATCATGGGCATCATATGAGCTCATGTATGAGAAAGAGGACAAACAGCATGTTCCTCCTAGTGTGTTACTCTGTGATGCAGTGGGAAGCTGCAGTTTGAGAAGATGAAGTTGGCTATCTTGGAGTCTTTCTGACTCAAAAGAAAGGAAGCTAATGGCAGAGAGTGGACAGTGATCTTGATTGTTGACAGTGTTGAAGAGTTACTCTTACTTACTCTTCGAAAAGTCAAGAACGCTGAACACAGTGCTGCAAAGCTCCAATCTTAAACTTTCCAATCTTTCTCTAACATGTGAATGTAATTATACACATAGGTACAAGTAATAACTAGCACAAAAACAAGGAGATAAAAATGTCAAAGAGTCATATTGCATGCATTATAACATAGAAACGAACATAAAATGTCTGGCATCTTTGTTTGAGTGACGATGACGATGGTAATGAGATTGCGCTGAGATTTCGGATTCGCAGGAGTTCATAGCGGACAAAAAATGTTTAAATTGGAGAGAAAATGACAGAGTGAGCGTTTGTTATCTGTAATCCGTAATGATTTTCAAAGCTGTAGCCAGATTTAATTGAGAAGGAATAACACCAGAGGCTAGTTTGTGAAAACAGACGTGAAAATGAGACTCGTGTAGTTTTCGGGATTGTGTGTTGAGAAGTGCGCTGCCTTTGGCCGGAGGGTTCATCAGCGTGTTTATCTGCCTGGTGCTTTTAATAGGAGAACGAGCATAATGTGCAGCTGGGTGTGTGCGGTGTATGTGATTAGGGTGTGTGTAGGAGGCAAGGCAAAGAGAGAGAAGCGAAACGGAGAGAGAGAGGCTCACACTGGAGGTGGAGAGAGGTGTAATGGCTTTTGCTGCAGGTGGTAACAGATGGTTGCTAATGGATGTTCATAGATCTGAATGACGTGGGCTAAGAGTGTGTTTGTGTGTGTGTGTGAGAGAGAGAGACAGAGAGAGAAAGAGAACAAGAAAGAGCACTGAAGGAAAAGCAAATGTATAAAATATACATTTAAAGCCACATACATTAGCACGAATTAATTAATATTCAAACGTCTTCACTTTAGATTCATCCAATGAAACAATGTTTAGGTAAACAACCCGTATTTGTCTCCCTCAAGAGACAGCAAGCCTGATGGTTTACATTTTAACGGGCACAAGGGCAGTGTTAATTATGCTGCTGGAAAAAAAATACGATGAGAAATGTTCGCAACCTTTTTCCCCACAGCAAAGCTCAAACTCACATGGAAGAAGTAACGGTAGTGTGCACATGCACAACATTTTATTTGAAAAAAAAAAAAGGAATTAAAACTTCTAATAACAAATACATAAAGAAATAAAATAAAATAAAATAAAATAAAAAAGGAGTGCATTTGCATTTTTGCTTGTTCTCGTGGTGTTTTTGGCTTCAGCAGGTGAAATGCATGCTCAGTTAGATTCAGGTCACAGAAAATAGATTGGCCTTTGCAGAACATTCCACTGAAGTGTGCTTCCAGTCAAGAAGAGACTTCTGATTTTTAAAGCATTTGGTTGATAAACTTATAAATACTGTACTACCTATAACTGGTATACTTCTAGTTATAGGCACTATAACCTATACACTTCAAAATTCAAAAACTGTGAGATCCGTGGACCCATGGCACCTCTTTCCGAGTGGTGTTGCTCGGTGGCATTACGGCCTTTAGTAAGATTATAAGCAGCTACACCTCTGGCATTAGATCATGGCTGGCAGCTTCTAGAGGACTCGTTTTTGTCAGTGCCCACATGGGGGGGCATGACAGTTTAGTGGTTAGAACGTTTGTCCTGCATCTCCGGGGTTAGGGGTTGCCCTTGACCAATTAGCAACAGCTCTCCACTATCATATAACAGCTACCAAGGCGATCTCCCACTGACAGGGTGTAACACTCCTCTGTTCCCTATATTACTGTTCTTGATAGTAATAATGTATGTGTGCATCTTTAAAGAACCTGTTCTTGAACAAGAACATGTTTTTTTCTTCTTTGTCATGTGAAGAATTGTTTTGGGCATCCTGTACTGCAAGGTCTCTCAAATAAAATGACCCTAAAATCGTTTTCATGTGTGGTTAAACATGAGCCAGTTATTCTCAACATCTCTGCAAAAACATAATCAAACAACACTGATATTTCAGGTTGCATGAACAGGACAGACCGATGTATGAAAATTTGTTGCAAGGTATAGATGACAACAATAAGACAGGAAAATAGCATTAAGTGCCAGTGAGGACAAATGTGTGTACATTCTTGCACTACATTGAATCTTGGATTCTTTTAAGTGCCTATAATGAGGATGTGTTACATCTCATCTGAAAAAAAAAACAAAACAAAACAAGCTAAAATTCAGAAGACTCACTGCATCTCAAATACAACTGACTAAATTTCTAGACAGGTTGCCGGGTAAAACATCTTTCCCCTCTGTTTAATTCACTGAATTCATCAATACTGATTATACTCGATTACCAGTAAGGTTTAACGTAAACCTCTGCAAGAAAACGGTCAGCTTTAACTCAGCTGATTCCACAAATGAGAATGATTCTCTTTCTTCTGCCTGATTGTCAAACAGTCCTCGCAGAGACGTGTGCTATTTTAGTCCAAGGAGAGCGCGGCCTAATTCTCCTCCGCCCAGCCCTGCTCCTCTGGGAACTGCAAACGCTATAACTGCTTCAGCACAGGCCTGCAGGAAATTGAAAACTAAATTGCTTTCTTAGATTTGTCTGCTCCTTTTTCTTAGGCACTGGAGCAGGGGGAGGCAAAAATGTGTTGCTTTTGTTATCCATACAAAAGTAACGCATAAAAAGGACATGAAGGTCGGGTGGGTAAACTGTACTGAGCACAAAACAGGTGCTACGTGAGGGTAAGTTCAAAAACTAGAGACATTTAAATGCAGTTTCTGTGTGTGTGTGTGTGTGTGTGTGAGAGAGAGAGAGAAAGTGAGAGAGTGATGATGATGATGATGATGAGCTTCTTGTGTCTACCTTTGTGTACATTAGCTCAGATTTTCTGTGTGTCAGCAGTCGTAAAGAGGCATCTTTATCTACACCTCTCTCCCTCTCCGTCCATCTGCTTGCCGTGCTTCTACTGCATTACGTAAACACTATTCTACATCACCAGGCTTTGGCACACTTCAACCCAATTAGCAGAGAAGAGATCACACGGCCTCTACAAAGCCATAGACATTACTGCAATTTGCTGCAATGCCGCAGAACACAACTCCCCTTTGTGGGGGTAAAATGAGTCTGAAAATTAAGCAGTACTTGACTGTTTATGACCCTATTAGCATTGGGCGATCATAGACATTGTGATTGTTTCAATTATGATGCTTGGCTATGTTTATTTGTTTGGAAATGAACTTATTTTTCCTCGCCCACAGAACACACAATGTACTCCAGGTTCCCAGGGCTTGACCGGAGGTTAAGGGACAAGCAAAGTTGAGGTCTAAAGCAAAACAATGATGTTGGACAAAACCTTGCAAATCCATTAAGAAGGCCATGTGGGGAAACATGCTAATCTAATGTCTGTTTCCTAGATCAGTTATTTGCTCTAAGTGCTCTTTATGTTGATGTGTTTGGGATTCTGCAAATTGGAATAGGAACAGTGGGGGAAGAGAAAAAGCAGTCAGCAAAGACAGCTGTGATGTCATCTTTAGCCTCCAGCTATGTGTTTAACTTAAGTTACAGAGAAATGTGTAAGAGACATGTAATAAAATCCTCAAAGACATCTATGTCCACTACTCCCAGTTTACTCAGGCTGCTAGTGTTAGTTGTATTTAGTTCACTGCTTTTCTCTCTCTCTCTCTCTCTCTCTTTTATTTTCAACAACAGTTTCTGCTCCATGACCCCTTTTAATGTGTTCTACTTTCAGGTCTCACTGAATAAAACAGATGACATACACCAAGGAAACCTTTTCTGTTTTTAGTCAAACCAAGATCTGGGCTTGTACTGGCTTTTTAGCACTTCTTATTAAGGCAAAGTACATTTCCTAAAACGAGGAAAAGGCATAAAATACAATACACAAACTGCATTGTGTTATTAGTGAAATGCAGATAACTTTACATTTTCAAGCATGTATGCGAGGCAGTGGAGACATTTCTCATCTAAAAAAAACACTAACTCACACACGAGCAATAATGTCTAAATGTGTCAGACTACAGAAGCGTATTTCTTTCTATACTATTTTGTCAGCAGGTAGGTAATGTTAGCCTCAGCCTCGCACCTGCCTCACGTGGGTGATGCTGCATCATCCAGTGTGTGTGAGGCATATACAAAAGATTAAAAAAAGAAAGTAAAATTCAAACAACAAATTAAAATGCTCTAAAAATGAAAATAATTTAAATTCAAGAGTTAAATGCAATTTTTCATCGATAAAGACTGTTTAAGGACTTGTAGGTTAATATAATAATGTATCCACCAATAAAGACGCACACACACACATTCCCTCCAGTTTTTAATAGTCTGTAACTTTGTGGTTCCCCAGTTCCCAAGCGATTTCTCCCCTGCCTCACTGCCCTGGTTTAATTGGACAAGTCCCCTGATCTCCAGAACAGCTAAATTTAGCCAGACACACTTACCTGCCCTGAAAATAAACACACAATTAATCACAGTTGCAGCTCCCTCTCACTAACAAGAGGTGAATTTCTCCTCAGCTGGACACTTCGACTGTTTCAAACTATTTCAGCATGGTGTGTGTGTTAGGCTGTGTGTGTGTGTGCATATGTATTTGTATACATGTATGATCTTATCTGCTTCTTCAAGTGCTGTTGGTGTGTCATGTCCATTACATGGTACATCAGCAGCTTAGAAGTGACAACAGTAGACAGCAGTCTGTATATCAGGCTGGTTTTCATGGTGACAGAGAGCGAGAGGGAGACAGATGAAAAAGAGGGTTAAAAAACAACATATGGAATAAAAGGCTTGGTCATATGCACTTTTTCTGGTCTCACGTACAGCAGTAATTCTTAATGCTGCTAATTATGGCACAATCTTGCTGATATTCCTATCCTTCAGTGGACATTTGGTCATCACCAAGATAGCTAAAAAAAACAAACCCACACACGCCCAACATTTTATTTACTTCAAAAATCCTCTCTTCGTCTACATTTCTATATCCCATTCTACAGTTTTTTAAATGGTATAGGCCTGAAGGAAGAGGAAGTTATTCACTTCCACAAATAGCTGCAGATTTGATCCTACTGAACATTAAGTGAAATTCCAACAAGCAATACAAATTTATTTATCTTCATAGCTTTTTTTCACACAAGATGGCTCATGTACACTGCTAGAAATTTGCAACCATGCCCTGGGACCTGAGAGCCAAACAATGAGGATGCATTTAGAAGGACTTTTTAGTCCTTCAGTATATAAATGCTTCAGTATACAAAGACATGTAACATGCACACAATGCAAATGTGTGCTTCCAACTACGTAGCAACAATTTAGAGGTAAGATCCACATACTATCCACAAACTTTTTCCAGTAAAAAATTCCCACAACAACCTCCACCACTGCATGCCAGTCGAATTTATTAGTTGAGAAAGTTCACATGATCAACCAACAGCTAAGAGGAAACAGTCTGTGTGAGTCTTAAGTCATTTGTGGTAAACCTGAGGAAGATGAAGGAGATGCTTATCATGGTTGTCAGTTTGTATCTACAGCTGGCGCTAAAAATCTATAAAGTCTACCTTATATTTCATCTAAAATCGATGTCTGTCTGTAAACAAACCAGCTACCTAGACCTAGGACTTCCTGCTCATACAAACACACCCACTCAGTGAGACAGGCTGCTGAGATGATACATGGTGAGACGATAATGGACACATATCAGCATCAATGTTACCCTGAAACGTAGCAGATTAAACAAATTAAACGCAGTAAGTATCAATACTCAGAGACCTCAGACACTGCGATCACATTTAAATTTTGGAAATGGGATCAAGGCATTAGAGCTTTCCTTTCCCTCACAGACTCCAGCAGTCACCTCATAATAGCAATACGACAGTACGTCATAAACTAATCTTCTGAAGTCGTGTATAGTTTAATGTGGATCAGTGCACTAAAGCTGTTTGTAAAAAATACGCCATGTGTAACAAATGTTTAGGACAACACCACTCTTCATTCTGTCAGAGACATGATAGCGACAACACTTCTCCAAAAAATAGAGCACAGAGGAAGCAAGAGCTGGGTAAACACACACAGTACACACACACACACACACACACACACAGAGAGAGGGAGAGAGAGAGAGAGAGAGAGAGAGAGACATGGAGCAAGAGATAGAGACAAGGACATACAGTAAGAGAGCAAGAGAGAGAGACAGAGACACAGAGCAAGAGAGAAAGACAGACACAGAGTAAGAGAAAGAGAGAGAGAGAGCTCTCCAGAGACTCGTCTAGAGAAACAAACTGGAAACTCTATGCAATGGCAGACTGTATGAGGGAAAGTAAGCATGCAAATATCAGAGAAGTGGTTTAATGGAGCACTGAAGAATAATCCAATGTTCATATTAACAAGCAACATGTGACCTTTCAGTTTCTGCATACATGTACCACTTAGAGCCATAATTTCAGCAACAAGCGACAAAGTGCAAACATGACACTGTGACATTTAAACTGATGTAAATTAGTTAACTTAAACAACTTAAGCTTCTGTGGGAGGAGTATGTGGGATAAGACTGAATCTTGTAAAAAGTTGGAACAGTTTGGTTAACCAGATACTTTCAATATTATTTGCATTTGCACTCATTCCTCTAACCCACTTCTCGGCTGTGCGTCAGTATAGAAATTAGACGCCAATAAGCTGGCAAATATCATAGAATTCTCTAGTTCTATTAGGTTCTAAACAGCCTCTGTTTTAATTGATTTGGCGGGTTTTTTTCTCTCTGCTGCACATTTGCCTTGTGTAAAGGACTCGTTATATTATACAGTTTATGTGCTTTTATTAAACAGCGCAGGGAACAGCTCACCCCATCTCTCCTCATCACCTGCTGTCATTGCTACCCACTCAGTGCTCTTTTCTTCTCTCTCCCTCATTCCACCATCCCCCCACCTCTCTCTTTCTCATTTCCCTCCTGCTGCTCATTTTGAAATCATTGAATTTCAGAACTTCATTTCCTCACATCTCCCATTTGCCTGAAGCGTCGTTCTCAGACGACGATGTTCTCGTTCTCTCTATCTCGCGCTCTCCTTCTCTCTCTCATGACACTTCGCCGGGTCACGGTTACGTCTCGCCGGTAGCGCAGCACTGACCTCGATGCACCTGACCATCTGAAACACTCTAGACACCTGAGCTCATCTTAAAACATTTTATCGTCCTTACACTGCAAAAAAAAATGAGAGAAATATTCGTGTGTCTGGTTTGACCCGAGTGATTCAGCATCTGGTTTGCGGAATTTAAAGATTAAACTCGGGTCAAAGCAAAAGCTAGATTATCATCGGATAGCAGATTTGCAGGAAGGTAAATTGCGTCAAATTGTGTGACGACATTTCTAAAATGACTGACATTATCCTGAAATTTCCGTCCTGGTTTTACTCAATGTACTGAAGTGTGACAGGAGCTGCACAACTCAGAGAACTAGATACTTTTATATAAACCTACCTTTGTATAGTAATATTATATATTTAAGATACTGAATCTGCCAGCACATGGGTAACAGTAGCAGCTAGATTTTTTTTATTTGGCCTCAGACTTAGGGCCCTTTTGGCATAGTCCATAATTATACATTTGAGAAACATTTCATTAGATTTTAGGTGTTGGGGCTGTGCCGATGTACAAATTAAAATGATTTAAATTCATCTATCTATTTTCGGTACCAGTTATTTTATACAGGCACAAGGTGGGGGGACACTTTAGAAGGGATGCCAACTTACTGCAGGGCACAATAACACACACAATTACACTCTACATACAATTTAGAGATGCCAATCAGCCTACAAGACATGTCTTTGGACTGGGGGAGGAAATGGGAGTAACTGGGGGAAACCCCCGGAGCATACAAACTCCACACACACAGGGAAGAGACGGGAATCGATCCCCCAACCCCAGAGGTATGAGGCAAAAAGCTTTCTTTAGATACGCTCATATTTATCGTCTTATATTTGTCATAGATTATTATCCATGAGGAAGGGTTTTGTCGATAAATATTTTTCAAGATGATAAACCACTCAGATTTATGATTAGTAGCTATAAACATTTGCTGGTTAGTGTGCAGACCACTGAAGCAGTACAAATGTGCTGTCTGCCTTGTGCATGGTCACTTATCACACCGAATCTGAGTGTGTGTCTGAGTTTGGAGAGACTGTAATGCAGGTGCTGAAATGAAGGTGCAGGAATTAACACAAACTCTGCAACATTCAGAGGAGTTTGCAATTTTTCCAAATTACCACGGAATTTCCACAGAGGCTATTTTGTGGAGTGATGGCATGATGAATTCTGTGATGCAGAGATTTCAACTCGAAACCTGCCTGCCTCTTCCTGGAGCTATAGCAGAAATAAATCAGAGGCAAATCAACACAAACTCACAATGTTCGCAACAACCTTCTCATATTTGCCGTAAATATAGAAATATATTCCTTATAATTTTCTATAGATCTGGGCCACAATGCCTCGTGTGACGGCATAACAACACGCATTGAGCCAAATCCCTCTTTGAATTTTCGTGTGTCAAACATGAGTATAGCTATAGAGAAAGCAAGTACATTTGTGTCTGCACTGGTAGTAGTTTAAAAGAACAATCCTGTGCTTGGCAATTCACCAATTCAAGTAGTTTTACACAAAAAGCACAGAAAACACAGCAGGCTGCATCACAAAGTTTGAAAAGCTTCAGCACAAGTCAAGCACTTTTGACTTCAACAATTACAAAAACCCAGCAAAATCCTGGAGGCAATGTCTGTTTATATAGAACACGGTCGCTGGATAGACTCTTATAGTTGCAGCAAAGTTATGATTCTTCCTTCAGCCTCCTGCAAATGATCATGTGGATGAACACACACACACACACACACACACACTGATCAGGCATAACATTCTGAGCACTGAGAGGTGAAGTGAATAACACTGATGATCTCCTCATCATGGCACCTGTTAGTGGGTGGGATATATTAGGCAGCAAGTGAACATTTTGTCCTCAAAGTTGATGTGTTAGAAGCAGGAAAAATGGGCAAGCGTAAGGATTTGAGCGAATTTGACGAAGGGCCAAATTGTGATGGCTAGACGACTGGATCAGAGCATCTCCAAAACTGCAGCTCTTGTGGGGTGTTCCCGGTCTGCAGTGGTCAGTGTCCACCAAAAGTGGTCCAAGGAAGGAACAATGGTGAACCAGCGACAGGGTCATGGGCGGCCAAGGCTTATTGATGCACATGTGGAGTGAAGGCTGGCCCGTGTGATCCGATCCAACAGACGAGCTACTGTTGCTCAAACTGCTGAAGAAGTTAATGCTGGTTCTGACAGAAAGGAGTCAGATTACACAGTGCATCACAGTTTGTTGTGTATGAGGCTACATAGCCACAGACTAGTCTGGGTGTCCATACTGACCCCTGTGCACAGCCGAATGTGCCAATAATGGGCACATGAACATCAGAACTGGACCACGGAGCAATGGAAGAAGGTGGCCTGGTCTGATGAATCACACTTTCTTTTACATCACGTGGATGGCCGGGTGCATGTGTGTCGCTTACCTAGTGAACACATGGCACCAGGATGCACTATGGGAAGAAGGCAAGCCGGCAGAGGCAGTGTAATGCTTTGGGCAATGTTCTGCTAGGAAACTTTGGGTCCTGCCATCCATGTGGATGTTACTTTGACACATACCACCTACCTAAGCATTGTTGCAGACCATGTACACCCTTTTATGGGAATAGTATTCCCTGATGGCTGTGCCCTCTTTCAGCAGGATAATGTACCTTGCTACAAAGCAAAAATGGTTCAGGAATGGTTTGATGAGCAACAACGAGATTGAGGTGTTGACTTGGCCCCCAAATTCCCCAGAGCTCAATCCAATCGAACATCTGTGGGATGTGCTGGACAAACAAGTCCGATCCATGAAGGTCCCACCTTGCAACTTACAGGACTTAAAGGATCTGCTGCTAACATCTTGGTGCCAGATACCACAGCACACCTTCATGGATCTAGTGGAATCAATGCTGGCTGCTGGATGGGTCAAGGCAACAAAAGGGGGCACAATATTAGGCAGGTGGTCATAATGTTATGGCTGATCAGTGTCACACACACACAATATAAATGGACAAAATCTCCCTGAAAATACTTTTAGACTTATTTCTGAAGAGAATCAGCTGTTAGTCACTCAACATACTTTTATCACTTTACACCATGCAGCCATTTAGAGTTTGAGAACATTAGCGTATATCGGTATCTTGGCAACATAATGACGTTTGCCGCCTTTAAAACCTTTCTCCGTTTCCTTACCGGCAGACACTGAAGCTTTGCCTTATGACTCATGAAATAACTGCCTTCTGTTTTAGACACAGACGCAATTTCTTGTTCTTAGCAAAATGACACGCACTTCAAATAACTCAGGCCAGTCTGATCGTTGGTGCGTTGTTGCATTCTGCACAGCAATGTTGAATTGGAATGTAATTTGCCGGATTGTCGCCCATCTGTTTGCTCACCCCCTCTGACCCACAAGCTGTTTTTTTTTGCCACAGGGTCACTGAACACTGGTAACTTGTGACTTATTTGCAGCCTCCTAGTTCAACCTTCTAATATCAAACAGCTATTAGTTGAGCACAGATTTGTATTGTGAATGTGAGGAGCGTGTGTGGGAAGGACATACTGCACATGCGCTTACAAAGCGCCTTAAAAATAGCTACAAATAACATTAAAGCACAATTAGAGCAGCATCAACATGTTTTACAGGCCAGATATCTAGTCTTATAAGCACACTTTGCAGTCGTTGTTAAATGCCACTTTCATAACAACTAACTACTTGGAAGCGTTGCAAGAAAAAAGGTCTTCCTGAGTGAGTCTCGCACAGTGCAATGCCATTAGAACTACATTTGGCAATTTGTGTTGCAATTATTTTGGTCATGCAAAATATCAGCAGGTTTGGCGATAAATGTGGACTGCACACAAAGAAAGCACCTGAAACTCACTCTAAAATAAGGTGAGGGATATGATAGACACGATACCGACCTATCATGCACACACACACACACACAAACATAACAATTTAGAGATGCCAATCAGGCTACAACACCTATATCTCCAAAACTGCAGCTCTTGTGGTGTGTTTCCGGTCTGCTGTGATCAGTATCTATCAAAAGTGGGCAAAGGAAGGAACAGTGGTGAACTGTTGCACGTGGGGAGCGAAGGCTGGCCCACGTGATCCAGCCCAACAGACAAGCTACTGTTGCTCAAATTGTTCAAGATGTTAATGCTGGTTCTGACATGAGTAAGATGTCAGAATACACAGTGCATGACAGGTCAGGGCTGATTTGGCAGCAAATGGGGGACCAACACAATATTAGGCAGGTGGTCATAATGTTATGCCTGATTGGTATATATACATACATTTATATCCTATATATATTATATAGCATTTTGGGGTAAAAAAAAAAAGAAAAAAGGAATAAAAAGTAAGTACTAGGTTTGTGAGGCTGTGGAGTTTGGGACACAGCACCCTAGATGTAGTCTTCTCACAGGAAGATGCAGTTTTTGCAGATATGAATAAACTTTTGACAGTAAATTATACTACTGTATTGCCAAGAGGAAAACAGAGTGTTCTGGAGTATTAGATTCATACCTAAGTAAGGGTATACAGCTAGAGAAGTCTCTTTCAATCTCGAAGCCAACATTTTAATCTGTATATATTCGTATACGGGATGCTGTGAAAAAAAAACGATGTGTTTGTGACAGGCAGTGCTGACCTACTGAAATGTCTCAACTTACAACATGGCATGAGAAGAAATGGGAGAGGTCAGGTGTGCATGTCCAGACCTCAGATTACAGGTTAGAGCACAGATTATTTTCCTCAGCATAGATTGGCATACTGACACAATGTTTCGCAATGACACTCTCATATATGTATCTCATCACCCTTTGTGAGCAGCAGTTAACTTTATCTTGCTCAGTGTTTAAGATGTACATCTGAAGTACGCTTCGTGGAGAGCTAATGAAAACTGTGGTATCCAAGATTAGTTAAGTTTAGCTGCAGGAAACCTTCTGGTTATGGAGGTGTTGACAGTGGCACTCCTGGCATGTGAACACATCTGACTCCAGTTACATGCAGCACATGCAAAGGATGGTTTTGTAGCAGACAGCTGAAGTTGTAAAATACATAAAAATATAACTTCAACTGTTAAATTACTAATTTACTAATGTACTAATATTTACAACTAAATTCAGCTTGGGTTGATAAAAATCCTATAAGTGAAATCGACTCTACTGTGAATATTATGAACAGCCAGTCACGTAATATATTACCCGTATCTTTACGCTAGACAGAGCCCTGTGTTGTCACCAGTTGCAGAAACTGATTCGGTAACATAACGTCACGTTTGAGAGGGTGAGGCGGTGGCTATGGAGATATCCTGCAGATTTTTAAAGGAGAGCAGTCTGGAGCAAGGCGATCTCATTACCTGCTTAGTTAAGCAGGCTAATACAACACCGTGGGCATCGATAATATGCTTTTAGAAATCCAATTTTGTCTTATTGGAAGAGACAGAGGATCAATCTCCAGATTTTGAATGTAATGGCAAGGATTCTGAACTATGTTAATCTCTGGCTGAACACACTGTGCGCATGGCTGAGAGATTACCGAGAGGTTTATGTGGCTATGAATGAAAGAATATTATTATTTCTCTACACGAAACATTTTATTTTAGATACATATTTTTTTTTCCATATCAGTTTTTCACAATCCACTCTTCAAGAAGAGATTTTATTATCAAGAACCCTGAGTTTATAGCTCTGCAGGGACATGAGGATTAGAGTAGGGAAAATAGAATATATAGCACCTTTGTCTGAAATATATTCACAGGTCAACTCAGGCAGAAAGGACGATTTACTCAGAGTCAGACGCTCCCCTGATAAAACAGCGTAAGTAGCAAAAAAGCGGCAGAAACAAAAAATGTTCTCCAATACGGACGAGGCACACGGTTCTGCACACTACAGCGTGGAACAGCCCAGCTGTCAGCCTCTCACCTCGAGTGCTTTGCGTTTGCCATTGAGCAGCTTGGCGATGTCTTTGGCCACTCTGTCCACCAGGTCCTTGGGCGAGTTCCTCTTCACATCAAACTGACTCCTCTTCTCGTTGTAAATCTGTAAACAAAAGCACAAAAAAACATCCAATGTCAGTCAATGTCATTATACTATTAACAAGAACATTTTAGGAACCCTATACACACGCGCTGATCTTCTGAGGTTTTCACACACAACAGCATCACCAAAACTGGACAGTTCAATACTGGAAAAAGATCTGGCTGTTTTTTTCTTATCTTCAACTCTCCCGTTTTAGTGAGTCTGCCCATTGTAGACTCAGATTCCTGTTCTGGGCTGACAGGAGTGGAACTCAATGTTCTGCTGTTGTAGCTCATGTGTTGTGTGTTCTGAGATGATTTTCTGCTCAATACATTTGTACAAAGTGATTATTTGAGTTACTGTATCGTTCCTGTTGGCTTGAACAAATCTGGCCATTTTCCTATGACCTCTCTTATCAACATGCCATTTCCACCCACAGAACTGTCACTCACCTGATGTTTTTTTTTTCAGCACTCTGTGTAAATTCTAGAGACTGCTGTGTGAAAATCCCAGGAGATCAGCAGTTACAGAAATACTCAAATAAAGCTGTCTGGCGTCAACAATCATGCCACGGACAAAAGCACTAAGATCACATTTTTTCCCCATATTCTGATTGTCGACATGAACATTAGCCAAAGCTGCTGGGCCGTATCCACATGATTTTCTGCACTGCACTGCTGCCACACAATTGTCGGATTAAATAACTGCATGAATGCATAGGTGTACAGGTGTTCCTAATAAATTGCTCAGTAAGTGTATATTGACCTTTTAAATATCCAGCAGACTCAGAAATAAATGACTAACAGTTTACTATTTACACATCAAGCATTTATTAGCCTTTATAATATAATTCTTACCATGGGCCGAATATGAAAAGAACTACATCTGCAAAAAATGAAAGTTTTTCTAAGGGACATGAAGGATACTGGTGAAGACGGAAGATGGATTTAGGGCTCAGGTACTTGGCATGTCAGTGATATTATTTGATTAAAGGCAAGGGGTCTGCTTTCTCCTGTCTGACTCAGCATTGTACTTTGTAGTCTACAACTGCCTGCTGCCCCCAAGGGACTCCCACTTATCCCCACTACTCCAGGGACTCCATTACCCACAAATCCATCTCTGTAAAAGTCAGCAGTGGGCAAAAAGTGCCGACGGCAATTCTGTTGACCAAGTAAAAAAAGAAAAGGAAAAAAAGGAGGCATAGTCTCTAACACAATGTGGGAATTATGTGCTAGTTTAGTGCAGATCCATGCAAAAAAAATAACTTTGTGAATGTCAGTGCTAGTGAACATACATACAGTCATACACTCATACAGTAAAATAAAGTCCACAAAATGGGTGGTGGTGGCTGAAGTGGTTAAGGCTCTGGGTCGTGGACCGGAAGATCAGGGTTCAAGCCCCAGCATCACCAAACTGCCACCGTTGCGCCCTTGAGCAAGGCCCCCAACTCACCCTGCTCCAGAGGTGCTGCATCATGGCTGACCCTGCACTCTGACCCCAAACCTCCAAGGATGGGATATGTAAGAAAAAATTTCACTATGCAGTAATGTAGATGTGACAAATAAAGACAACTTAACTTAATGGAGTATTCTGGGGCAGGTTTGCAGTTATAGATGCTCCAATAACCTTTCTCAATCCCAAAGTAAACATTTTCGTCGTAAACATAACTGTATATATTTGTATATGGGGATGTCCTTTGCTGTGATTTTTTTCTTTTCAAGTTTACAGTACAGATTATTTTTCTGATGAAACACACTACATCTACACATGCAGCAATTGTATTGCTGCAAATCACAAGTAAGAGTTCCTTACTACTGGTTGCCATAGTAACAACATTTATCAGTGGGTGGTACAACATTCAGGATGGAGAGCGATATAAAATGGATATAAAATTCAGCAGTGTAAATATGCATCATATCATAGAAGATGAAGAAGAAGCAGTGTGTTTTTGTGCTTTGCCATGGCTCACATGTGCTCTACAGCCTTTACTCCCGTTGCTAGTCGCTGCACCAAGTTGCTCCATATTTGCAAAAAGTTAAACTTTCCTCAACTTGCGCTGGAAAAGCCTGCATCGAGTCACCGAAGGTTACTGTATCTGCTCATGTCACCAGAAGTCATTGAAAAGGAATGATCTCTGTTAGCTTTGTCATTGTGAGTCACTGAACGCAGCAGTTAGACACTCTTCATAGTCATAACATTATAAATAACTTTCACACAAATATCAGAGCCACTGATGCTGGTATAGATGTATCTCTAATAGTAGCTCACGCTACAGTTGCAGGGTTTGAAGAAGTCTTAACACCAGCTGCAAGGCACTAGATGACAATTTTTCTTCTGATAAATTGCAACAGACCAAAAGTGAAGCTGATTAGTGCTACTGTTTATACTAATATATGCAACTTTCTGATGAGGTGTTCTAGGTTAATCTACTTGTCTGATTGAAATTTTGACTAATGGTTAGTGTTACTCTGCAAACAGTATGTTATGCCTAGTTTTCTTTCAGCACGGTATGCTTGACTCAGAGATGCACAACTGACACTTTGACATGCATAGTTAGTGATTCACAAGAGTTAAAAATATATGTAAGCAGACGTGAATTGTACTAGCAAGAAACTGTCTCATCCTGATAGTGTGGGGGATTAGAAATACACTTTGTTTTGTACTCTGTTGCATACACACACTTGCTATAAAAACCCCTGAGATCTGTGCTTGGGTCTCTCGTGCATGGTGTTTTCAAACGTGC
Organism: Hemibagrus wyckioides; assembly: GCF_019097595.1. Classification (NCBI taxonomy): domain Eukaryota; kingdom Metazoa; phylum Chordata; class Actinopteri; order Siluriformes; family Bagridae; genus Hemibagrus; species Hemibagrus wyckioides. The sequence goes on along the minus strand of NC_080720.1, from coordinate 20,825,324 downwards.
GCATGAGAACATTGGGTTAATAGACTGAATGCATTTTACTGTGGCTATTGTTGTGCAGGTGTGTTGCAGATGTTCAAAACTCCTCAGTGTCAACGTCGGCTGAGAAACACGACACCGAGAGGTCAGCATTAGGTCCAAGTAGAAGGAAGAGTTACTGCAAATCAGTTTGAAAATGATATATCCTGATATATAGGATGCTTATTTTATCCTTTTATATATATTTATCGACTAGTGGTCTCTTCCTGAATGACTCCGCTCTCATCTACAGGGTATGGATGTTGTAAATCATTTGCTTGGCTTGCTTTACAGTCATCACGTCTCAAACCAACTAAACAACTATTAGATATTTTGGTCCTATGTAATAGACAGCACTCAAAAACAACATCATCACTTAAGGGAATATTAATGACCTATTTGTCCAATACCATATTAAGACATGTTATGTTGTTTCTTTCTTTCATTCGTTACATGCCTTGATATAGACACAGTAAAGCTATTCACATATTCAAACTATTGACATACACCAACCAGGCATAACATTATGACCACCTGCCTAATATTGTGTTGGCCCTGACCCATCATGCACTGTGTATTCTGGAACCTTTCTATGCAATTTAAGCAACAGTAGCTTGTCTGTTGGCTCTGACATGGGCCAGCCTTCACTCCCCACGTGCATCCACGAGCCTTGACCACCCATGACCCTGTCGCCGGTTCACCACTGTTCCTTCCTTGGACCACTTTTGATAGATACTGACCACTGCAGACCGGGAACACCCCACAAGAGCTGCAGTTTTGGAGATGCTCTGATCCAGTGGTCTAGCCATCACAATTTGGTCCTTGTCAAACTCGCTCAAATCCTTACACTTGCCCATTTTTCCTGCTTCTAACACATCAACTTTGAGGACAAAATGTTCACTTGCTGCCTAATATATCCCACCCACTAACAGGTGCCATGATGAGGAGATAATCAGTGTTATTCACTTCACCTCTCAGTGCTCATAATGTTACGCCTGATCGGTGTATTTAAGGGAATAACATTCACATATTTTTCAAAGATTGCATTACATGCTCTTTTTATATTTAAAAAAATACAGTTATTTATTATTAAATTACTGGATTTATTTTACCTCAGAAAGCTACACAGCTCAGTACAAACACACAAAAAGTACTGCACCACTATTGACTCTCACTCTCTCTGTGGCAGTATAAAATAAGGGTGAAAAGAATGTTTTATTAAATATTAAATCTTGAGCGAATAATAAGAATTAAAGAATTTGACAGCAACAATATCTATACACACATGCACCGAAACAGACGTTCTGCTGATCCACAGAGTGAAAGTGTGTGGGAGGAAGTGAGTGGATGTGAGTAACAGGAGGTAAAGGGTCTGCTGTCTGTGCTGGGCCAGCAGATCTGTGGTCCAGGACCAACACATGATGCACGCACACACTCACACTCACACACACACACACACACACACACACTTCACTGATCCAAAGTGAATGAGAGAGAGCCAATCCAAGACAATATGCTCTTACTGGCAGTTACACACTGCACACGATTAAGTATATGCTGGATGTCCTGCGCTCTCGGCCATGCACACAAATGTACACATTTCTCCTCATCCTCACCCACACACAGGATATGAGCACTGACAAAGAGATAGGGAAGTGGAAAAAGAGAGAGAGGAAAAAAAAGGAGATCAAAGAAAAGGCTGGGTAAAATACAAATCGAGAGACAGAGAGACTGATAGAGAGAGACCGACAGAGAAAGGAATTGCCAGAGGATGTTTCACGGTGGAGCGTCAGTTTAAAAAACGTGCTGCCTGAAGATGGGTCTTGCTTTTACTGTTGCGGTGATCCAATCGGAAAGGCTAGAAGGAAAGAAACACTGCTAGCGCCTAAACCCGGGAGACAAACAGAGCGTCTTGTTTACCGAGTCTTAAACCATCAGTCAACATTTATCTACTGTTGCTGTGATAATCATGGCCCGCGTGTTCCGCTGTCATTTTGCCACGCTGATGGCTATTTGCCATGCATTACTAAGCAATTCATTACCGGACAGATCGTTTCAGACAGCCACCTCATGTGTCGTTTGACCTTGCACTTTTTGTTTTGTCTGCTTCGCCTCCGTCAGAGGGACTTTGTTTGTTTGTTTATTTGTTTGTTTTCTGCTGGTTCGGTGTCTGAGGCAGAAGTGCTTCAGTTTATCGGGCCGTGAAAGCAGCCTGGTGACAGAGACAGATGCAGCGTCATTAAGGAATATTAGTGGACTCCGCCAAGCAGACAGCGCATCCAACCAGCCTGTGGAACAGTTCAATAAAACTGAGAGAGAGAGAGAGAGAGAGAGAGAGAGAGAGAGAAAGAATGCTAAAAGAGCTACGTTCCACGGCTGTGAAGAACACAGCATCAGAAAAGAAATAGTATGTGAGCGCAAAGGTTCAATAAATGTGTGACAGGATAGAAAGGACAGAGAGTGTTGGGTGACAAGGAGAAAATGTATAACACGAAGACTTGGCCACTAAATGCTAAGGACAAGTAGGCTAATAAAGGCTGACGTTGATCTATCAATCAGGAGAAACGCATTGATCAGAAAATGTCTCTCACTTGCTGGCATCTGTATACATATAAAGCCAAAAAGTCGATGTATCTACTCTGTCTTGGCTTTCATGCAGCTTTTAATAAACATACAAAACTAACTCTGGTGTCCAGCTTTCAGGTGGATCAAACTAGAAATGACATTTCATGTTAGATTTGTCAAAAAGGTATCGTCAGACACATAGTTTTCTTTTGCCTGACTATTAATGAAGCCAGCAATTGCTGAGGAAGAACAAGAATCATGAAATCATGAATCAACCAGATTTTGTGTACTGGCACTGGCAACCGACGTTAAGCTCCAGAAAACATGAAAAGAGCTATCTGAGGATCCGGAACATCCACCACATCCTACCTGCGGGGAGAGATCAGTCTCGCAGCTCACTCCCTCCTATAGTGCCAACATCATTCAGCTGCCTGATTTCTAAATGCAGTAAACTTCACTAGACAAATCATCTCCAAGTATGATATTTACACCCCACTGGGTATTTATTACTTGTATAGTAATTATAGTAGTATTATATAGTAAAACTATTTCTAGATGGCATTAGCGGTTAGCACTAGCCTCACATACGAGAGTGTGGGTTCATATCCTGCCTCTGCCCTGAGTTTACATGTTCTCCCTGTGATTCGAGGGTTTCCTCCAGGTACTCTGATTTCCTCCTTAGTCTAAGGACAGGCGATGTACGCTGATTGTTATCTCTAAATTGTCCCCTAGTAGAGTACGAATGGGTGTGTGATTGTCCCCTAGTCCCCTGGGATAGTCTCTAGGTTACTTGTGACCTTGTGTAGGATAAGAAAATGGATGGATTGATGGATACATGGACTATATTACTATCGTAGCACAGTAATATAATATTTTTAAATACAATCTACATCGACAGAAGTATACAATTAAATTAAAATAAGTTCTGAAACCTCCTGCTTATTTCCCACAAAAGAGTGTTCTAATTCAATTCCAATTCAATTCATTTCTCTGTGTTTGCCTCCACTTCAAATACAACAGCTGCCACATGTTGAGAAACCAAACACTGTGGCTATATTAACTCTTCAAGACACCTTTATATGCAATATCTAAAAAAAATGTGCTTATATGTGCAGCTAGAAATCTTTCACTACCAGACAAACCTTTACTCTCCTCATTCAAATGCTGAACTGTTTCTTTTGTTTTTAAATCAGCAAAGGAAATGATTAATGCAGAGACTATTCAGTGAGCGCTGTTCCAAATAAACCGAAATCTAATAAAATGATCAAACATCTGAACACCACATGCCACACACACAAGCTAAAAACACAGGTCATATGTGAAAGAGAGATGAAGGTTATATTCTTTATTCACCGCCTCTCTCTCTCTCTTTCTCTCTCTCTTTCCTTTCTGTTACTTTGTCTCTCTCTTCCCCCTCAGAGTATCTGTCTTAAAGACAGAGATAAACGCGAGTCGTTTTATCAGCTCGCTGATGGTGCGTTTTTGGTGTTTGTGTCCTTCCATTTCCAAGATCCGAAAAATCCTTTTTCTCCTTTTCCTCTCACCTCCTATGCCTTTCTTTTTCACTATGTATCTGGACAGAGTGTGTGTTTAGAAGGGCAACTTTAAAAAATATATATATATAAATATATCTTAATCCCATGGCTGATAAACGTCTCCATTTGCTGTTATATAAATCATGTGCTATTCTCAATGCTGCATCTTATGTTTACAAAAAAAGGTTTTCTCTTAAAATGATGCAATATTATAAAAGTAAGCTGGCTACAAGCTACAGGTACACTATACGTATATCAATGTTGTTGTATAAGAGGGGTAAGTAGTGAAAGCTGCGCTACCATGTTTCAATTGCCTTAATGTTTCTGGGAAAGAGTAGATGACTAATTAGGCAGGAGAAGGAGGATAGATGAAATCAGTACACACACACACACACACACACACACACACAAACACACGCCTCAGGCTCTGTATGATTGAGTCTGACACTTAACTCTCATGGCTCCACCCTTGAAGATGCCCTACTGTGTTGATTGACCCATTAGCAGAATACGGCAGTGTGTGTGTGTGTGTGTGTGTTTCTTCTCATCATGTTAATCAGTGCTCTATTTCCTTTTCAGCTGATAAAGGTCGTCATCTGTCTGTCGGGATGGACGGAATGCTGGAGTAACTGCTCATCAGCTCTCTTCTCCTCCCTACACCTTTGCACAGTATATATATATATATATATATATATATATATATATATATATATATATATATATATATATATATATATATATATATATATATATATATGTGTGTGTGTGTGTGTGTGTATGCAGTGTATGCACACTTTGGAACTCTTCTAAGAGTCCTTTAATAAAGACCAACTACATATACTGTTACACACATCGTAGATAAATAAACTCACTAGGTTCCTCCCTAAGAAATGAAGTCATATTTCCTGAAGCCTCATAACCCAACAGTAGAACCAGTATCTGCTCAGGAAGAGCATTGCCAGAGCTTCACAAAATGACCAAATGTTTCTGACCAAAATGTAAGAAACAGATTACATGAGGGTGGCCCAACATTCTCTAGTGTGACTTCTGCTCACAGCCCAGCACTGTGCAGCTTGATTAGAATTTGCCAAAGAACACCAGAATTGGCAGGTCCACTACTTGTGTCCAGTTCTATTCACAGAGGAAAGCAGGTACACACTGAGCAGGCAGACATGTGACTGAAGTGAAAGAGTCTGGAAATGCTATAGGGAATGTTATGCTCATCCAACATGACCAGTTTGGTGGTGGGTCTGAGGAGGAACATCCTTGGAGAGAGGCACAGACCTCCATGTGCTAGCCACCAGTATTCTTACTGCTATTAGGTACTAGGATGAAATCCTCAGAGCCTTTGTCAGACCTTACGCTGGTGCACTGGCCCTAGGTTCCTCCTGGTGTATGGCAATGCCAGCCTCAGGTAACCAGAGTGTGTAGGTAGTTTTAGAGTTGGGAGTTAGAGTTGGGAAGATATGTATTGGAGCATCTGAAGCTACCTAGTAGCACCACAGACTGTCCAGGAGCTCACTGATGCCCTGATCTAGGTCTGAAAAGAGATCCCACAGGACACTGTCTGCCATCTCAACAAGAGCATGTGCAGATGTTGGCAGGAGTGCATACAGGCACAACTTAGGGAGCTAACGAGCTAATGGAGAGACACAGCCCTCATCTTAAATGGAAGTGGATGTTACTACCTGCCTGTCATCCTTCTTCAGTGAAATTAAAGATACATCCTAGCATGAAATATGGTAAACATTATTATTAAGACCAAACATATGGAGAAATTAGAAGCGGTAATTGTAGCAGGTTTGCGGTGCAACTGCCAAAGCACATCGTATGTCAAATAATTTTCAAAAGCACAGCTACTGTCACTGTCTATAAAGAGAAGGCTCACTTAAGGAATCATCCACGATTCAGTCCATAGAACAGCTCTCGAGTTCATACTCATTAAAGTCTGGTTAAGCAGATTTATTCACGAGAGCAATGAGCCATGAGCCAGGGTCTGAACTGGAGCCGAGTCAAAGAGAATGTACTGTGGCTCTGGACCTATTTTTTAGAAGCACAGACAGTTACCAGCGCATACACACACACACACACACACACTATAATAAATCCCTGCATTATAACAACCCTTTCAAATCTTGCCTTCCGTTTTTTCACTCAGAAATGAACTCTGCTTAATTGATGCACTGCATACTGTCAACTTCAAAAAAAAAAAAAAAAGGCTTTCAGGCTACTTGTGCAATCAGTCATTTGACATCCAGCTTCTGGAGCTCTGGCAGACAGAGTAAAAGGAGGAGGAAGCTGAGGAAGAGGAGGATGAACATGACTAGCCAGAATGCCCACTGTGAAACGGCAGGTTTAGATTTTCTTTAATTTCTCGCCATTACACCCCCTGTGGGACTCAATTAACGCACAAGAAATCTTTTGATAATGTGATTTTGATTTTTTTTTTCCAGAAGCTCTGTCTTATCAATAATTTAAAATTGTGTAGAGAAAAAATACTGTGGCAAAACCAATCAATATATGAAGAAAAATAAATAAAAACTGCCCATAGTTTACTGACTCTGGGTTTGTTGTTGGTTTGTTTGTTTTTTGCTCATGTAGCAGATCCTCTATTATGACATATATTGTGAGTCATTTAGCTAAAGACAGCTTATCAAAAAAGGGAAACGTTTTCAAACACTTTCACAGATTTTCCCTCTTGTCTCATTAGTGAAGTGACATTAGGGTGCTAAAAAAAACAGTGATAAAGACAGAATGTTTACAGAGCTTTGGATGGTGTGAGACAGCAATACCTCCACTGTCCACTAGAGGTCTCCTCCACCTGAACTCCGGTTAAGTCTCTTTGTGTCTTTGTGAAGCAAACTAAACTTCTGCTCATGAACTCTCAGCACTATCCAGAGTTGGCAATGCTACACAAGTCTTGTCTGCCTGGCTGTTAATCAGCTGCATATTCTAGAGCTGCAATTCACTTACTGTAAATGAGGTTGAAGGCAAAAAGGCAGAGAAATGAGCATGAGAAAACTGAAAATGGATGCACCATGGTCCTGGCAGAGTATCAGAGAGAGAGAAAAACCCACCTGGCATTATCGTTTCATTTCAAGTCCAATGTACTGGCGGACAAAGCCAAGACATCCAAAATTGTGCTATTATTTACAGGCTAGCATGTATTTAGACTTTTATATGCTCACAAATTCTCTCTCTCTCTCTCTCTCTCTCTCTCTCACACACACACACACACACTTTTTTAAAAAAACCCAAAGCATTGTTTATTCACATTGTTGGGATGTTTTTTATCTTTTGTAAAAAGGATACTGAAGACAGATCCAGATTTAAAATAATTTTCTTAAGGTGTGGTGGTCTGGTAAAAATAGGTTTTTCTGCCAGTAACATAGCTCTTTTTCCCGTTTTCACTGCCTGCAATCAGTAAATCCAGCCGTTTTTACTTTGATTCAACCCAAAAGAGAGTGAAGGCATGATGCATTGGTGCACCACACTTATTCAAAAATAAATACATGGTCTCCATACATAGGGGAAATTAATATCAGTGAGCTAATGAATGAATTAATAGTGGAAAATGTTAATTTCCTGTATGCATGGAGAATTTTGGGACACCCTGTAGCTTGTGAATGCTATGAAACGCTACACTACTGCATAATGCACATGCCTCATGTGAGATAAGCGTGTGTTTGAAGGAAGGAATACTTCATCTGATAGACTAATCCTTCATCTGATAGACCAGACCGCCACACAGGCACTACTATAACTGCTCTTTAATTAAATGCTCTTAAAGAAATGTGTTTTATTAAGTCTAATAGGGATAAGCACCATTTATAGCTATACATTCTTTCACAAGACACTGTGTTATCTGCTCTACTATAGAGCCATTCTTCTATCTATCTATCTATCTATCTGTTTATCTAATAGACAGAGAGACAGATAGATAGATACTATCTATCTATCTATCTATCTATCTATCTATCTATCTATCTATCTATCTATCTATCTATCTATCTATCTATCTATCTATCTATCTATCTATCTATCTATCTATCTATCTATCTATCTATATCAAGTTCACACGATCCTCCTGATTTTCCCTTGACAAGGCAGATGGGCGAGAGAGCATGCAAGCAGTGAGACAAAGCAGTGTGTGTAATTAAAGTGATGTGCCTCCTGTGTAAAATGGCAACAGGATCAGAGTCGTTTAAAAGAGGGCAGTCTGAAGAGAGGGCATTTAGAGAGGCACGCTGACGAGAGATAAGACTTTTAACACGCTAGGTTAATGAGTGTGTATGTGGGAGGTAGGTGGGGGGTGGATCGGTGTGTACCTGACTGCTTGAGTGCTGGTGTGTGTGTGTGTCTTTGTGTGTGAACATGGCAGTAACACACACATGGTGTAACCAAAAAGAATCGCGCTTCTCAGGCTTGTCAGTTCAGTGCTTTTGAAAGTGCTCTGTTTATATTGACTGCTTCTTCGGAGACGAGACATTTAATGACTGATAATGGCAAAAAACCAAGGAGCAATGTGTGTGTGTGTGTTCTTCCAAGGAAAAAAAAGAAAAGAAAACAATTTAGTATGAGAGGTCAGTATGGAACCCGATTATGCCATCAGCATAAATGGTTCATTTGCTTCTCTGAGATTGGGAAAGATTAATGCAAACTGTGGCCATAAAGAAAGATAATACTGCTTCTAAATTCCCCCATGTGAACTACAATTCAGGCTCTATCAGGCTCTACTGAGGAACGGTACGATGCTCTGTACCAACGTTCAGCTGACGATTGGGACTAGGGCTCGGTGTTGGGACAAAAAGCATCATGGTTCTCGATGGCATTGACAGAAGAATACAAAACGAGACGAAATAAAGGAGTTACTGTAGCTGGCAGCTGCTCAGGGAAGCACTGTGGAAAAATATATGCTATACCTTTTGTCTAGTACCTCAATGTCCTTCGCTGTCAGTAGTATCTTCATTGAAGTCTACAAAAAAAGGTATACATTTTTATTGGGTTTAATTTTATTGTTTAATTCTAGTCATGTTAAATTTGTGATTTATTTATAAAATTAACCGTGAAAAAGAAACCATTATAATATTTTACAATTTAAAAGATTAAGTACAAAATTTTAACACCAGCTGCTTACATTAATCGATCTTTTATAATCTAAATTTAATAAAAGATGTCCAAGAATTTTACAAAAAGCATAATAGACAATCTTGTATTTATTGATTTTACATCATCATAGCAGCCAGTCCTAGCGAGGACAAGCGTTTCTCAGCTGCATTCACTCATTAGGATTTATGGGTTCCAGTGTTGACTGCTTCTTCATTTTGGTTTATTTTTCTAACCAAAAATAATTTAAAGACCTACTTAATAAGCACTGAAGTAAGCTATTTAAGATCGAAAGCACCTGAAATTGTACAAAATTAGGGTAATTTTTTTTGCTAGCAGTAGTCATGGTACCTTTTGGAAGCACACACATGATGAGGGAGCAGTGACTCAGAAGAATTAGACAGGGTCCATTTGCAGACTGTCATTTCAAAACATTTCAGTTGGCTTCAGATGTAAGAAATGGCTTGCATTGTGCTAAGAGTGCAGTCTGAAAGCCTTCTTTGAAACCTTGCTTGGGCACATTTATCATCTATTGATGCATTATGCCAAAAAGCAGCACTTTCCATTTTACCTGGGAAATAACCACTCAAATGTGCTGCACATCTTAAATAGACAAAAAAAAAAAAACACTTGAAAAAAATCATTTGAAAGATAATGTGAAAAATAATACAGAAATTTCACGCAGAAATTAATATTTAGTGAAGCTGGAATAACAACAAATAATCAACATAACAACACTGAGCAATGTTTAACAGGTTCAGAGAAACTTCCTCGTGATCATGGTCCACTCCTTCAAGCAGAACATTTTGAGCTGCTTTACATTCTTATGCCTTTGGACATGTTCAGGGAGATTCAGATGCACTGATGTGATGGTTGCTGAACCACACAGATTTTGTGTGCACATCATCCATCCATCCATTGTCTATACCCGCTTTATTCCTAATTAGGGTCACGGGGGTCTGCTGGAGCCTATCCCAGCACACATTGGGGGAAAGGCAGGGGTACACCCTGGACAGGTCACCATTCCATTGCAGGGCCACATACAGTATAGACAGACACACGGGCAATTTAGAATTACCAATCGACCTAATGTTCATGGACTGTGAGAGGAAACCGCACAGGAGTACCCACAGTAAACCCACACAGGCACAGGGACACAGAAAGGCCCCTGCCTGTTTGAACCCGGGATTCGAACCCAGGACCTTCTTGCTCACCAGTGCTAACCACTAAGCCACCATGTGCACATAATTTTAACATAAAACAAAAATCCAACTAGAGCTCAATCTACAGGCAGAGCCAAGCAAATATAATGAAAAGAATTCATGATGCAGTCACATGACCCTTCACACCAGTCAAGATCATCTGAACAGCAAAAAAACTGCTTTATAAAATAAGGAGCAACAGTTAATTATGGTGGAATAATTTGATTGGCCGAGAGGCTTTCATATTTCCTATAACCGCACAGGGATCATTTACTGTGTGTATCAATCTGCTAGTCTGTTCATCAGGCAGAATTCCTCTTCCTAGCGACATCATCATCATCATCATCATCATCATCATCAGGCATGGGAAATGATACATTTTTCAAGAATATAACTCCTGGCTTAAAATATGAAAGCTCGTCTGATGAAGATGACACGGATTTGTCCTACAGTAGCTGCTCTGAGCCATCGGACCAAGACTTCAGAAGATCTGTGTTAAATTCTGCAGGATGTTCAGTAAAACTTACCAGCTAATCAACTGCACTAAATATGAGACAACTGATGAAGTAAAAAAAAAAAAAAACAGAGGGTTGCCAAATCAAATACTGGGTTTGTTTAGTTTATTACTGTGTATTTCTGCTCTTTATATTTTTTTGCATGAAGAAATGCTTAATTTCATAATTTTTAAGGCATCTTTGCTCCACAGTATTTCTTGATCTGCTCTAGCTGTTTTTTTGTATTATTTTGGTTTACAAAGCTGAGTTAAATAAAATGAGGTTGTAAAGGGAAGAATGCACTACTGGAACTGTTTTCTCAATATCCACTTCTACTGCGACCTTAAAACCTATACACTTTTTTGATAGCTGTTAGCGATAAACAATGCAAGAAGACTTTAGAATGGAAGTTTTTACAAAAATTGTAAAAATTGACATTTTAATCTTTGCATATAATATTTCATCTATCCTGTTATTTTTTTCTCATTTTCCTTTTACAGTCCCAGTTACGACTTCAAAACTCACACCATGCAAGAAAATTACTTTGTCCTGTTAACTCATTATCATCATATTAAAAAAGAATAAAATTTCAATTTGAAGCTAAAAAATATACACGAGCCCAACCTATAACTAATCACAGAATTCAAAATATTTAATATTTATGACTGTTCTAACTTACTGTATAATATCAGGTTTTTAAATCTTGGTGAAGGCATGCTCAACACATGTCTGTTATTTCAGTGGAGAGGAAATATGAAGACTGAAGCTAAATCCAAGTCCCATGACTACAAAAGCAGAAATTTACACTGCTGATTTATTCCATTATTCTGTGTTTGGAGCTGCAATTTAAATTTTCAGCAAACGTTTCAGAAGTTACCGGCATTCAAATATATAATTCACTGTATCTCATTTGGAATTTGAGCATGGATCTAGCCGGATTATTGCCATCATTCTATAAAAGAAACCCTCTCTTTCTTTCTCTCTCTCTCTCTCTCTCTCTCTCTCTCTCTGTCTCTCTCTCTCTCTGTCTCTCTCTCACACATACACACACACACACACACACACAAAGAGGCAAAATGCATAATCATTCCTGCTGAAGCCCCCAGATAAATTTTTTAATATTTTGACATTTCTAGAAAGTTCACTGGACAGGGAAAGGATTCTGGGGATATTCACTGGAAAGACCCAGAGCTCACTTGGCTGATCTTACTTATTTCGATCAAAACCTGGGTCTGCAATTTCAGTCCACTTATCGTTAAAAAACATCCAATTACAAATCCATTAAAGCTTCCAAACACAAAGCCAGACCTAACAGAAGCTATAAGGCAACATGGGGTCATTAACCAGAAGAGCATCTGTCGTCTAATGTTTTTGCTTCAAAATAGCAAACTAGCATCCAGGGGGTTTGTGACCAGTTCGATATGGTGTGTGGCCAAAAATCTTCATACATGTCCATCACAGATATAATGTAAATAAATTTTATTTTTAATTTCATTGTCTGTACCGCTTATCCGATCTATCCTCGGGTCACGGGGAGCCTCAAGGCATCAAGGCAGGATACACCCTGGACAGAGTGCCAACCCATTGCAGGGCACACACACACTCACTCATTCACTCACACAATCACACACTACGGGCAATTTAGAGACTCCATTCAGCCTAGAAGCATGTCTTTGGACTGTGGGAGGAAACCGGAGCACCCGGAGGAAACCCACCAAGCACGGGGAGAACAGGCTGTAAATGAATTACAGCTAAATATTTATAAACATTTATTAATTTTCATTTATTCCGTAGTGGATCCGAAGTTTATCCCTGGAACACTGATATTGAGACACCTTGAATGGAGCTCCAGTCTGTCACAGGGCACTACATGCACGTACTCATGCTTATACAAAATTTATAGTGTTATATGCTACTGAGATGTTCTAGGGAGGTCAGATAAAACTGGAAAACTTGTAGCAATCCTACATGTTACGTGATGGGAAATCACATGACACTCCACAAAAACAGACAGCATCCAGGGTGCAGGACAGAACTGCTCAACATTAAATATTTTCTATTTCCTAAATAGCTGCTACCTTTTTGCTTTAGGCATTGGAGAACCACAGTGACTTTTCAGTTACAAAGATAAAGCACAAACCTATCTCTCTATCAGCACTGCATGTACACACCCACACACACACACACACACATTTATCTTACAATCCCTGTTAGGACCTTCTATTAATATAATTATTCTGAAGATAATTAATGCTATGCCTGCCTTAACCTCAGTAACCTCTAGTTAATTTTTATAAAGAAAAACTACATTTTAAAGCATTTTTCCACACTGGGAAGCCAAACATTCTCTCATCTGTCAGAGATTTGGCACGAGTGGTGCAACAGAAAGGTGTTCGCCCTTTCGAAGCTAGCAAGTTTGAATCCTGATGCTGCCACAACCATCTGACTCCAAGGGAGCTCTTAAGTGAGGGAGGCGTGGCATACTGTCTCTCCTACTCTCTTCTATCAATCACAAACAAACCAGCCAGTCATGGGTGTCTGTGATGTGATGTGTAATGCATGCAGATTTGCTTTCTTCTGAGTGTGCTAACCTCCTGTGATGACCATTAGTTTGAAAAGATGCAGTCTGAGGACAGAGGAAGCATGTGATAGCCTTCACCACAGTTGACATGATGGGGAGGGCTGGCTGATGGACGGGAATCAGGAATAAATTAAAGAGAAAAATTAAATGAGTAACAGTAAGATATTTCTAGCCTTGTGGATAGAGAACATTTGTCAACACTTTGGAGAACATTTGTTCTCATAAAGTTAAGAACAGCCACCCAACACATACACACACACAGTAAAATGATTATAACAGCATGGTTGGGTGTCTCTGTCTCCGTCTTTGGGCAACCTTTGATATAAGGTTACACTGCAGTAACTCTGTTACTCTGCAGCTCTTTATTTCAAAGACTAACAGAGCCAATGACTTTTCTTTAAGAGGTAGCCAAGCCATTATTTAGTTACATTAATACATACATTAATGGAGAGAGAGAGAGAGAGAGAGAGAGAGAGAAAGAGTGACAGGCAGACAGAGAGGAAAGTGAGGGAGAGTTAACGTGTCTGCAGTATACATGACAGATCCCACATGCTGACATTTTACAAGACAGATCTGTCATCCCTCCCTCTCCTGTCTGTTCCTCTTTCGTTTTTGCGTTCGCCGGAAGAGAACAATAGAGACATTGAAAAGCTGCCTGCTGAAAGTCACGTTCCTTCCTTTGTGTCTTTTATTTCCATCATCATTGTAATTGCTGTTGGGACAAAGGATTTGACAGAGAGAGCAGGCCTCAGAGCATTCAAACTGCCTCCAAGACAAAAAGCAGGGATTTCACTAAAGCCTGAGTAAAGACAGGGAGAGAAAGGGAGAGAGAGAGAGGTGGAAGTGGAGAAATGGAAACGCAAAAGAGAAAAGGAGTCTCAGAAATCCAGAAGGCCAGGCAGTAGAAAACCTCTTAGGCAGAAAAGCCCTGAAAAGCTTGACTCGGACTACCATACAACACACACACACACACTGCTTTACTAAGTGCTTAACAAGCAACTAAGCCAAGTGTTTTCACACTACAGCTTTCATGTTAGCATGTACTTTCCATGGGATGTGAGACTGTATCCAACAACCAGCAATAGGCTCCAGCAGGAGAATATAAACTCTCTCACTCTGCTACGTTGAACACTTTACCAGCCATCTGCATTAAACACAGCAATTCCTGAGCTTGGAAATGAGCTAGAACTATTTTGATGATTAAGGGAAAATGACCATCAAGAAAAAGGATGGTCCATTTACATCATTTTATGATTATTTATGACAAAAATAAATAAATAAATAATGTTACTACATGTGAAGTCATATACATTTCCATCTTCCTGGGTGGCATCATTTTAGAAATACCTAAGCATACATTTAAACATTTGTAATGTAATGTAAAAACATATTATAACATTTGTTCTGTTTATTTAGGTGTATATACTTTAGTGTTAAAAAAAAGGCTTATACGGAAATTTTACTTCCATTCCATTTTATTTGTATATACTAATTAATAAATGTTGGACAGTTTTAATTGCCTTGCAGGTATGTGATTGTCTTGTCTATGATATTTCATTAGTGTTCGTAATTCAGGAATTATTTCCCCCCACTATCACTTACCAACTCGGCATGTCTTTTCAGCAGGAAATGTATCTGTCTGTTAATGAACACTGGACTGGTGAACTGGCAGAAAACTCTGCTGTGTTTATTCAGCTTGTTGTATTTGCACCTAAAACTGAACAGCGCCAAACCTTTGAGTGGTAGTTCTATTGTTAAGGTTTTAATGTTGGCACGCAGTGGCAGCGGTGGGGCGTGGTCGAGCGTCAGCTATGGATGAAGAGGGTTTAACAGCAGGTAACGTGATGATTTGATGGCATTTGTACAGTGAGTTTACTTATGTGTGCACCACTCCAAGAGTAAAAAATAAAACAGAGACAGATTGAGAGAGAGAGAAAGAGAGAGAGAGAGAGAGGTGGTCACAGAGGTCACACGTAACACACATGCCAAAGTGCGAGCTTGGAAAGCCCCGGAATATTGAGACAGTGTTTTATTTCAGTTTTTCCGTTGAGTTGAGTCAAGCTCTAGTTGGAAAAATTAAACGAGCCTGAAGCTCTGTCAAAGTCTGCCTGACTTTCCTATGTTAAGAGATTTACATACTGGAGTCCACACTTTCCTCTCTCACCCCAATAGAAGCATGCTCACTGTGACTCAGGTTTCATCCATACAGCTAGGGAGCTGAGGGAGCAAAATTAGCCATGTTCTCTACATGTGTGGGACGGCATTACTCTTTTTCACCTGTCCATCACTTTAACCCTAGCTAATCACAGGCATCTTTGAAATGCGGTTTCACATGTCTTGGAGCTAGCGCATGTTTCCTGATCATATGATGGGGCGAGCTAGCTAGTCAGTGGGAATTAGTTAAAATGAAAAAAAATATCCAAACATGACAATATCACATCAACTTTGACCATCTGTTATCTATTATACACTGGAAATCTGACCTCTCATACACATCCTGGGGAGAAGTCTCAGTATAGACTTGTACTGATCTTAATACAAAAGATATCAGTTCTTGCAAGCGTTTGACTAAATCCAAACTCAACTGGCATTTTGAAAAAATAAATCAATAAATATGGACTAGATGCAGCAAACTGCTCACACTCGCACTGAGTCACAATATTGCAATATGTGATTGCAAAACGTTTTTTTAAAAATATACCCTGCATTAATGTGAATAATATTACACTGCACACTTCTATATTCATCATCTCATGCCTACAGCATATGCATGTAATAATGAAATATCACTATCATTATAGCGTGAATCAAGAAAGTAAAACATGTTCAGTGTAAAGCAAGAGAAGGAGAATGTTGTAATGAGATGTAATGCTGCCTTCACATGCTATCAGAATTATCATAAAAACAAAAAGTTCTACCTAACAGGAAGCTGAACATGAATGAACCCCTCAAGTTATAATTATGACTGAGAAACTCAGACATTATTTTTAAAACTTGAGTTTCTGAGATTCTAAGAAACTTCTAGCACAATGGAGGAGAGTCCACTTTCAGTCAAAATGCAGCTAATTGTTAGCACTTGATGTATATGTATATGAGCAACAATACTATACATGCTGTACATTTTTACACTTGTGTTTGACCAAAATTCCACAACTGTCAGCAAGCTAGCAAACCAAGTAATGTGTTATAGTGTGAAATTAATAGTAAAATGAAAAAAAAAACAAAAAACATAAAAATATGTATGAATGAGCCTGGGTGTTGTCCATGTTTCATGTTCTTTCCTACAGCAGAGCATGTGAAGACAAGACATGCTCTTATACATAAATACTCTAATACGTAGAAGTGGCATCATTCCGATAGCACATGAAGGCAGCATAAACACTTTTATAACAACTCTCTCAGTTTCCGACATGAGCTCGAGCCTGAAGGCAGAAAGAAATGTGACTAGTAAAGCGGAATTGCTACACCTTCATTTCGGTGTACAGAATGGATCGGGCCTAGCGCTATTCCTATAAATCAACTGGAACCAGCTAGACTTACTGAAGCGCCTGCTGCTGTTTACTCATTTGCATAGATTTATTTAAGTACTAACCAGGATTAATTCCACTTAAGTGAAAAGAAGGATTAAGCATGCATGTCTGTGGGCAAGTTCTTCATAATTACCATTACATAATGAAGTGTCTAAAATAATTATGAATGATAACTAAATATTTTTTAATAGCAATCAGCCATAAATAGCATTCCTACACCTTTCTCTGAAGATAAATCAGTTTTCGCTATTTTATGCCAATGCACATTTCACATGCTACATACTACAAGCATGTTTATGTGGTGTAAGCTACACCTACAGCAATTCCAGCTAAGGTGCACAATGCCATGAGCTTAGCAAACTACCAAACTGCTTCAACACACAACAGTCACTTAGCCCATGTTGCTAGCTTAACCTTGACTCACAGATTAGAGACTGACTAAGCGACGATTCTGGCATCCAACATTAGCATTTCACAGCACTGCGCTAAATGAGGTCATTGGGAGGAACCATGACTAAAAGCTGCTAATTAGAGAGCTAGCGTCTCACAAGCTAACCAAGGAGGTCGCGCACACACACACACACACACACACACTCAGATTGGATTAGCAGTTTTCATTACAATAAAGCTGTTAAACTGAAAGCATGGAGCCAGACATGTGATCTGTTGCCATTAGCAATGCGGAAATGAAGCAACACTGTGCTATTAAGTGATCTGTTTATTTAAAAAAAAAGCCTGTGTCTGTCTCTCAAATAAACAAGGATGTCAAAGAAATGACTCTAGATGAAAAACCTCATGATGCTTGATACAATAATACAATGCCTCGCCTCTCTCTCTCACACACACACACACACACACACTATAATACATCAGCCTAACCAGCATCATCAGCCTAACAAGCTACAAGGCTATATCTACAGCATCGGCACATGGACGCTATTAAAAGATGCTGTGTTCTGCCCAAGCCCTGAGAATAATGTGATTCATCATCATCATCATCTTCACTCCTGCTCAATGTGTGTGTGGGGGTGTGAGCTAAGTGTGCTTTGAACTATTTGAACCAAGAGACCACTGAATGAAAATATAGGCCAGTCCACCTACAGACAGGTTTTTGCGAAGTGGGAGGAAACCAGAGAACTCGCACAAATCCCACACATGGCCGAACGTGTGAAACTTAGTACAGACAGTAATCTGAACTCAGCACTGAACCAGGGACCCTGCAGCTGTGATGAACCTAATTTTACCAAATGCATTTCATTCGCCCTGGCAAAACGAGTGGTTAAAGGGTCAAATAATGCATTGACCAAAAGTTCATGTGATTTTCAGGGACAGTGCACAAAACGCGATGGACGAAAGCAGCATCCAGTGCACAACAAATCCCATTCATCTGCTTTTCATTGAGGGAATGCTGACTCAGAGCAGCGTGTTAGATGTAATAGCATCAGAAAGAAGAGTTGCGAGTTACTACCGGCATTCACATTCAAATGCACTTTCCAGAGAAAATTCACTGTTGCTCCAAAACAGTTTCAGGAAAATGTGACCGCAAGGTGCAACAATGTATATTCGAGCCTAGAAAGCCCATTTTGGTCGAAAGCGAGTGCTCAGTGTGTGCACAACCAGTTATGATCTGCCTGCAACATCAGGTACAATCCGACAGATATTACCTGAAAGCATTCCCTCTATTTATGGCCTGCTTTTGTGCCACCAAAGCTCCACCAAATGATCTACTGTGTCTGTTAAGCAGAGCTTGAAGAGACCAAGGAATGAAAACAGCCAAAAGCTTTTTCTTACAGGATGTTAGACAGAACAAATGACTCTGAGTCTACTTACAGCATTCTGACTGTAGCTGATAATCAATATAACAATCAGTACTTTGAAGACTCCTGAGCGGTACAGCAGATTCAAACGTGAAGCAATCATGAGTTTGAATCTTTACAATGCTACAGACATCTGTGGACAGGGTCAAGAGAGCAAAACTGGCTGTGCCCTCAGAGTGGAAGGGATAGCATTAGTTTCTCCCATGTCATTTAGTGTGACACTAGCCAATCAGGGGTGTCTGGGAAGAGGGGAGTGCTGTCCTTCAAGTGTGTTATGCTGCCCTGGGATGTAGCAGGTCAAAATGTTGCAGCTGACTGGTTTCAGGTGTCTTGGAGAAAGCATGTGTTTCACACTGTGTCTTACATCAGGATGTGAACTGCACCAGAATGTTGCCAATAACCATACCTGTTGTGTAACCAGTCACAATCAATCCATTTCTGTACTGATTCCCACCTCCGCGCTGTGTGCATGGAGTTTGCATGTTCTCCGCGTATTTCATACTAACAAAGACATGCATTGTTGCCTGATTGGTGCCTGGTGTGTGTGTGTGTGTGTGTTTGTGTGTGTGTGTGTGTGTGTGTGCAATTGTGCCTTGCGATGGGTTGGCACCTTATCCTGGTTATAAAGGTACCCTGCCTTGTAGCTTGATTACCCTGGGATAGTAGGCTCCCCAAAACCATACATAGGACAAGCAGCATTGAAAATGAATGAATGTCCAGGGTTGCCCGATCTACATTACAAAAGCAATCCAGTGGTGAGTCAAATGATCCATGTTAACACACGTTAAATAGCTCTTTCAACAAGTTCTAAATATAAACTTTCTGGCTAAATGTATGTGGACGCCTGACCATCACACCCATATGTGGTTCTTCCCCAAAACGTTATAAATAACTACATATTCTTAAAAGGGAATATATTTTATATGTATAAATATTACTTATCTACTGTATACAAAACATCAAATCCCTTTTTAATTAACAGAAAATATGGCTGTTGATTAAAAGGCCCTGTTCACTGTGTTTGGTGCAGACTGGGTGTTCGCAATAGCTTTTCCTCTGACTGTAAGCCACTGCAAGTAAACAGACCTACTTGGTATTCACTGTTAGTTCCCATCTTTTCTACACACTATAATTGTGTTTTGAACTGAAGTTGTTTTTTTGAAGTTCAATATTGTATCGATCAACCCTGCTATGTGTAATTTCACTGATTTGAATCGTTTGTTAAGGTGCCAGTTGTGGTGAGTGTTGTTTAAGTTTCATGTGTATAGATGTTGAACAGGCCTGGGCAAAGGTGTTTGTATACTCATTTCATTTTAGTTAGTACTGGAGGCTTAGTTGTTATTGCAAAATAGTCTTAGTCAAAAGACTGTCTACTTTAGTTATTAGAAATAATGTATTTTCTGAAGGACTCAGTGTTGGTTTTTATTGACCTTGTATTACTGTAATGAATTTATTAATGTTTCGGTTGTCTGGGCCTTTTCATATACTTTCCTGTTAGTGCACTACTAAATAAAATGTGCTTGAATATGTGATCATCTTCTTCTTTCGGTTTTTCCCTTCAGGGGTCGCCACAGCGAATCATCTCTCTCCACCTATCCCTATCTTCTGCATCCTCAACACTTGCACCCACTAGCTTCATATCCTCATTTATTACATCCATATACCTCCTCTTTGGCCTTCCTCTTTGCCTCCTGCCTGGCAGCTCCATGTCCAACATTCTCCAACCAATATACTCACTCTCCCTCCTCTGGACATGTCCAAACCATCTTAATCTGGCCTCTCTAACTTTGTCCACCAAACGTCTAACATGAGCTGTCCCTCTGATGTACTCGTTCCTAATCCTGTCCAACCTTGTCACTCCCAAAGAGAACCTCAACATCTTCAGCTCTGCTACCTGTTCTCTGCTCTGACTCCTGTCTCTTGCTCAGTGACACTGTCTCTAAATCATACAGCATGGCCGGTCTCACCACTGTCTTGTACACCTTCACACAGAACTCCTGACACTTTTCTCCACCCATTCCAACGTGCCTGCATTCGCTTCTTTACCTCTTTCCCACACTCTCCATTACTCTGGACTGTTGACCCCAAGTACTTGAATTCCTGTACCTTCTTCACCTCTTCACCCTGTAATCTTACTGTTCCACTTCCCTCCCTTTCATCCACACACAAAATAATATGTGATCATGTACTGAACAAATCATCCCTATATATATAGCTTAATCAATAAAGGTGGCCAAAAACCAGACTACTTAACAAAAGACAAATTGGCATGACAGAAGGCCAACCGCAGACCATCAACTTCAGCCAGTCAACTCACAAAACTGTCATTCATTATGTCATTTATTCACTGTTAACTACTTCAAGTCTGTCAGTGTCTTTACCAGCATAGACACTTAAGAGACTTTAAACTACCCTCTCAGGTGCTAAGGAACTTTTCCACCACTAAGAGCATCACAGTCTGGTTTGGGAACAGCAGCACCAAGCAGGATAGGCGAGTTCTCCAGAGGGTTGTACGATCAGCTGAACGCACCATCCGCACTGAGCTCCCTGACCTGCAGTCTATATAAAGCAAGCAATGCTGGACCAAGTCCAGGAAGATGAAGGACCTCAGCCATATGAACAACGGATTATTCTCTCTATTGCGGTCAGAGAAGCGCTTCCGCTCCCTGAAGGCAAACCCACAGAGAAAAATGAGGAGTTTCAACATACAGCCACTGATGTTTGTGTTACTTATATTATATTTTCACATTTTCTTTCTTTCTTTTTTTTTCATTTCCTACCTGTAAAGAAGTAAATTCTGGTTTACATAAAATCTATTTTTCACTGTCTATGTGACCAGTAAAATATGAAATATGTATCCCAGTCAGGATTTTCAGAATTTTTTTTTCTATTATGTTTTCTAGAATATAAATGTGTGGAGTGTCAGTAACATTGCGCCTTTAGAGATCCTAAAGCTTGCAGCCAGTAAAGTGGACAACGGATTTCAGGATATGTCGCCTGTGTGCAGAGCCTGTGAGGCTGACACTATTTCAGCCACAATCTCTATTTATATATGTAGATTCATCGCTACACACACTGGGACTCATGGGGTGCACTGCGTGCTGTAATCCAATCAGTTTCATCTACACTGATATTAAAATTAGAGCTTCATCAGGATACGTCTATATTTGGTAGTATGCTCATTTTGGAAACCTGGATACAAAAACACTCATGGGCTCAAGATATACATGGATGCATACACACATGCGCGCACACACACACGTTTGAAGTCTTATCGGTGAAACAGTTTGGCCACATGTTACATTATTTTAATATGAATGAGGGTGTGAACGAAGGGCGAGGGAAGACGCTTTCACGCCGAGTTTTTTCCCACACGGGGTTAATGCGGGCTGCGTTTGAAGTCTGAGTTGAGTGTGAAATGAGCTGTGAGGGATGGTCATCACACAAGACACACACTTAACATATACAGCTGCGAGGAAACGTTCATGAAGCTGTTGGAATTGTCTGGGGGTGGTGCACCGTCAGGTTTTAACTGCATCGTTTAAGCTGTTTTTCTTTTTAAAGATACACTAATGTACAACTATCATGCACAGACTAGATTATACCTGCAAACTCCGGACTGGTGAAAAAGTTGATTTTTTCCGTTCCTCTATGCTCCTCCTTTCCATTTAGGTTTCAACTGATTGATCGCTGGTAACATAGGTATGCTAGCTAAGGAGCTAAATCTTTAGCATCTTAATCTGTGACATGGAATAATTAGCTCTCGTTAACCTGAGTTGTCAGTGAGCTGACAGATTTTTTCCTTTTTGCTTTCTAGTATCTTTTATTGTTTTTGTTTTTATTTTTTCAAGGTAAAATAAAGCTTCACTAAGCTATTTTATAAATAGATATTTATTTCAAACGTCGTTCTTAGGTGTGTCACCTAATGGAGGGTGCGAGGATGGATGCTATGAGCATGTAGAACCTTTTAAGTGTGCATGCTCTGGAACATGCTGTAATATTAGCAAGATTAATTGTAACTGGCTCGAACAACAACAAAACTGTGGGAAATATTTTGATTAGCTTACAAAATACAAGTGAAGAGACCTTAGAAAATGTTCACTTTGAGCTGTATGTTTCTTTAGTTCTTTGGCATATGACCGATGCCTAATGTCACTAGCAAACTGCAAACAATCTACCACCAAGTATGTTTTAGCAAAACTAAACTAAACTTTTTATCTATCTATAGGGATCACATTAAGTAAATAAGTAGCCAGTTAAAAAAAAAAATATGGTGGTAGAAGATTTAAAACCTTGCTAGCTGTAAGTGTGAATTTCACACATGCTCTGATTAAGTTGTTGGCAAGCTAAGTGCTATAGTGATATAGCCACATGCCTAAATTTAGTTTGTAATCAGATATACTGACACAGAAGCAAAAGTTCAGGCTGGATCTGATCTGACTTCTACTGTAAGCCTAACCATAACCCCTAGCCCAGAAATGCTGTACATCTACACATTTATCTATTTATCCGGTCTGAAAAACACTCAACCCCCTAGAGTTTTGGCTCGACTCTGTCCAGGTAAGCAGATTTAGATAAAGTCAGACTCCACCACATAATCTTTTTGTCCTGCAGTGAATGAGACTTGCATATACTAGCCATTAAACTGTCCAAACACTGCAAAAACGCACAATGTATCGTCAAAACAGAGAAAAGCTGTATAGGTGTATATATACCTGAGATTCTGTCTGATTTGTATAAAAAAAAAAAAATAGCCACTGAATATTTCAGAAGCAATGTGAGCGTAAAAGTGATCATTTTGTTGATCTTTCAGCTGCTCCCTGTGTGTGAGGGGTCACCACAGTGGACCAACTGGTCAGCACAACAACTTGGCACAGGTTTTACGCCAGATGCCCTTCCTGAAGCAACCCTCCCATTTTATCTGGGCTTGGGACTGGGAACTGCATACAGTGGCTGGGGTTTGGGCATTGGCTGGGAATTGAACTCAGGCCTTCCGTATGGTAGGCGAGAAACCTACCACTGAGCCACCAACGTCCCATGAAAGTGATCATGTGATTAGACAAATGTGGATGAATAATAACATATTTGGATGTTTACTACAGTAGGTTACTAATAGAGGTAAGGGGCATTTTCTTGCTTTAGATTTACATCATATTACAGACAAAGGGTTATGATGTAAGAATATAGATTTATAATCATATATACATGTTTATATATGTGAAATTAATTTATTTATATAAAAATGTTTCATTTTTAAAATTAATTTTAAAATATTATTTTTCAATTTCTGTTCATTTACATTTACATATGTGTATTTTTTTTATTCTCATCCTATTTTTTATTGTCTGTGTATTGTTGTTATTGTCTCTGTGTACTGGAAGCTGTGACACTAAAAGAAATTCCTTGTATGCGCAAACATACTTGGCAATAAAGCTCTTTCTGACTTCTAAAATGTTGCCAATTTTATAGAAACTATATTAGATTATTAATAAAGATGGAATGACTCCTGGATAGGTGGGGCTGTAATAAAGATATACTTTTATAGTCATTTTTCTGATTATTTGTGTGTATTGTTTATCACATATAAAATATGTTAGGTGCAATCTTGCTGCATCCTAATTCACTTACTTATATCAACTATTAAAAGTATGTACTCTTTTTGAAAAGACAAAGTATATACATTTGAGTGTGTAGCACAGGAGTATGTACTGGGACACAATAACACATGTATGGGAAGAGAAGATTGTTGCCTAATTACAAACACTGACATTGTGAACACTGACATTTTCATTCATTTTTCTTTATATTATTTATACAATATAATTTAATTTGAATAAATAAATCTATACATTTAAATAAATAAATAAATTTGCAAATTGTAAATCAGGGCTTGAAAATTTTGTTAATTTATTTATTAGCTAGTCAACTTGCACAGAAACTTTACTTACTAGCCTTTAATTTGGTAGCTAACCTAATACACTATATTGCCAAAAGTTTTGGGACACCCCTCAAAATCATTGAATTCAGGAGTTGGGCTTGGTCCCTTAGTTCTAGTGAAAGGAACTCTTAATGCTTCAGCATACCAAGACATTTTGAACAATTTCATGCTCTGAACTTTGTGTGAACAGTTTGGGGATGTCCCCTTCCTGTTCCAACATGACTGCACACCAGTGCACAAAGCAAGTGAGTTTGGTGTGGAGGAACTTGACTGGCCTGCACAGAGTCCTGACCTCAACCCGATAGAACACCTTTGGGATGAATTAGAGTAGAGACTCTGAGCCATTCCAAAACTGGGATATCTGCCTTTACATGCACTTGAATTTAATATGGTGTTTGCAGCTATAACAGCTTCAACTCTTGTGGGAAAGCTTTCCACAAGGTTTAGGACTGTGTTTATGGGAATTTAAGGAAAATCCAAGTTACGAGCACTTTCATCACAACAATTACTTATAGTAAACTGAGTTGCTATATGATAGCTGGCTCGGTTTTTTTCACCTGCCTCCTATTCTGGAAAGATCTGTCATCCTTGCATGCTAATTAATAATTAAAAAACACTCTTCCTGATGCAGTTCTACTATGCAAGATTATAGCATCCCATTTGTCGAGTCTTTAGTCCCATTGGTATTAGACTGATTCAGAAATTCGGATACATTCATAAATTTTGTAAAACACACACAAACTCATTCACAGACACATGCAAAAATATGCATACTTGTGACTTATACACTCACACTCTAATTGTCGCAGGAAGAGGAGGTGATAAAAATGTGCTGGTGCAAAGCCACTGAAAACCGGGGCAGAGTATAAATCCTTTTCCTCTTCTTTATTCATTTATGTATCTGCACTGGCAAGCATATTCAGAGTGTTTGTGCTATTGTTTGCACTCTGTTTGTTTGCTTGCATCTGTGTGTGTGTTCTGCATTTGTCAGAAACAGATGTACAATCAACTGGGAGATTTTAGCTATTGTAATTATGCATGAGGCTCCTTAATGCAGTCACTTCTCACTATTCTACGTGTAAGTGCGTGTGCATGAAGCACCTGTGAGAACTCACGTTGATGCTCACATGCTTTATGCTGAGGATACATTTGGGACTCTGTGTGTGTGTGTGTGTGTTCTTGTAGGGAAATTTATATGGTCCACCCAAGAAAAACTATTTTCTTACAAAAAGATTAATCATGTAAATATAAGGTCCTCTTGAGGGTAGTGGGATGTGTGTGTGTGTGTGTGTGTGTTCTTGTCGGGACATTTATATGGTCCACCCAAGGAAAACTATATTCTTACGAAAAGTTGGATAATTGTGTCAATGGAAGGTCCTCACAGGTGGGACAAATGTAAGGTGTGTGTGTGTTGTGTGTGTGCGTGCGTGCATATGTGTGTGTGTGTGTGTTGTAGCATTTGCAATGCCAGGTTCACAAATCCTATCAAACAACAGAAGCCTGGGAGAAGGGCCAGAGGCTCAGATCAAAACCTGAGCTGGCTTTGAATGTGAGATAGAGAGAGCATGAGATGAGACACAAAGAGAGAGAGAGAGAGAGAGAGAGAGAGAGTAACAAGAGAGAAATACTGAATGTGAAAAAGCAAAAGAGTGAAAGACATAGTAGGCTGTGTGTGTAGGTTGATGACTCAACAGGAAGAGGTTGGAGAAACATTGTTAATGGTTTGGGTTTAGGAACAGAACAACAGACTAAGTGGAAGAAGGAAAAAGAAGAAGGCGTGTTAAGAGGGAGCCTCTGAAGGAAGTATCCTCTTCGCAAAAGATTTGCTACGTTTCAATTCCACAGAACGTATACTCGCCTGAACTCTTTCATTCCAAATGAAACCACACTCCTCTAGCTAATGTATTGCTTGATTTATGTAGTCTGAACCATGACAGCCGTGGAGAATAGAGATTAAATGCAGGGTAATGAAAAGAGACCCTAAAGTAAAGAAAAGAATGGTGGCGTGGAGGAAGCAGGAAATGAGAGAAGGAGGAGACGTTTGAGGATCAGGTGGAATTTCATAAAACTATCAGACTATAAACCGCAGAGACAGTGAATGTGGAAGTAGATGTTTAGATTATCAGGGATTGCAGAAGATATAGCTTTCCCTATTTGATGACTAGTTTATCTGCAAATGATCTGCATTTGTACTTTGTGTGGCTGCTGTGGCAGAGCATTTCCTTTACAAGCTCAATAAAGTATCTATTTATGCATCTACCTATCTATCTTTCAGTTCATCAGTACTTACTTTAGTGATGTTTTCAGACTGAGCACTACTTACTGTCAGGGATTAGTTTGTTATAAAAATCTTGAACTCCACAGTTATGTGCTCGGACTTTAGATTCTCCACGTTAAGGCTCTGATATTTTTCCTTCTATTTATTTCTTATTAGTTTTTGGTTTTTACTAAAAAAAAATCAAAATGAATTATGCTAATAGTAATAATACAACTAAATCCATCTTGTTGAATGAAACCTTTTACCTATTTTTTTTTTTTGCAATGAATGTGTTAAAACAGTACCTGAATGAAAACGGGTATAAGTGAACTTAAATATATAAATTATAAAACTATAAATTATAAAGAATATACAGACATATAGACATCTAAAAGAAAACGTTAAATATGCTGACAAAGTTGAGTGTTCAATATGGATATATCCAGAGCTTCTAGACTATTATTGCAGACCTTTTGAATATGATTCCTATTAACTCAATAGTATTGACTAAGAAAGGGCAAAATGTGATATATTTCTGGAATTTTATATATATGTTACTGAATAGTAATGATGCACACAATATGGAGTCTGTGGAGACCTGACACTCATATGTGCTTGTTGAACATCCTATTCCAGATTGAATCCCCTTATTAAATCCCTCCTGTTATAATAACCTCCACTATTCTGGGAAGGCTTTCAACTGGATTTTGGAGTGTGGTTGTAGGGATTTGTGATCATTCACCTTCGAGAGCATTAGTGAGATCAGGTACTGATGTGAGGTGAGGAGGTCTGGTGTTGAGTCAGTGTTCCAGTTAATGCTAATGGTTTTTAGTGGGTGTTTTTAGTTCTGTGCAGGAGATTTTTTACACCAGCCTTGACAAACCATGTGTGCTTGCTTTGTGCACAGGGGCATTCTCATACTGGAACATGTTTGGTATCTCTTAGTTCCTGTGAAGGGAAAATGTTTAACATTCTGTGAGAGAGCCAGATAAAGGTATGACACAATATCAGTTTTCCGCAAATCTTTGATCATATTAGTAATTATCTTGATTGATACACTTTAATGTTCTAGAAATGCTTACTAAACAACCCTTCTGTGATCCATTTAAATAAAACATTACTAGTGTTTATAGAACTCGCAGCCCAGTTTGGTGCTTACACACACACACTCCTCAACAGTCAAGCCATTTATGCAGCAGTGTTGCAACAACCAGGATAACACTGAGCGAATATATGACTTGCCTCTGCAGTTTTGCTGAGCTATGAAAATAAATGGTTTTGGAAGATTTGTTTCAGTGTTTTATTTCTTCATAAGTCCCCCTAGTAACATCGAGTGGATCTATAATGATCAAATCATTCTTTGGATTTTTGAACATCTAGCATCTCTAAACCCCACTGATGCTTTAGTTCCAAAAACACAATAAAGGACCTGATAAGCCGCACCACACTAAAAGAGACATCAACATCATCATCAGCAAGAGAGCACTTGACCGCGGATAACACCGGCGGCATGCGCACCATTCTACCGCAAACACTCTACTAAGACTTTCAGCCTTAAACACAAAGGAACAATGTGTTTCCATTATATCCATGCCTACTACAGTTATTCTGTCATCTTACTATTACTGTATGTTGTGTATATATACGTGTGCACAGAGAAAAAGGTGCTTGTCATGATGGAAGTGGAACTTGAGGATCATTCGGCTAAATCTCGTTAAAGCAGGACTGAGATTTGAGTGTACAGAGAGACACACATTCACCAGTCCACTACAAACACATCAATTTAATAGCACACTGGGCTGTACCTAGCACACACACACACACATGCACACACACACACACACTGTAGTATACATCAAAGGCCCTTATGCTTTTCTCTAAAGAACTCTCTGTTCCTCAAATCCACAGGAAGAGATTACGCAGAAGAAGAACACTCTCAACATGATGCATAAAAATAGCACGATGCAGACAAAAGCGTTACTCTTCCGCATCTTCCACTAGATGCAAACTTTCTGGCAAAGGTCTGGGAGCACCACCAATTATTTTTAGAATGCTTTTAATAAATGAGCTATGGCTCAAAATGTTAGTCCAAAAATGTCCGACGCACAGTCTACACACGTACTCCCAAACTGTATACAACCGGGTGACAAATAAAAGGAAAACCTGGTATGCTAGAGTGGAAAGCTAATGAAAGACACGTGATCGTCAACTTAGTTGTGGAATTTGTATTGTTCCAAAAACTGTTGCGGCAGATAACCAGCTAGTGACTAGTAACACCAAAAGGAGGTTTTTTGTGTTTATATGTTTATGTATTGCTGTCTGCCTTCCTTTGGGGTTTATATTCTTTGCTCTGTTTTGGCTAGCGTGCTACTGTCTGACCAGCTGGCAAGCAGCTGCTTAGCCAATAAAATAGATACAATAGATAAAATAAACATCAGGAGTGACCAGGAGTGATAGCGTTGTTCGCTGTGCTGTATTTTAACTGGCTAGCCACATTTCTCCCTTGCTACGGTGTAATCAAAGAGCCATATCTGACACAGATTGACACATTAAAGCAAAGCGACTGAGAGGTTCAGCTTTATGCTGCTGACAGTGAACCCTACAGATATCCGTTCAAATTTCAAATCATTAAAACAACCAATTTACAGTATTTACATAACAGTCAGTAATATTAATTCTGCGAGGATGTGAATCGCATTCTCTGTCACATTTGCACAGTTTCTCTCATGACCTCCTTTCAGTGCTTTACATCTGCTCTTCAAAGTAGATTTCAAAATAAATGAAAACGATTCTACAATCCTACATGTATAAAACTGTGAAAGTGTGAAATTGTTTTCAGCTGTGGAGCAGGATGAACAGCTCTCTATTCTAGATAAAGCTCACGATTTTTCCGCAAAGTGTAGCGATTCGTCAGAAAAAAAAACAGACGTTTTCCATTTTTCCGCCCTTTTTTACGGGTTTGCTTATAATGCATTCAGGTGTAATTAGTCCATACTGTTTATACAATGATCCATGAGTATTTAAATCTATTGGGGGGGGGGGACAAATAAGAATTTGATGTGGATTGTGCAGCACAAATGTTGTATTGCATTGTAATGTTGAATGTTTTTTTAAATTAGAAACCAAGGAAAGGAGAAAATATAAAGTATATTGGTGTCTTCGTTCCTCTCTTACCCTTAGTATTTTAACCATTTTTACCATTTTACCAATACACTCATGTTCCAATCAACTAATCAGATATTTTTAATCATTAAAAACAAATGAATTATTTTATTAATGCACATCTGATATAAAATTAGTCAGGACACTGTTGGCTTTCAGTGTAAGACTTTTTTACCTTATGGATAACCTTAGACAAAGTTTTAGTGGATGAAGGTGATGCCTTCAAATTTTATCTGCTCATGGACAAGCACTTGGGGCGTCTCAGAGAGCAAAAATGGGTTTGATATCAACATTTGCCTTGAAGATTTGTGGAATAAAACAAAACAAAACTTAAAGCATTGTCTGAAAGTGTATCTATTTTCATAAGAACCATTAAGCATCACTGTAGAGATTGAAATGGCAAAGACATCCAATGGTGAAATCCATAAAATACCCAAGCACATTATCAGAAAAACAGATATACACAGTGTACACTCTTACAGAGGTGCAACAGTGAATAGAACAATATAGTCAAAATACAGTCATTAGGACAGAATTTTGTACACAAAAAAAACAAAAGACATGTATGTATGAAGTTATATGAGAAATCCTCTCTCCAGAATCTGCCTCATCTCTAACACTCCTTGTTTCCTCGAAGTGCATTTGTTCAATTAACACAAGCTTAATGATGACGGACTGCGATCGATTACGGGGGTCACTAGCTGAAGGACATAGGATCAGGAAGTTGAAGAGGAATTATTAGAGTATTGAGGAAAAAAAACATCTGAATCCACACAAAGTTAAACATGTCTCATTAGACAAAATGAGACTAAATTGAAGCATATGGATGGGGTCCAGAACTCCAGAGTTATTGGCACCCTCATAATTATATATAAATACTATTTATAGTGTCTAAACAAAATATTTCTTTCAACCTAAGTTGTTGTAAACAGTGCATTTGTGGGTAATGAAGCGAAACTCAAAATCAGTCATAATATTACTTTTGTAATTACTTCATAATTTAGATATATAAAAGTAGCAGGCTTTGTTAACAGTATATCACATGGCTCGAGGCTTGTATATATATCTGGTATGATAAGCATCAACAGCACTGCTCCACCCTCAGCAGACATCCATTTAAAGCAATTGCCAATTACTTTTCACTTATCCAGAGCGACTTATCATCTAATCATGTTACCCATGTGCGCTCGTTACAGCGGCATTTTTGCCAGAGCAGGAATCAAACCCCTGTGTCTGCAATCTCTCCTGGTGTTAGCATTTTAATCATGACATGTTGCCCACTAAGCCGTTTTTAACAGCTTGACACATATTTTAGCACTATAAATGCTTTGGCTATCAGTTTTAGCTAGCTAGCATTATTAGCTAACTTGCTAATAGAAGTAAGAGTAACACAGCTGAAAATCTCTAGAGAACTCATATCTATCTGTTGCTGCAAGAAGGCAAGAGTATCTTCACTGTCATCTTTTTCATTATCATGAGCTCTTATGAGCTTTTCAGATAACTTTTACTATCAGTGCTACTTATCTAGCATTATTAGCTGCAGGGGAGTTATCTAGCATTAGATACAGGAAAAAGGTTCATCTGAAACATTATCCTACCTGGTTGTCTAAGTGGTGAAAGATAGCTGCTTGATTTGTTATGTAAAATTCAAATCAAAAGGATCCCAGTGATCCTATGTAGGATAAGCCATACAGAGGATGGATGGATGGATTGATGGATGAATACTGACATATAACAGGTAAGCATTAATTTTTATATTATACTTCTGAAAAAATTTACAGTTTTCTACATTTCAGTGCTAAATTTATAATGCATTTTGTTTATTATATTTAATTATGTCTTTATTTAGCCAGAATTTTTGCTGGTTCATGTTTGTGCAAATATATATCAGAATAAACTGGGATAGATCGTATCTTACTTCCCACTTTAGTGTGTGTATCTTGACGTTCAAACTTCAACACACACACATTATGGGCTACCAGGTCTTAGGACAGCAGTTAGTCAGCATGAGTGCATGAAGATCCAATGCTCTCACTCCCACAATGCAGTCACATACTAGTCCATTTTATAAGTTTCAGCCAATCATAAAGGCTAATCTTTCTGTAGCTCCCATGTGCTACACCAATTACATCCACTTCTACTCAACTGTCACACATGAAGACCATGAGGAGCACTATGTTATTGTGGATTATGTATAGAGAATCTATATGGATTCAGGTAATCCTGGATTGCTAAAGACAGGCCTGACAGAGCAGGTAATAATGCCCAAGACAGGTTCAAATAATTCCCTACATTCTGTTTGACCATGTTAACATGGGTGTGGATGTTTACTCTCAGATAAAGCAAATTTTACTGAAAGTACAGTGACAGTCAGCACTTCCTGTAAATGGTCTTCAGGACTAAGTGCTATTAAGTCAGGAAACAAATTACACTGATCGGAGGGCACTGATGAAACAGCACTGCAAGCCTAAGCGTCTGTGTGTGTGTGTGTTTGTGTGTGTGTGTGTATGTGTGTGTGTGTGTGTGTCCTCATGAGTCAGTGTAGGAGGGCTGTTAGTGAGTCCATTAACAAGAGCTGTTTTAATTCTATCAGTTAAGAAAAAGTAGTACACTCTTATCAAGCTAAATACATTTCTCAAACAAATTTAGGTCATTTTATACAACAGAAATTTCAGGGTAAGTACAGCTTTTTAAAAATAAAAGTCAGTATTTACTCCACAGACATGCCAGAACAGCTCAGACCAACTCATTTTACTGTATACACCTAGCTTTTTGTAGGACTTGGTGTTCTATTTGGCATGAAACAATCCTGCAGAATTTGCTTTATTACAAAAAGAATAAAATGTTCGCTCTTCACTGGAATCTCTATTCACTGTTTTTTTCATACGATAGCCAAATACAGTGTATGACCAAATGTTTGTGGACAGCTGACCATTGCACCCATATGTGGCTCTTCACCAAACTGTTGCCGCAAGTTTGGAAGTACAAAACTGTCTAAAATGTCTTTGTATGCTGTAGCATTAAGATTTCTATTCAATAGAACTAATAGGCCCAAACATGTTCCAGCAAGCAATGCCCCTGTGCACAAAGTGAACTCCATGAAGACATGGTTTTCTAAGTTTGGAGTGAAAGAACTTCAGTGTTCTGCACAGAGCTCTGACCTCAACCCCACTGATTACCTTTAGGATGAACTGGAACACTGAGTCTATACCAGACCTTCTGACCTTACATCAGTGCCTGATCTCACTAATGCTCTTGTGTTTGAATGAACGCAAATCTCCACAGCAACACTCCAAAAATCTAATAGAAAGCCTTTCCAGAAGAGTGGAGGTTATTATAACAGTAAAAAAGGATTCAATCTGGGTCTGATGTGAAGGTGTCCACAAACCTTTGGGCATATAATGTTGCATCTAATTCCATTAAGTGAACTATACAACAGAGCAGATTCTAGATATTTATTACAAATGAAGCAATTTTAAATCACATGAAAGCACATCAAACCTCCAAATATGTACAGATGGGTGACAAATTAAAGGAAAAGCTGGTGGTCTATTATGCTGTTAGAGGCATTTTCCTGCCATGGTTTAGGTCCACTTGTCCCCTTAGAAGGAGGAGCCACTGCAAAATCAAGTTATTCTGACTGATCATCTTTATCCTATGCAGAAACATTTCTATCCTGATTTGAGTGGACTCCTCCATGACAATCCATGTCATTGCAAAAAATGACTCAGAGGGTGGCCCAATACATTACTAATGCTACGTTCACACAGCAGGCAGAAGTAGCCCAAATCCGATTTACTGACTAAATCCGATTTATTTGCTAGGCTGTTCACGCTATGTTTTCAGTGTGGCCTATATCTGACATTAGTCTGAACAGACCACCTTTCTGAACTGACCTTGCTGTATATTCGACTACATCTTTGGTTTCTATGCAGTTTGCTTTTGAACTTTGAAATTTCCTGTGGCACTGGCATTGAAAATTACTTTTCACTTATCCGGAGCGACTTATCATCTAATCATGTTACCCATGTGCGCTTGTTACAGCAGCATTTTTGCCAGAGTCAAATCAAACCCCTGTGTCTGCAATCTCTTCGGGTGTTAGCATTTTAACCATGACATGTTGCCCACTAGTCTTTTTAACTGCTTGACACATATTTCAGCACTATAAACTAATTAAGAAAAGTAACCCAGAATGCTTTGGCTATCGGTTTTAGCTAGATAGCACTATTAGCTAACTTCCCTGTATGTGAACTTGCTAATAGAAGTAAGAGTAACAGCTGAAAATCTCCTAGAGAACTCAGACCTATCTGGTGCTGTGAGAATGTAAGAGTATCTTCACTGTCATCTTTTTCATTATCATGAGCTCTCATGAGCTTTTCAGCTGACTCTCGCTATCAGTGCTACTTATCTAGCATTATTAGCTGCATGGGAGTTATCTAGCATTAGATACAGGAAAAATACTGGTTCATCTGAAACGTTACCCTACCTGCTAAGCAGCCAGGTTCTCCTGTGGTCATGTTCGGTCATTTTGTTTCAGTTATAATTTTGCTTGTACAACGTCACCACAAATGTTTACGAGGTCTGTTGCCTCACTTCACTCTAATCCTTTATCTTTCCTTCTTAGTAGCACGATACTTAGAGGAATATTGAGATGGATTGGAGTGAAAGTCGGATGAATTCCGATCCACCTGTTCAGGCAGATGTATGAGATGAGCTAAAACACTACACAATGCACGTCTTTAGACTGGGGGAGGAAACTGGAGTACCCAGAGCAAACTCCTGAAGCATGGCGAGCACATGCAAACTCCTCATGCAGGGTGAAGGTAGGAATCAAACCCATAACCTCGGAGGAGCGAGGCAAAACGTACCCCTGCAATTCCTTTATTCATCCTCTATTTATCTTTAAAAGGTTACATGATGGTTAAGATGTGAAATGAATTTTTATGGCATTAAAACAGGATGTAATCATATTGTCCACATTATAAATCAATTCCCATTAGCTATATTCTTAATTACCTTTTTATGACTACAAACCAGCTTATTAAATGCTGTTATTTTTTATAATACATATTACATTTGCACAGTTAAGACTGTAGCACTGGGAACATGCTTCCTGATTAGGATTTGTTCTGCATATTCATATAGTTTGTAATTCCAGATTCTGTACATAATTAAAAAAAACAAAAAACAAACAGTGTTGTTTGTCTAGTGTACTGCGGTCAGTGTGAATAATACATTAGCACACTGAGCATAAAGCTGCCAATAGGTCAGAAGTTCCAGAGAGCAGCTTTCTACGATTCTCCTGAGAAGCTCCTATTACTGCACTCTGATTTTCTGACCTACATCCTATTACACAACTCAAACTCCCATCTGGTGTTGACCAGCCGAAGCATGGAGGCTACTGTTCTAGAGTGGACAGGTCAGGTGAGAGTATTACACTGCAAAAAAAAAAGACTTTGTGGCAAATGAAAATATCTTAAATATAGTCGGAGTTATCTAGTACTTCCTATTATACGATTACAATTAACCTGAAGTAAGATTATTAAAACCTATTTCTAGACATTTGTATTCATTCCAAGCCTGAAATAGTCTTGTTCTACTGTAAGATCATTTTGTTTCTTTCTAAAAATTAATTCTTATAAATGAGCAAGATAATTAGGAATATTTTACTCTACTAGCATGGCTCAGGTCAACTGAGGTCAACTCTTCTGTTCTGGCATCGAGGTGGTAGAATGGACTTATCCTACATGTCCAAACAGCTGAGTCTCTGACAGTCTTTAAAATTCAGGTGAAGACCTACATCTTCCTGAAACACTTAAACTAGCTCTTATTTTCCCTGTTTGTTTCATGTATTTAAAAAATTGTATTGTATTTCCTCCAAACAGAGGTTTAGACTGATGGTATCTTTAGTCTATGACCTAGTGAACCTGTGTTGATGTGTTCACTGATAGAGACTTCAAAGCACTTTTGTAAATCTCTCTGAATAAGGGCATCTGCTAAAATCTGCCAGAAATGTAAATTTTAAACGTACAAATGTCTAGGAATTGGCTTTATTTATCTTAGATTTGATTTGTTTAATTTGTTTGATCTTTAATTGGAAACGCTAGATACTTTGGACTATACTGAAGATATTTTCACTTGCTTAGAAGCCGTGAAGCTTCTAGAAGAAACATGAAGATACTGACATATACTGTACAAGCTCTCTTCTCTCTCACAAACACACACACACACACACACACAAACGAAAGGCAATGTGAGCTTCAGATGAACCTCCACACTCCTATAACATGCTAAGAGTCATGGCTGAAAGTTTGTGAGCCAATTGCAAAATGCATTTCAAACAGAATTCATACTTTATTATTAACGTCCACTCAGCAGGATAACAAACACAAGACTGCAAAAACAACATCAAAAGTGCTACCTTGAATTGAGTATTACAACGAACCAGAACAAAATTTATTAAACTCACACGCACTGAACTTCATTAGGCAAACCTGTACACATTTACATTCATGCACTTATTTACTCAGCCAATCATGTGCCAGCAGTGCAATGCAGAGAAATCATGCAGATACAGGTCAGCGGCTTCAGAAAATGTTCACATCTACCATCAGAATGAGAAAAAATATGATCTCAGTGATTTAATCCTCCAAAAATGTCCCAAGGGAAAAAGTAATCAAAAATAACATCTCGGCGTCTATAAGCCTCCCAAGCTGCCTTTTGCGTAGATCTATACGATAGAGAGAAGCCTAAGCAGAAATCTAATCGATGAGTCCCTTTTCAAAAAAGAACAAGGTTGGCTGTTTGCCAGATGCATTCTGAACTAGCCGTGAAAGTTCTTGATGGCTGGTCCAAAACTCTCTGGGCATAACGATAGAGACACTTTCTGACAATGAGTTAATACAGCATAGTAACAAAAAAAATGGATCCTTAAGCCACGCTCACACATACAGTGATTTTATCTCAGCAAGTCGCCAGTCGCTGTACCATGATGGCACCATAGTTGCTATAGTAACAACATTTATCATTGAGTGGCGCAACTAGCATTCCAAATCAACCCGCTAAAATGAAACATTCTGGATGCAGAGAGTTTGTATATTAAACTCAGCAGTGTATATAGGCATCATATGGTCTCTTGTGGTTTAGCAGCAGGATCCCAAGGGTTCGATTCCCGGGCAGGGAACCAACCCAGCCACTGAGGGATTAACTCACAGTGCTGGTCCCAAGCCCGGATAAAATGGTAGGGTTGCAAAAGGAAGGGCATCCGGCGTAAAACCTGATCCGGATGATCCGCTGTGGTGACCCCGAACAGAGAGCAGGGCAAGGAAAACAACAACACATATGAATCATACCATATGAGATGAAGGAGAAACAGCATGTGCTCTTTGCCATGGATCATGTATGCTCTACTGTCTTCACTCCCATTGCTAGTCACTGCACCAGAAACATATCACAACTTTGTTACATCTCTGGACACACCTGCATCTTGCGTAGGAGGAAGTCGTGTCCCTGGAAATCGGCAGCTTTCATTGAAAATGAATGATCTCCGGTCGCTTTGTCACTGCGAGTCGCTGTATGTGTGAACATATCCCTACTGTCAAGCAAGGAGGCGTGAGTTTAACTGTATCGGAGTATTTTTCTAACTCTAGCCCAGATCAAGCTGACATCACAGAGAAAAAATGTCTAGGAATTCTTGAGTTTGAAAACTGAAGCGCTCAAGTAAGTCTGCTAAAAAAACGCATCGGTATGAAGAGACGTCCTGGACATTCAAGCCAAAATGCTGACCTGGGGAGCCGGCAAGTTTTGTATTAAAAAAATAAAATAATAATAATTCAGTAAATTTCCTATAGCAAGATGCCATGCACTGATAATTGATCGTAGAAGGAAGCTGTGAAATTATGTGTTAAAGTTATGATTGCATGAATTCTGACTGCTGCTAAATGGAGTGGCACAAGTTAATGCAAAGTTAAATGTCACGCTCTAATGAGCGATGAGTACAAATCTCTTTAATGTGTGAGAAGTCTTCATTTAGTCTATTCATTCTGTATTAAGAGTTCAAGTTCCTATAAATGTCTTTATATCACAGAGAGGCCGAATGGTCAAATCCGATTGGTCAAGTGGTGCCCTCTAGTTGTTATCATTACAGTACGGCTCAGAAAGTAGTTCAGACTGATACGTAATGTTAAATATTAATGCGCTTGTTTTGTTGTTTCTATAGTAACAGCTTATCCACAGGGCAGCTTTGTGAAGTTTAACGGTACAGAACGTTCTTGGACAAATGACAAGGTGTGTTTTAGAAAGAGAGAGAGAGAGAGAGAGTATTAGAGAGAAATATTAAGAAAGAGAGAAAGAGAGAGAGAAACGGACAGAGAAAGAGAATGAGAGAGAGAGAGAGAGATACTATAAGAAAGAAGATGAAGAAGAAAGAGAAAGGCTGTTGGGAGAATGAATGTTTATCACAGCTATAACATTCAGTCTCTCCAGGATTTCATAGAGTTTTTCATGATTGCTGCAGCCAAAAATGCTTGATTTTGCATCAATTTTATTTTCTTCCCAAAATTTGTGATGAAATTTGCACATTTTGCACATACCCATTACCTTATTATCTTTAGTACCTTAAAATTTTTAGTATTTAGTATTTTTTTGTATTTATTTTTGTGGATACTGCTGGAAGTAAATTTTACATTGGGATGAATAAACTATCTATCTAAATCTACCTACCTATCTATCTATCTATCTATCTATCTATCTATCTATCTATCTATCTATCTATCTATCTATCTATCTATCTATCTATCTATCTATCTATCTAATTATTTTATATAATTATTTGTGCAGAAAACAACATAACCTACATGCAAACACAGGATTCTATTTAACTACTACCAGTAAAGTAAAGACACATGTGTAATTACTTATTTAGAGGGTTTTGGCTGAACGTGTGTTGTGATGATGTCAGGCTACATGCCTCGGCACAAATCTGCAGAATATCTGAGATCATTCAGAAACATTTTTAGCTTCCCCGAATATTCTGAAATAAATAAATATCTATTATAACTATAAATATCTAACAATGCTATGACCAACAATCCAAAACCGGCTTCCATTATGGATCAAGGCAAAATGTAGATGTAAGGATTGAGTGGTTAATATCATACACACTTTCTGTCTTAGCTCTGTTAGCATGCTTGAGGCAAAAAAAGTGTAAGAAAGTGTAAGAACAGTCACATTTAACTCATTTAATTGCTCAGTGCCATTTGATCCAAATATCACCTCATTATTCTATTTCATACCTAATGATTATTATTCAAGCCTAAATGTATATGGTGACAGCTCAGTTCTGAACTCCATAAAAGGTGAACAATCGTAGTTCCTGTAGCACTGACTCCTTCTTATCTTTCCCCTATTGCTCTGTCTCTCTACTCCTACTCCTCACTTCCTCTCTCTTTTAACAACAGCTCTTCTGGCTTCAGTGAATAAAGCATATGCATCTGCTCTGTCTAATCTCCATCCTCTCTTCCCACACGTGTGCGTATACACACACACACACACACACACACACACACACAAATAGATAGAAGGACAAAGGAAGCAGAGAGAGGGTCTAAGTTAAGTGTGGATACACAGAACACTAGCAAATGCGAGAGAAGTGGGTGTGTGCTTATGTGTGTGTGTGTGTGTGTGTGTGTGTGTGTGTGTTTGTGTGTATTGAATTATTCATGCTGATTGGACCATCCTCTTAGAAAAAGGCAGGGGGCCTAACATGAGTTGTCATAACCTTCAGCAGGAGAGGCGTGAAGAGACGGCGCTGGAAAAAGGCCCTGTGAGTCTTCACTGTTCTATTTATATCACTGCTGCTGATGTAGGTACAGTTTGTAATAGTGTGTGTGTGTGTTTGTGTGGGAGTGAAGCTGGGCTAATGTTTATCTAACAGTACTGACAAAGAGACAGAGGAATACTTTTTTCCCCCAAAGCCCCCAAACCCTCTACTGCATCATTTTAGCTGAACACTAGGCCATGCTCTCTAACACACTTATTTAATTCTGGCATTATACATCACACATCTGGCTACAAGCAAATCACACACATACTAAAAAGTATAATTGGTGTTCACATAAATATCTGGTGTTATGTCTACAAGAATAGACAGCATGTGTAGCGTTGAAAAAATAAAGTCATCATCGGCACAGTGGTACTGAAAAAAAATCCCCGGAGCTGGTGTTTTTCAGATTAAGCCCATTTCCACCTGAACTAGCGCCAGCCACTGCTCTCCTGTGGATTTACTCTCGTGATTTTGTTCACTAGTTTAGTAAATAATCCTACACAAATTCTGTGACCTTTACTGAGGGAAGACTGAGAATACTGAGACATTTACCACAAAGTGAAACAGTGAGGGAGTACTCACAATTAATACCCAATGTACCGTCACTTTGCCTCCTGGAACCTTGCTGTTCCACGAAAATAAGGATTTGCTTGTGTACAGCGCTATCATGTGTTATGGTTAGCTGTGTATTATTCCGTATGTTTTACATCTGTCCAACACAAACATGGAGCTAACATGAAAAAAATGGAACTGATAGTTGATTATTAATGTACCTAATCTCAAAAGCCATCCCCATTTACTCTAAATACTTCTTTAACTCCATAAAGCTTAGTCTCACATGGCCAGACCCTCAGACTGAAGGCAGAAGGTCTGAACTCCAAGGACCACCCAAGATGGTGTCTGACTGACATGTAAAGCAACCAATCACAGTTTGTTTCATTCAGCATCATGTCAATGGGCATGAAAATGTCCCTACAGAAACAGACCATAAATGGATCATTTGAGAAAGTTGAGCAAAAGTCTATAAGTTGGAAAATCCAGCATTTAGCTGATTCTCATAAGTGCTCATTGTCACAGTTGTAAGCAAGATGGCTTCCTTCTTCCATGAGGGAAGTAAAGAGGCTTTGTTTCATGAAATACGTGGTCTGGAAATCCTGTAGCATCAGATGACTTCCAACCTCCTGAATCGTGCATCAGACATTCAGCCAACAGTTTGTAGGCATATATTAACCTATAAAATGTTCAGTTATTATGTTAAGTTAAAGCATGTTATTCAGTAACTATACTGAAATTAATAGCTAAAGTATGCAGTTACAAGAAGGAGGAATATATAAGTCTGGATCTACAGAAGGGTCCTGAGAGATAAGGCTTTAAAATGCTTATGTGCCTTTTCTTCTTCAGATAATTTAATAGAGATTTCGCTCTGCCTAGCTGCCATTCTCAGAGCAGAAGGACCGTGAAGTCAGTTCACAGATATGCCAAACGCAAT
Organism: Hemibagrus wyckioides; assembly: GCF_019097595.1. NCBI lineage: Eukaryota > Metazoa > Chordata > Actinopteri > Siluriformes > Bagridae > Hemibagrus > Hemibagrus wyckioides. The sequence continues at coordinate 20,783,810 of NC_080720.1, read as the reverse complement.
GCAGTCGGTTTTTCTATTTAGTGTCATGGAAGTAAGTTCGGGAGGAAAATAACACACATTCAATTATTTTCAGACTCTAACTTTTTAAGGGGGAAGGTGGAAATATTGGAATAAACTGGCCATGAAGGAAGAGAGGAAGCGAAGGGAAAGCATCTTGTTAGCGGCCTGCTGTAGCCCTGGGAAGATTTCTATCAGATGCACGTACGGGGAGAGGCATCCAGTTAGAAAATGACTTTTTCTGTACATGCTGGGCCATTTAGCACACCCTGTGATGACTCCTGTTTGGGCTGGAGATAAATGCTCTCTCTTTCTCTCTCTCTCTCTCTCTCTCTCTCACACACACACACACACAAACGCCTCTCCCAACAGCTATTTCATGTGCAAACGTTCTAGCTGTATTCTGCCTGTCCCATCTGTCTACCTGTTCTTTTTCTCTTTTTTTTCTCCCTCAAAGCTATGCAAACACAAAAAGACACAAACACAACTAAACGGGAAAATTGCTCCATTAACTGGGAGACGTATTCGCTTCCCGTATCATTTCTCGCCAGGTACGCTCACAAACCGAGCGGCAGAAGACCAAAGAACACACGCTGCAGAGATGAATAGAGTGGAGAAGATTAGAAAAACAACCGTCACTTACATTATCATTCATTTTTATTACTTTTAGGTCCACGAATAAGCAACAAATAATAGTAAACTCTAGAATGGTTGATGCCTGTCGTAAAAATGTTCAAAGATAACCATGTAAAAGATATAAAACATGCAGCGATTGATTTTTTTTTGCTGGGAAGCTTTCAGACTTTTACTTGAGCACCATATTTTCCTCATACATATTTCCTTATACCTATACAACATACTGCAAGCATGAAGGAAGTGACTGAAGAAAAACTATTTCAGACTTTGACCTTGACCCTGTTCAATTTTAAAATCTAGGGCCATCTTCAAATCTGCTGATGCGTGCTTTTTTCAGAAATGAAGGACTTATATTGTTTGTGTTTTGTTACAGCATTTTGTCTTTGGCTTGGTTTGCTTTCACACAAAAATGTCAAAAATTTCAATCTCAAAAATTGCTTTCACACCAAAATTTCAAAAATTACCAAACTGTGTTTATGAACTCCAAACCCACAATTCATATCTACATAACAGTTCCCATCATGCACTGGTATACAGATTGGTTGGTTGGGTCAGATTGCTTTCTCACTACAAACAAACTGATTCAGAGTTCATTTTGATGCGGATCTGAGGGCAATTACCGTGTTCATATATGTTTAAACAAACCAAACCAAAGGAGAAAATGCACCAGGTTCTGAAACAATCACTTCAAACAAGCCAGGTGTAAAATTGCCCTATGGGTCAACCATTCACTTTTGAGATATTACACTACAATTACACAGATGCATAGACACACTGATGGATAGATGGATGGATGGATGGATGGATGGATGAATGGTTGGTTGGTTGGATGAACAGATGGATGGTCTCATGTTTCTGATCTTAGAGGTATAATGAACATCTTTGGAAGGAAATGAAAGGAAAAACTATTTCAGACATTTGAACTTGCTGTGACCTTCATTCTGTTTGGATCAATTTCAATATCTAATAAATACATCTACAGGTTACAGTGATCAAGTTATAGAAATCATACACACATTCATTATTGAGATATCATTCTAATGAGAATCTCAGATAGAAAGACATATGGACGTACCTTGAAAACATAATGCCAGTGTCAGGGGCAAAAAAACAGTGGAAATGTGTATAAATGCTGTTTAATAGAAGTGGAGCAGGCCATTTTATGTACCCAAAACTTTACACAAAAGACCTGGCAGAGACACCGGTGTAGTAAGCATAAATTTGGGTTCTTCACCATATTCCGAGCTGAAAATATTAATGTACAAATTTACATTAACGTGATGAGAACGTAAAGCGTCATCTTGTGCAGGAGAGGAACAGTTGCTGCAGTAACCCTCTTTGTCCTGGAAGTGACAAGGTCACAGTAAACGTCCTGCACAGCAGAGCAGAGCACGGCAGAGAAAGGCAAGGTTTTCTTGGCATTCAATTAACTCAGTTTGCAGAAAGGCAGCACTGGCCCATGGGCAGATCCTCCTTTGAGAATTCTATGACATTTCTGACAAGAAATGGATTTGCAATGCATGGTAGGACTTTACCCAGGATGAAGTCTTCAAAGTGAGTTTTGAATAAGCATGATCCAGATGGTGGCTTTCATCTTTGTGTGTGTTTTTTCTTCAGAAAAAAAAAAAAAGTTGTGGGAAGTGGAGCAGACCGTCCTGCATTCTGTCTGTTCTCAATAAGTCTGGTATCTTTTGGAAAACGATGACATGGATTCGTATGCTATGTTGTTTCTGACCTGGTGTTTGACATTTAAGTCACTGGGGTGAGATGAGATTCCAGCACCTTCAGTTTTCTTTTCATTCTGACAGAAAATCCAAAGATTATTTAGCTTCTACACTTTTTTTTCCACAAAAGCAAAATGCTACACTTTGTGAATGGCCAAAAAAACATCTCTGACATTACTGCGAAAGAGCAAATGATTCAGATGCTGTGGCTTCAGTCACGAACAAACAAAGCAAGCAATGCTGAAGCTAGAACACTGACGAGTCTCGCTGCTGAATCTCACAATACGATTTAGTACTGAGTAACTAGATTGAGTTTACATTTTACTGAGAAACGTAATATTTTTATGTAACCTGTACGCAATATAGGCTGAGAACATGTTCCTTTTTTTCAGTGTAGCAGTTCACATCTAGAGAAACAAAAGCCAGAATACATGGTTACACAGTGCTTGAGTTTGGACTGGAAGTTGACCGAGACCTCCTTCCTCAGATGGATGCGATCTGGTTGTTTTCCTCTGCGAATGCTGATTTCTTACCTGCCTACATGAACCGGTGAGTGAAAACACACCTGGGTTCAATTCAAACCATCTTCAGCAAGTCAGTCTTGTAGTAATGGTATCTGCGCTGATTTATTTTATATATAATTTCATCCTTGAATGGTCTTCATTTGCACACATTCATTATTTCGTCATATTTTCTTAGAAGGTTTCTTGTTCTTGCTCAAGACCCGTGTCACTCACAGTGAGGCCTCTATTACTGGCTCTTGCTGTGTCACTGTGTAGATCCAGGCTTTAATCGTCACACAAATATTATATTTTTGCTCTTATTTTGCTCTTATTAGTACCTCCTTTATTGAGCACACAACTGATTAGGATCTGTAGGCCATCTGCCAACTGCGTGACACAAAATATCCTACTTATTTTTAGTTGTGGCCAAAGATTTCTATTACAGTATAGTTTTAAATTCTCACGATAACAGCAAACATCACTGTATAATCTGGTGTCTCTTCGGTTTCACAAAGATCATATTCAGTAACTGATATTTTTGGTATCCTGTAGCTTCCTGTTGAATGAAACCAAACTCAACTTTGTGTATTGAGCTTGAAATATTCTTTTTAAATATGCTGGAAAAACTATAACGAAAAATACAAACAAAGTGACACAAGTTTGCTGTCTATCACTCAGGCATAAAATGAACAGAACATCAATAGAACACATATTTTAATTTCTTTTTCAATGGAGCAGCTTCAAAGCTACACATTACTAAATTTCTGCTAACCACACTGTTAATAATAATATACTTATATGCACAAAGTCAGTTAATATTAATTGTACAGTTCATCTGTACAGAGACCTCCGCTGTATTTATTATCTATTTATTTGTGATTTATTTCAAATGGTGCCGCGAATCAGTAGGAATAATGCAGCAAATACACATAGCAAGACTGGTGACAGAGTGGACTGGTAAGCCTGAAAGTGAAGCTGAACATCTCCCATGGTTTTGCACAGTCAGGAGATATGAATATTATTGAGCCACTTTGGGGTGTTTTGGAGAAGCGAGTCAAGAAACCAGCATCATTTCCTCCACCAGCATCACATAGTGACCTGGCCACTGTTTTGCAAGAGGAATGGCTCAAAATCCTCCTGGCTGTTGTGCAGGACTTGTATATGTCATTTCTAAAGCATCCATATACCATACTAATGAATTTTTGTGTCTAAAATACAGTGTTTTATTTCCATTTTCCTGTATGTAGGTCTATTGTGCACTTTAAGTCCTCACTGTTGCTCTTGAGTTGTGGATGTTGTGACATCAAGTTTTCACGTGAGGAATAATTACGTACTCTCTCTTTTATATATAGATATATACGTTGTATTTTGTGGGTCTGGGTGTCAGTTTCCTTTCATAGTCGAGTGCTGTGTGATTATATGAGGTGGAGAGAAGATTCAATGCAGCCAAAGAGAATGGACTACACAGTCATTACACTGTGCAAAACATTCAGTGCTTACGCGCTAAAATAATGCAGCCTAATGACGCCACTGCCTCTGATTTTACCTCCTACTTCCTTCCATTATCTTGTTCAAACTGGGCTTTTGTGTTGTCGCAGTGGTATACGGCTTATGCCTTTCTTATTGGGAACAAACACATATTCCTATTTTCCTTTGCACCAAGAAATTCGGAAAAATAAACTGTTTTACTTCCTGAATGCTCATTTTATTTCATTTTTAGCTTTTATTTTTCTTACCAATTATCAGTAATTAGTAATCCCAGTCTTTATCTTTATTATCAGTCTTTAGTGACCTTCCAGGATTTAGTGATCGCAGCAGTGAATGCAAAATCTTTGGGATGTTCGAAATTACAGCAGATTTCCCGCAAATTTGGACTAAGAAGTTTAGTGTGAAGTCATCACAACACCCATTCAGCCAAAGCCTTCTTCTATTCACGTGAACCGAACATGAGTACAGCTCTCATAGAAAGTAATCAGATCTTCACATGTAGGAGTTTAAAAGACGAATCCTGTGCTAGCAATTTCAGCTATTCAAAATTTCTGCAAAAAAAGGCAGAAAAACTTGAACAAAAAAAAAAACAAAAATAAACTGAAAAAGCAGAAAAAAAACAGTTTTGCCTGCAAACATCGCAAAAAAAAACTCCTGAAGGGACTGTTTTACCAATTAGCTTGCTAACATACACTGATTAGGACAAACTGGTCGACCGCTTCTAAGTATGAAGGTGTTGTGCGTTGTCATAGCAACAGTGTTTCACCATCTACGACTCAATCGGCGTTGATTCGAAATGAGCGGCGCGCTTTGAAGACGAATAAGTAGCATGAAAGCCTTTTCTTCTCCGAGGCTTAATTAATACTAATCTAGATCACATATACTCCGATTTTGTTGTTGGTCTAAATTTTAATTAGAGTCCAGGTGGCTGTTACATGCTGCTATAACAAGAAGCTAGTTTATGTAGGACTAAATCAATCAAATCTTCAAGGACTGTTATACTGCTTAAAAAAAATAAAAAATTAATCCCAAACTCATTTGATGGAGCGGCCCATAACAAGCCCTGTGATAACAGCCCTGAGAAAAACCGTCATCTTAATCTGCTGCCATTTCTACGCCATCCAAAACTGTTAGCAATTAACACTGCTGCAGCAAAAAGGAAATGCAAAAGTCCTTTGAAGACTTGAACACACACACAAGCTGTGGTGCCAAACCATATGCCGAGTATCAAGCTCCCATACTGAGGGACTCAAAAGAGATACAGTGTGAGTGTGTGCGAGGAAAAAAAAAACGTTAGCAAGTTGTGTAGACAGAAGAGACAGTGTCAGGAGGCAGGCAATGACTAATATTCACTGTCACTGTCATTCAGAAGCATGGAGGATACCAATCAACTTGTATTGTACCAAAAATGAAATTTCTGTCCCAAAACCATGAGCTTTTCTTTTTCTTTTCTTATTTAATAAAATTAATAAAAGTTGTCATAGTACCTAAGCTACGTTCACACATACAGTGATTTTATCGCTACAAGTCTCTGCTGGTTGTTGTAGTAATAACTACAGTGGGTGGTGCAACTAGCATTCTACTTGACAACAAATCAGTTTTCTTAAAACATTCTGGAGAGAGATTTGGAATTGTGTGGAAAATTTAGCAGTGTATAAGTCATCTTGTCATATGAGATAAAGGAGAAGCAGTGTTTGTGCTCTTTGTCACGGATCACATGCTCTCTACTGTCTTTAATCTCATTGCTAGGTGCTGCACCAAGCCGCCCTATATTTACATAAAGTTCAACTTTTGTCAGTTTTGTCATGCTTTTGGACACGCCCACATCTAGTCAACAGTCGGCATTGCTCATTCCAATCAGAAATCGTCATCTCTGGTTAAAAATGAATGATCTCTGGTTGCCGTATCGCTGCTAGTCGCTGTACGTGTGAAGGCAGTGTTTGGATAAATTGCTAATCTATTACTTTAAGTGTAACAGCCAAGCTGTAAGACTTACTGCTTTTAACTGGTGGACTCCTGTGACCTGTGGAAGAACTTTGTCCAGTTCTTTCTCTATGCAGCTCGCCCAGTGCATCATCCTGTGTGAGAGAGAGAGAGAGAGAGAGAGAGAGAGAGAGAGAGAAAATTAACAGCTGATTTAAACTGGTTCATACATTTCTGAGTACATCTCATTTATTTATTTTTGTTTCCCGTTTGAATTATTGGACATTTACTCTACATTTTTTATTAGATATTTTAAATATTTTATGTTGCTATTGTTTTTTTTCACTCTGTCAATGGTATTTTTCATTTCTGTATTATTATTTGCTTACATATAATGCTAATTTATAGTATTTCATACCGATTTATTTTATATTATTTAACTTTTTATTTTTGACTACCATTTGTTTCTTTATTTGTTTTTTGTTTGTTCGTTTTTTCCATTTTACTTCACACTGTAAAGCACTTTGGGCTGGATTTGAAATGTTTAGTTTGAAAGTTTATTAATATTCAATTCCATTTTATTTGTATAGTGCTTTTTTACAACAGCCCCTGCTACAAAGCAGCTTTAAAGGAATCTATAAATTTAGGGTATAAATGCTCTAATGAGCAAGCCAGAGATGACAGTGGTGAGAAAAAAACTCCCTGAGACAATATGAGGAAGGAACCTTGAGAGGAACCATACTCAGAATGGAACCCATCCTCTTATGGGTTACACTGAATTGTGTCATTATAAAATATTTCCTTTCCATAACTGTGTATTGTATAGTCAAAACCAGGAAATTCATTTGATAATATGAAGTCTATCTTGTTATCAACAGTTTGCTGTTGAGGATTTAAATGCAAAACTACTCATTATTAAGGAAAATTAATGTGTTGTTCAACCCTCCTATTATCCTATCCTATCAAATGACCCCATTCACTGTTTAATCACTACAAAAAGACTTTTCCTAATTTAACTGGGACAACCAGGTAAACATAAAATGATCATAACATGTTTTCAGTGTCCTGTACACAATTTGTGGCATCAGTGTTCATTTGACCCCATGCTGTTTTAACTGTATAAAGCACATAAAAAATACATTCATCTGCTTCGGTTGTTTTGGATTATATTAAGGTCACTATAACAATCAATTTTATAATCTTCCAGATCATTCCTCTGCTATAGGGCCCTAAGCTAACATAAACATCCCTGTGGTATTGCGAGAACTACTGAGTGTTTACACGGCACGGGGAAGAGAAAACATTATTTCTCAGAGAGCCAGAGGAAAAGACATGTTACTTTACCTAATAACAGAAATTGTACTACTTTCCAAATGTTATAAATAACAAAAATCTGTGCTTAGTAATAAAATAAAACCATTAAAAACGATCTTTCTGTCCAATCTCAGGTCAATCAGTGAGATTTTATGGTAATTTGTCAATTTTTCTAAAGTCACGCAGTAGAAATTCTGGGTGTTTAGGAGAATAGGGCGGTGAGGTGAATTAGGGTTTTAATGTTTTATTCAAAAAGCTTTTAAGGTAGACAACAAAAAAACATAATTTACCGGAAAAAAAAGTATATTCTGGAGTCTTAAAGTGATGGAGTCAAACTGACCCCAAGGGCAAAACATGTTTGTAAATTTGAGAATAGCAGGAGGATTAAAATTGGTTATTATTATTATTACTATTATTCTAACTGCGTACATCAATAGATGATTTAAAGGACAAAATGAAACATATCCAACATTACTAAATGATCTTCATGTGAACTGGGTTTGGATTCTGTTTCACTTGTAAACTGTTTTGGATTAAAAAAAAGATCTGGTCTAACATTTCTCTTCCCAGAAATATGTCCTGTTCTTGTTTTCATTGTATTAAACAAGGAAACAGACCAAATAACACACACACACACACACACACACACACACACACACACACAAAAAAAAAATGGTCTAGGAGTCAGGATGTGGTAAATTGTCATCATTAACCAGTAGCACTGCATTTCCCACAAACCTTAGTTAGCTGTGACAGCCTTCAGTGTAACTGATGACTTGGCAGCTGATCAACACATTGCGGGATCTGATCTCACCAAGGATTATTGTATGAATGACAGCATGGAGAGACTGGACGGCTCATATTACTGCTGGGAATGAGTACGTCTGCCTTGTTTTATATGCTGCTGGTAGCCTGGATACAAAACCCACCGGTATGGAATCATCCCTCTTTCTCGGAAGAGGTCAGTCATTTTTTTCCCCCTAGTTAATCAAAACCACGTAGGACATGCTTCACTTCAAACAAGATTGAAATTAGCATGCATTTTAATGTTCTTTCTTGGGTTTTCTAATTATTTCTAACGAGCATCATTAGCATTTGTTATAAAGTGATTTGACTCTACGTTGTCTTTTTAGCTTGAACTCTCCACTCTTTTTGTTCTCTCTACCGAAAACCTAAAACAGATTATTTTTCCCGTTTCAGCCGTAATTGTTTCAGCTTCCCTAATAAATCCAGCTAACTAACCTTAAAATTAAAACAGAAAACATGTCCACTGTTAGCCAAGAAAAACAAATTCTTTATTTGCCTTGACTAAAAGGGAGGACAAGTCAGGATCATGTGAGATGATGGAAAGGGGGCGGAGCTTCAATTAACATTAAAGGGTTTAAAACGTCAATGTCAAAGAGTTTTAAATGGTTATCAGCGTAAAATGCTTTAAAACTTCTGGTAATAGTGGTAATATCATATATTTGGAGTAAACGTCACTGGATGTCACGGCAGTGTAAAGCTATGTAGAGTCGATAAAATAGTAATATCGCACAAAACCTGAAACTGGTCTTTAAATGGTACCTTTAATTTCACAAAGAGTTTAAAACATTCATTTCAAAGACTTTCAAATGTTGAAAAAGAGTTTAATTGGCAGTTTGTCAATATTTTAGTAAACATCCCAAGATTTCAAAGCAAAGTCATATCATGTAGAGTTGATCCCAGTTGAAAACCAGTATGATAAGATTAATTAAGCTTAATTTTACATTATGTTATTTTACTCCTGAAATGCCTCATGGAATCTCCTCAAACCTGGCCTGGCTTTTCAATGTGTAATATTTTTGGATAATGTAGACTATTAGCTGTGTGCCGTTGTGTTGCCAGTTTTAGTGATAGTGGCACATTTTCCTATTTGCAGGCTATATCTACAGAAATGCATTCACTGTCAATGAGGTATTTTCACACGTTGAAGGTATCAGACGTCGACAGACAACACCGTAGTGTTGCAGTGTGACAGGAACCTTTTAACAGCTTTATCTAAAAGTCCTTAATGGTCTGAGATTTGCAACCAGGGCCTGCAGTGTGAAATTAGGCTTATCTACACTATGCAGCCTTAGAACACCCTTATAGAATGTGTGTGGTGTGTGTGTGGTATGTGTGTGTGTGTGTGTGTGTAAATGAGTCCAAAAACAATTTTATCAACATAATAGCATCCTGTTTCGTAGGTTTTTAGCACCTCGTGAAGACCAAATATCCGCAGCATAATAGGAACATGTGACTGTGTTGACCTTGTGGGGACATTTGGCAGGTCCCTATAAATTAAAATGTTTTTTGTTTTTGTTTTTGTTTTTTTAAATACTAAAACAGGCAAAAGGTTTACTTTAAGGTCAAAGCATAAGATCATTTAGCTACAGTAATACACACCAAATGAAGCAACTCACAAACATGGTAAAAACCAACTGCGTGTGTGTTTCTGCTACATTTACTCTCTCTCTCTTGTCCAATCAAGCATCTAAAGCTCCTATTTTAGATTTCCCTGTTCCCCAATCTCTCTCTCTCTCTCTCTCTCTCTCTCTCTCACTCTCTCTCTCTCAGTTGACTGCTTGCAATAAAAAAAAGTCCAATGCTGACACAAGTGCTACCCTAAGCAGCACTAAACGGAGCCAGCACAGGAATTACGACATCAAGTGTACTCACATCAGCACAGTATATCTCTTCCTACACACACACACATACACGCACGCACGCACGCACACGCACACACACACGCACGCACACACACACACACTCCCAAAAGCACTTAACACAGTAAGATGTCTACCAAGATTCTGCTGATGCAGACAGGAGGATTGACAGACAGAGAGAGACCAGGGAGAAGGTGAACATCGGCCTTGTGTGAATTCACACATCCTGACAAAGTAACACTATATATATAACACACTCCATAATGCATGTACAGTAAATAAAAATGCAATCTACATAACGTAATAATGGTATCATCTACACAATCTAAATTATGGAGACCTACATATTTATAAAGAATTGTACTCTTTAAAATCGCCAGTCGCTTTACTATGAAGTCTTCAATAGGAGCTCCTACTACTGGTTTCCGTAGTAACAATGTTTATCAGTGGGTGGTGTAACTATCATTCCAAATCAGTTTTCTTGCTGCTAAAACAAAACGTTGTGGATAGAGAGAGTTTGTACATGAAATCCAGCAGCGTCATATCATACAAGATGAAGAAGAAGCAGTGTTGCTAGTCGCTGTGCCAATTCTCTCCATATTTGCATAGAGTTAACCGTTTCTCAACTTTCTTGCGTCGCCGGACACGCCCACAGCTAGACGACAAAGGTTGCTGTCTCTCATGTCGCTGGAAGTTGGCAGCTCTCATTGAAAATGTATGATCTCCGGTGGCTTTGTGCTGCGAGTCGCTGTATGTGTGAACATAATGACTAACATCATCTCGTCAGGGATGTAACTGAATATGAATGTATTACTCTGAAAGAACAGGTAATGTGTATTAAACAAATACTAATACTGAGCGGAGCACTGTGCGTTTTTCTTCAGATTGCTCGCCAGAAAATCTTGCAGGCCATCTGGTTGAGAACAGAGCTGTTTTACATAGGTGTGAACAAGCAACTACATTTCTGTCATAAGCCCTTATCCAGAGCAACTTATCTCATTTTATACAACTGAGGGTTAAGGACCTTGCTCAGGGGCAGCTTGGTGGACCTAGGATTCAAACTCCCAACCTTCTGATCCATAGTCCAATAACTTAACCACTAAGCTACAACATACCAGTTCAATAATACGTAAAGGAAAAAAAGAATTTCCAGCACGGTGCATTTACAGCATCCTTAGTACCTGCCTGGTCAGGGTTGTGCCTTTTTTAAATTAAGCTAGTAGTTTATTAGTACAGTTGTACAACTGTGTGATCAGGAGTTGAGATTAAACTTGAATGATGTAGCTGAGGCTGAGGAATCATCAGAGGCAGAATGCACAGAGCATGTAGACAGTCCTGATACGTCTAACTAGGTTTTATATTTCATTTAAAAAAATGCTTTAGGCTATAACTTTGGGTTTGATTATGGCTGAAGATGCAGACAGTGTCACTGTGTTACCCCCCATACCTTTAGAAACACTAGCTGAGTTGATAAGGTAGAGGTGGAGTGGGGATTACCTGTTGCAGAAAGTTCATGCTAGACAGATTGTTTATCTAATAAGGACATACCACATCCACCATGTTGGCACTGTCATGTGACCTAAGACATCATAATAACCGGTGGGTTATTAATAAGACGGTGGTTTGGATACGTGTCTGAAAGATTTACAAGTTGAACACACATGCACGCCACCACCAAGTCATAATTTTGAAGAAGAAACTGAAAGTTTCAGAATAGGGGGTGTGTCAGACAGAAAACATGGTGGAATCAGTGGATGGAACATAATCGTAAATTTATAAAAATAAAAAAAAAAAGGAAGTTTACTCGTCTCAGAAGCTGATTTCGGTTAGTATGTGTTTGTGTTTTTATGCAAATTATTGAAATACAAGCCAATTATATCAAAAAAACATTTAAGCTCCTTTATGAAAGAAATGGTTAGATTTGAAATTCATAGGTATTTTGTTTATAAATATTTAAACTAATCAATCTGCGTAAAAATAAGATTAACAAAACAAGCACTTTACGATTATGATGTGACGATAAAGTTTACAGTGGCTTCATAAATGAAAACACACACACACACACTCCAAATGCACATTTTTGTTCTCTATTTCCTAGCAGTAGAGTTCATAAACCTGGCGGTATGTTTTTGTAATTAATTAAGAGAAGGTACACATCCGTCTCTTGCCGAACAGAGTGGCTTGAACGCACCGGATGTAATTATGACTTCCCGACCTGTAAATACGAATTTCCCAGGAGGGACTCGAATGAAGATAAATCATGTTGCTCTCAGAGATGTGTACATCCAGTCAAACCTGGTATTACCTGATCTTCCCACTGTCTGTACATCCTATTTACACACGTATAAGATGCTTAACACTGTGAGCATTTCTAAGCTGGAATTAATGACAGAACTGCTGTTTGGAAATCTTTTACAGACAACCATGTGTACCAACCATAAAATGTGGAGCCCTAAAGCAATGGAAAAAATGTAATACAGTTAGTTGGTTCATCTTTCACTCTTCTCCCTACAGTTGGATTCGTGTGCATTTAGAGAAAGTGAAAGGCAAACCAATCACCATGTTTAAACAGCTCTATAGGTAGTCCTCAAGCACTTAACACAAAGTAGATTAGTGTGCTTTCATTTCTCTGAGGACTGCAGGCTATTGCTTCTAGAAAAAAAAATGAGCCCACGACATCCCACAATGTAGCTTAAGACATTGTTAGGTGTTTCTCTTATTATCTTATGTAACCTAGTTTCATACACACACGTTCTCTAAAAAACCTCACAGCAAAAGTGCATCGAAACAGGACACAAGAACTACAATTAAAGCAATTACAACGGCGCTAATAACATACAAACACAATTAGACCTCTCCAGCACTGTCTACACACCAGTTCATACTAGCACTCTGCATCAGATCAGAACACCCACTCATAATTTCATACCGTTTATCGCATTTGGCTAAGCCAAATTGCGATGACTACGACGGCCTTCTCTAATTTCCCTTTCTTCTATCTCCCGCATCGGCACTGGGCGCGGCCGTGGTGTCATCAAACGGCAGCGGCACAAAATAAATGTCAGTTTGAAATGTCAGCCTAATTTGTATGACAAGGATGGAGTGATGAGCAAAAGAAAGAATCACAGAGGTGAAACAGGAGACAAAGACTGCTAAGACATGTGGGATTTTTAACATGAACCCCACCTTCCAGCTGCCAAATGTCATTTTTATATCACAATAACTGTCACATCCTTTATCAGGATTTGTATTAACAACCTTTATCATTCATTCATCTTCACTAACCACTTTATCCCGGTCAGGGTTGCAGAGCCTGAGGCAGGAATGCACAAACACACACACGCACACACACACACACACACACACTTATCCACACCCAAGGCAATTTACTGATATGTTTTTGGGAGGTAAAAAAAAAAACTCCAGAAAGAGTCTGAGCTCAGGATCGAACCACAGACTATGGAGCTGTGAGCCAGCAATAGGATCCACTGTGCCACTTAGAAAACTTTTATGCCTCTGCATAATTTATTAAAACCAACCTTCAATACTTAATCCACATTAAATAAAAGAAATAATCAAAACAATCCACTGTATTCAATTCAGTTTCAATGACACATTATAAAAGTGCTAAAGAGCCTGAACTGATTCAAAGTTTAACTCTATTTACCAGTACACTGGTGTTTCATTCCTCCAGCAGAATGGAAATCAACATATCAGACATTTGTATTCAGTATAAATAAATGAATTATTTTATTGCAGAAAGTCTGATATAAAATGAGTCAGAATACTCTTGACTTTCAGTGTGAGATGTTTTTACCTCTGTTCAGATAACCTTACACAGAATATTAGTGGTTGCAGATAACACCTTCAAATTTTAGATACTTGTGAAAAAATGGGTTTAATATCACCGTTTACTTTAAAGATCTTAACATTTGTATTAAAATGGGTTTTTTAAAAAACTTTTCTAGGAATATATTGCCCGTAAATTCTTAAAGCACCCAGTGTCTGATTTCATATGAGTCATTAACCACCACTGTGGAGTGTGACATGACAAGAAATTCAATGCTAAACACAGACACCACAAAACAAGTGCAAATTCCATTATTTGGCCTCTGGTTAAAAAAATAACACAAGACTAAATACACCATGATATGCACCACGGTAATCGTGTTGTGTTGAATATCGTGATATATCACGCAACACACTATCAACATTTTTCCATTCCCAGCTAACCAATTGACTTTACAGACAACTACTGTGACCTTTTAGTGAAGAAAAAGCATAAGGCCAAAGAACCAGGATTTCAGCTTCCAAACACTACTCCCTGTCTACTGTTTCATAATATTAATAGACTAGATGACTGACTTAGAAACTTAACGTATCTTCAAGATACGATCAAGTGATGGACCAACAATGGGATCGTCTCTCTGTTGTGGTCAGGGAAGCGCTTCTGCTCCAACCACAGAACGTATGAGGAGGAGCTTCTTCCTGTAGCCCACTCAGACCCTCAACCAGCACAATGCTTAGAACCTGGACTCACCAACTCAACACATGTATTGCATATTCATTGCATTACAGTTGCACAAATCAGCACACCTGCATTTTACTCACAACAGTCATGCTGATCCACCACTTAATACATCTGCATTCATACAATATATACATTCTGAAGATTTTCCATATGATTTTCCTGTAGAGTAAATTTGAATCATTAATTCTAAATTTACTGAAATTCTGCTCCTCATCTATTTTCATTCTTCATTCACCTTTCATTTGATTTTTAATTCTATTATTATGACATGAATATGTTTATGCTTATGTTTATGTTATGCTTATGTTTATGAATATGCTATCTGTCGTAGTCTATGGCGCATTTCTAATGTGGAATAAAAAAGTGAACAGATAAACAGCGGAGTGAAAATGTAGAAAATGTAGAACACGGGTGTAAGAGTTATCCTGCGTTTGAGGCGAAGTTGCAACGTAATAATGAACATAATCCCTTTCTGCAATAAAACCAGCAAAAACACCCCCTTAATTTGAAATTTCACCTTAGGGTCGTCTTCACAATTTCTAGCTCCTTCCAAGTTTACAAAGTGATGACGCGTACTCTGTGCAGTGTGAAGTACAAATTACTTCTTCTCTACTTTTAAATTAGTTTATAGCAGGGCTGGCTTTTGATCAGAAAAATAAACAGACAGAGCACTTGGTTAAATCTCTAACGCGGTCAGTAGTAATCACGGTTTTGAGAAAGTTATCATCGTTATTAGAATTATCACTAACGTTAGAATCAAGGCTCTACTCTGGTCTGCCATCTAGGTGGCAGAATAAGCTTCCCCTAAATATTCAACCAGCTGAGTCACTTGTTGTCTTCAAACAACGTCTAAAGACCTACCTCTTCCTGGAGTAATTAAACTAGCATTGAAAACTAGCTTCTTTTTTTTTATCTGTGTGCTTTTCTTGCTGCATTTACTCCAAACGTTTTAGACTGATGGTATTCTTCGTCCATGACCTAGTGAACCAGTATCAATGTATTCAGTGATAGAGACTTGTGAAAGCTCTGGATAAGGACATGTGAGAAAATGGCGTAAATATAAACATCAACTGATTAGCTTGTTGAGGGAAAAGCCGAAAGACGAAGAAGAAGAAGACTAGTTTGTTGAGAAGGCTAATTGGTGGCTAGCTTGTTGCTAAACTACATGCTGTTTTTTTGCTAATTGAGTTCAGGCTGTTGCATGAATGTTTAAAGTTTACTATATATAGAACAGTATACTATACTATATACTATACTATACTATACTATACTATACTATACTATACTATACTATACTATACTATACTATACATAGAGCAGTGCTAATGGCCTCTAAACACAGGCCTGTAACTGTAAACATGCCATTTAAGTAGATTTATCTATAGTTTTAACGTGGTCTGACAGAAAAAAACAAAACTTTTCTAATGGTGTCCGTGTTTTTCTTCCACACTTTGCAAGTCAAAGTGGGAAACGACATTATTGCATCTTACAAGGCACCATGAAGTCAACACAAGATTTACTGAGGCAGCAGTGCTGAAGAAGCACCGGCTAAAAAAAGGTCAACTAGGAGTGAAGGGAGAGAACCCTCTAGAGAGGGAGCAGTGTGCTACACACACTACTGATGCTAACTGCTAGTGACAACACCTCTGACCCCAAGCTATACACAGTGCACGTGTATGTGTGTGTGCTTGTGTGCCCTGTTGGATGTCTGCTCTTTTTGTTTAATACTAAGCGAAACTGTTTCAGCATATTCTCTAAAGCTAGATGTCTGCTAATCCTGCCCACGAGGCCCGAGCGGGGCGTGCTGTGAAGTGTGTGTTATTTTATATCGAGAGATTCTCAACGTGCTAAACTGAGGGTTTACTCTGTATGAGGCTGTGCGCATATGGATGTATGGAAATGTTATGTCTGCGTCACTCATTCTGATATTTTTATACTTGCTTCCTCTGTTCACTCATCATCAACTGGAGCTCAAAGACAGGAGTGTGGTATAAAAAGAAAGAGGTACTTTTATCCAATTCTCGGTAAATGTGAGCCATGTTAATGAGCAAAAAAAAACTGTATGCTCAGAAAACTTCTATAACACAGTGACAAGCAGACTTGCTATTTATATCCTCAGGGTTGCAAATTCTTGGACCATTTCCCAAAGTGTGTAATACTGAACCGAACAGTATCTCTGTACACATTTGGTGTCGTTACTACAGCGACAGAATCCAGTGCTCTTATTAACAGTGAGTGAAAGGTTATAAAAATGGCTTTGTTCCTAAACACTAAAGTAAAGAACAACAACAATAAGAAGAAGAAGAAGAAGAAGAATACATGGAGGAGGCCATTTTGTTTATTTGTACAGAACATGGTAGTCTTGAGTTCTCAAAGTTTTCTTCAGCTCTGTTGATTTCTGTCATGAAAAGATTAAACAGCATCTTTATTTCCTTGTCACAAAAAAGACAAGGAAAGTCATGCATTTTGGTTCTTTTATAAAATTTATTATGGTCTAGACAATGACAAATTCTGCTGGGTCAAAAATATACATACAGCCAATTGAGCTATAAATTTTGTTGATGTAGAAAGTTGTTTTCAATAAAAAATTTGCTTTGTTGCATGGCCTCCTACCATCCTGTGAGTGATTATGATTGACTACAGCTGGTGACTTCTCTGAGTCTATTTAAACAGGACTGGTGTAATATACTCATTAGACTCAGCCACAAATGCAACAATGGGGAATCTCTGCAAGGATCTAAAAAAGTGGATCACTGTCTTGTACAAGCCAGGAAAGTCATTTGGAACCATTTCTGATGAGCTACAGGTCCCAAGATCAACTGTGTAAAAAAGTATAAAAAGCATGGCGCAGTATTGTCACTGCAATGCATTAAAGGAAGGACATTCAAGCTATCACCTGCTGCTGAGAGAAAATTGCTCAGGATGCTCAGTAGTAAACCACATACCACCAAAATGCAGGTATGTGATGAATTGGAAGCTGCTGGAGCACAGGTGTCAGCATCCACAGTCAAGCGTGTTTTACATTGCCATCGGCTGAGAAGTTGCCATACAAAAAGGAAGCCTTTGCTCCAGAAGTGACACCTTAACGCTTGACTAAAGCATGTCATATTTGGCCAAAATGACCAGAAGTTTGTTTGGAGGAAAAAAGGTGAGGTTTTAGTCAAAACCCACTGTCAAGCATTGTACTCTGGTCCTGTTTTGCTGACAGTGGAACTAGTGCTTTACAGAAAGCAAATGAAAGATGAAGAAGAAGGATTATCTCCAGATTCTTAAGAAAAACCTGGGTCTTGGATGAAGGCTTTTTCAAAGTCCAGACTTAAAGTCCATGTCAGAAACCCAGAAAACTGCATTCATTGCCATAAAATAGCATGGCTGTATGTATATTTTTGACCCAGCAGATTAACCACAAAGTCATTTTTCCTGTAACCTTCTTACCCATATGTACAGTGGGCACCAATACTTCTAGTGGTAGCTGTATCTATCCCAGTGCACTATGATAGACAGATCATGTTTAAGAGCTTGTATATAACAATACTGTATCAAAAAGGCTCTTTATAAGCTCACTAACTGCTTGTGTATAACTGAGAGTCTGGCAGGAGAGATGCTCTAAAGCCTATGATGTTTGGTTTCATCATCTCTATTTCAGCATAAACAGAGACTGGCAGCTTGGAGGCAAGGGGAATTTCAGAGCACCTGGTGTCTGGATAAAACACACAGCTCATGAGCTGAAAGAAGAGCTTTACAGTATCAAGATTCAGGCTTAGCCTAGATTGTCTATGCTCACACAAAAAATGTTTTACATGTAATCCCACAGCAAGAGGCCAAAAACTAAACTGGTTAAAAACAAACAAACAAACAAACAAAAAGTGTTGCTGCAGCATTCATTTCAACTTCTCTCAAATGTTTACAGAAAATTCTCATTAAGGAACTTTTTAATCACACGCCCAATCAGGAAAACCAACATCAAAACAAAGAACAGAAGGCTGGAGTTTGGGCACAAACCAGATGATTACTGGAAATAACTAGTGGTAAATGTTATGCTTTAGCACAACACAGTTTCAGCTACAATGTTATAGTTACAATTATCGCATGGGGTGAGCTGTGCTCTGTGAACAAAGCAGGCATGTGTGAACATGGCTCTAGAGCACATGAAAGTCTGAGGTCTAAGCCAAATGTCTATGAGTCAAGCTGTTTAACCTGCTTCCAGGGCTACCTCATATGATTAGCAACTCCAGCAATAATCATTATGAGGACATTACCTTTAAAGGGCAACTGAACTGTATAATGAGGTTTTCTGTTCAGTTTGATATACTAACTGTAAAGTGCTTTCAATTCCATACTACAGACAGCGCTGCTTTTTCACTCAGACATTGTTCTTCAACCGCAGGTTGACTTTCAGCACCATGGAGAGCTCTAAGATCGAAGTATGAACGATCGACCCTGGAAAGCTCTACAGTCTAAATACACCATGAATAAAGCTGGGTGCAAGCTGCATGGCCAGTTTACTCCGCCCACATTTCCTCAACCAATCCTTGCACCATGTTGTCTCTTATGTCTCATTTTTTGTTTCTATACAAAATGGTGACAGAATCACTTCGAACGTGTAGCATATATATATATATATATATATATATATATATATATATATATATATATATATATATATGTGTGTGTGTGTGTGTGTGTGAATTTTTGAGCAATTGTTTAGTTCATACATGTCCACAACACCAAACAACTGACCACAAGCGATTCAAGCCATGTAGTACACATGTAGGGTTAACAATTCTAAGATTTAGAATATTGTGTAGTGTGAAAGGGTTAGCGATTCAGAGCTTTAAAATGTTGTGTAACATGTACTCCTATGGAACTCTGGGAAAAATCTACTCCAACATGGAAACTTCACAAGGCAGTGCTATAAACAAATCTGTATCACCAAGGGTCATGAAATCAGGCTGCATCACAGTCAGTAGAATGAGTTATCAAGCAAATACAAGTGTTATTGATTACCAAACATCAGGAAATCATCATCTGCCTGCTTATAATTTAGTAACATGCATGCAACTGCATGTTAGCAGGCTGTTTTCATGCTCTACTCGTCTACAGGCCAGGTTAAAAAAAAAACCTACCTGCATTGTTAGATACATGTAAATACTTACAGAATCCACTATAATAGTTGCTTAGGTTTAGGTTCTTTAAGAGGCTAGTAGATGTTCGACTATCAGTCTGAACCAAAGTATGACCAAGGCACAACACAAGCATTTCTTTTTCCTGTTGCAATCGAATGTAGCCTAAATTAGGCCATTTACTCAATCTTATTAAGATTTGTAATAACTGTAATAAATTTTACTGCCAAGACTCAGTGCACACGCATAATTACACACACAAACACTTTTAAATGTATCTTGTTTTTCTGAATAGGTTATGCTTTGTTTCGTGTGTGTGTATGTGTGGGTGTGTGTGTGTGTGTGTGTGTATGTGTGGGTGTGTGTGTGAGAGAGAGAGAGTGAGAGTATACCTAACACGGTTGCTGTCGTCTAGACTAGTAATGATGATGAGTTTGTCTGTTAAAATATACTACAACATTGTATTTGTAACAGCCTACTTTATCCAGAGATGTTATTCTGATAAATTCCTAAAGGTTCATAAAAATCCCTTAATTATATCCTCATTATAAGCCACTCAGTGACATCTTTAGTGAAAATGTGACATAAAATGTTATACAAAATGTTGTACTCAGACTGAAATGTTTTATCTGTGGTGTTTACAACCAGGTTACTTTACCCCCATTTAAATTCGTGCTATTTTTGTCGCACTTTCATAACTCTAGCTTAGCAATTAGCAGTGCAAAAACCGAGAACTGATAACACAGCACCAGCTACAACCTCCTACACTAACCTAAATGACACAAAACAAAGACCTCTTTCCTAGCTAACTAGCTAATATATGCAATGCATAATAATCACAGACTTTCCTAATGATAATGTGAGGAACTGCTTACATTACAATTTAAATACAATATTTTAATGCTAATACAGACCTTCAAAGCTATGCTGCTAATCGTTGCTAGTGTTCCCATGGCTGTATAAAAACATTTAATCGCCTTTAGAATTATTTTCTGTCACAATAAAGTTAAACAAAATCCCAAGAAATCTGACAATATTACTAAACTGCAAATGTTTACAGTGTTTATGTTCAAACAAACCAGGCTAACTTGCCAGCTAATGTTTTAGAGAATCCCAAAACAACACTTACTAATGACCTTGACAGCTAACTTTAGAGATACATACTCTGTTTGAAAATATTCATAAACAGAACTAGCTAACTAGCTACTCCAAAAAAATGATGTAGGTAATGCTGGAACTGTGTCATTATAGAATGTGACACATTTCTATATCTAGCCAGCAAACTACCATACACTTAAGGAATAGCTGCTCATAAGAAAATCAGGTCTTTCTCCACATATGAACAAGTGAAAGAAGTGTGATCAGGATTCAAACCAGTCTTCTAGCAACATCTGCTAGAAAATACAATACTACTTTCTGAGATGCTAAATAAGGTAGATTGCATTTAACTCTACTATTGTTTTACTCTCACAATACGTTAACCTTAATGGCAATAGTGTAAATACTTGGCATGGGAACTAGCTTTGTTTGAGGGCAGAGGGATTCAACTATCAAACAGCTGCGTAATTTGAGCTGTGAGAAGGCCTTGTAGAGCAAAACGACAAACACACACACACCCACCCTCACACACACACACACACCTGTTGTTTATACAATGAGGTCAAATCATCTCTCTCTTAAAGGAATTAATAATTCATATATTGTGTTCATTTAGAATAGCACAATCGCCAAAATTATATATTACATTACATTACATTACATTACATTACATTACATTATTATATTATATTATATTATATTATATTATATTATATTATATTATATTAAATTAAATTAATTTGGTACTGACCTGAAACCCTGGACTGGTATATATATATACATACATATGCAGACTCACAGATTTATGAAAAGTGTAGCAAATATAATACCAATACCATTTAGGTCAGTACGCATTGGGTCAATTGGTCAATTTTTAATATCGCTCTATACTCATGGCTGTAATGTACTGGCAAGCAGTGCTATTGTTGCATCTCTAGTTTGTGAAGACAGTATTCTTGTCTAGATTTTCAACACTCAGACTAACAAACCAGAAACACATTGGCATACAGCCAGGACCTCCACAAGTCAGACACAGCAGCCTGAACGACTTACTCCTAGAGTCTATTTTTGAAGTCGAAGGGTGTGTCTATATGCGCACAAAGTGATTTAAACAACAGGATACAGTACACAGCAGTATATAGTGACTCAATCAAGTGCCACTTTTAAATTCAGAGACATTCATATATGTAGTCCAGCGTGCATATAAGCAGGCTCATGGTCATGTTTCACTGGAATATTCTGTAAAATAATCCTTTTAACCACTATACCGAAGGGATCCAAGATGTTCAATATGCAAAGAAATAATATTATTTCTAATGACTAATATATAGCAATTAATATTAATTTGTAAATATAAGTTTATTAGACTATATCTCAGACAAAGCAAAGGGCAATATTAGGACAGGTCGAAATGTAATCCGTTTGAATGTGTAAACAATTATTTGGCAAAAGAAAAACTAATCTCAGAATCAATGCGAAGCTTGAGATAAACACAATAAACGCACTCAGAGCAACTCCACTCCCTATGTTGGGGAAAAGCTCTCTACCTGACATGACACACATGACGGACTTGCACAGCTGAAACTCCGGTATTGACTTAACACAAGGACACCGGTCTGTACAAACACCATTGTTGATTTTGTCTAACCCGCAATTTAGGAAGGTTACTTGTTTTGTGTGTATGAAGCTGGTGGTGGGGGGAAAAAGTAGCTGATACCCAACGCGGCTTTCATGCTTTCTGACGATCGCCACGCTTGCTAACATGTCAGCAAAAACACGGCGCTCCGATCAATAATTGAAGGCGCGAGTTATTCGGTAACGGCGGCCACCTGTGAGTCGCTCAAGAACACCATGTTTATGGTGAACGCGTCAAACACCAGGCTGACCATGGAAGAGGGCATTCATTCTACCATAACACACACACACACACGCACAAACGCACATCCCCGTGTCGCGTACGGTGCGACATTAAAAAAGCGTCTCGCGCACAAGCCGGTGAGGCGCTAAAGCCACCTGTCCGCCCCGGAGAACCGCGTACTGAGTTCACTTACGTGTAGTGCTGCGGGAAGCGGAGCGTCTCCGTTCCGGGCCAGGACACACAGAAAATCAACACCGTTTGCACGGAGAAGAGCCAGAAGAGACTCGAGGACTGAGCGCAGATCGCCATTTTCAGTGTAACATTCAAGACAGCTGGAGAAAAAAATGAAAGAGGAGAGTCGGGTTTGCAGGCGCACCGTGACTCCTAACGGCAAAGACCTCCGGAGATCCGAGTCGCCTTAAACCTTAGCGCCGGAGTCGGATCGCGTGTACCGGAGCTCCGAGACACAGCGAGCGAGTCGAGCACACTGATGTGTCGAGGCTGCTGGTGCTAGTGCTCAGCCTTATTCTCTCTCTCTCTCTCTTTCTCTCTCTCTCTCTCTCTCTCTCTAACACACACACACACACACACACACACACAATATCTCTCTGTTATTCCTGTGTGTCAGACGGGGGGCGCGCGCGAGGCGGAGCTTACAAAACCTCACCGAATCACAAAGCTATGAAGTGTGAATTTTGACAATGAAATTTACACTCAGCAGAACACACTGCTATATTATATACTTTTATAATACACATTCCATATTTTGCTTTTTGTGTAACCATTTCGAGTTTGTTTCTGATCATTCATAGATTTACTGATTTATTGATTCATGGACTGATTCACTGATTCAATGATCCGTTGATTCATTCATTCATATATTAATTAATTCATTGTGGTGCTACGTTCATAATAGGGTCTATGATGTAGTTGTGTCTAAGTTTAACGCGTCCTTACACCAGGAATATCTGTGTTGGCTGTGAGAGTTGTGTATCACTTCCAAAGCAGGATTAAAGCAGAACACACATGCTATATATGCTATATAGGAGACTGAACATTTGTCCAAAAAACTGAAATATTAGGATAGAATAATATTAGGTCCTTTTTTTATAGACTAGACCTTTTGTTTGTTTGGCAGTTATGAAGCGACTTATGAAGACTAATTAATTTTGAGTCTACTCTATAAGAAATCAATATCGGAGGTTACTTTTAAATAATTTACACATAACCTTATAGCTTTCCTTACTGCCTGCTCTCTGCTCTAGCTCCACCTTGTGATCTCTGTGCTGATGACCTCTGTGACCTCTTTGATTGTGACCTTCTAATTTTGGAAACACCTCAATAAGAGGACTTTCCATTTACCTTCTGTTACATTTGCTGACCTCTTGATGCATGTGTTCTTTTGGACATGTATTAAATTATAAAAAGGCACTCACTGGCAATTATATTTAAAAGACAGTGACATGCAAACTGCAAAATGTTAGATATTTGGATTATACAAAGTTGTGAATCATCTTTGATTACAATTGTTTACACTGGATTGAAAAAAATAGTATAATAATATTATAAAAGACTAATTCCATAACAAGAAAAGCATTTTGACTCTCTAAGAAATAGACAAAAATTAATCGATCCCAAATAAATCCCTTTCAGCTCAAACATGCACAGACATAAATCCACCATCAAAAACCTCCACAGTTTATTGCTGCCTTCACTTCATGTGTCACAGCTATTCTGGGTAAGGCATGTGGCTATCTTGTAGGCAGGTCACTAGAGAACAGATGACACAGTCCATCTTATGCAGCAACGCTTCCTGTGTGCCCTTGAGTCAGTATTGATTTTCTCTTTCTTTCTTTCTTTCTTTCTTTCTTTCTTTCTTTCTTTCTTTCTTTCTTTCTTTCTTTCTTTCTTTCTTTCTTTCTTTCTTTCTTTCTTTCTTTCAGGAGGAAACAAAAAATTCTTGATAGCTGCTTGATAGAAGAGGAGAGACTTAAATGCATGTCTGCAGGTATGTAAGTGATATGTAATCATGGTATAACCAATACTAGATATATATACAAGTACAAATTTATGAATTTGCAAGATTTCAACTATAAATGGGCATGAAAAACTAGAGAGTTATTACCGTAAGATATTTACTCTATTTACTGATATTTACTGTAAATATGGTCATGGTGACAGTGAGTGCCAGTGAGTTTAGGATTCAGCACAGTTCTCAGAGGCTTCAGATTTAATGAACAATGCCGTATTTTGAAGTCCAGAGAGTCATTTTTTGTGCATAGATATTGTTTTTGATCTAATTAATTCTTGGTGTAATATAATATAATTCAATTTTCCAAATGAAAAGGCAACTAGATCAGTTTCAAAGGCAATAGTAAGATAGATATATTCTTGGACAAAGACAAACAATGTTCTCTGACAATAGCACAATATAATTGGAGGAAAGCTGTGCTGTATACATATTTACATAAACTGATCAGCCATAACATTAAAACTGCTGATGTGAATAGTGTTGATTATCTCATAAGAATAGAACCTGTCAAAGGATTGGGATATATTAGGCAGCAAGTGATCAGTCAGTTCTGAAAGTTGATGTGTTGGAAGCAGGAAAAATGAGCAAACATAAGGATATAGGCAATTTTGAAAAGGTTTAAATTGTGATTGGTACATGACTGGGTCAGAGCTTTTCCAGAATGTTCCCAATATGCATTGGTTAGTACTGACCAAAAGTATTCCATGGAAGGACAACTAATGAACCAGTGACAGGTTCCTGGATACCCAAGGCTCAATCATGCATGCGGGGAGTGGAGACTAGCCCGTCTGGTCTGATCTCACTGAAGAGCTACTATAGCACAGATTGCTGGAAAAGAGTTCATGCTGGCTAACAGCTGACAAAGGTGTTGACCTAGCCTCCAAATTCCCCAGATCTCAATCTGATTAAGTATCTGTGGGATGTGCTGGACAAAACAAGTCCAATCCACTGAGGTAAGTTAACACAGGACTTAACATCTTGATACCAGACAGCGCAGCAAACCTTCAGAGGTTTGAAGCTGTTTTGGCAGAACATTTTTATGTAATATAATATAATATAATATAATATAATATAATATAATATAATATAATATAATATAATATAATATAATATAATATAATATAATATAATATAATATAATATAATATACAAAAACATTTATATCTCCCTCTATATATATTCTATAGTTTATGTCTCATCACACCGGGTGATCTAATACAATCAAATCATGCACAGCATTGACTGCACTCACCAGGAGGGAAGGAAGAACATTGTGCAGCTCTCTGCAATAATTTAAACATGAGTTGACATAGCCAGTCAAAGAATATTATGTCAGTGGTCTGATCTTGTTTGTGCTTGATCTAAATGCTTCTGGTAACCTAGAAATCAAAGTCATTTTGTGCAACCACGCCATATATGAATATATACACTCACAAAGAGTTTTCATCTGATTCCACTGAATTCTCTTAAAGGATTCATCTGAATGGATTCCGAATAATCTGATAGCATCTGCATAGGAGCATTCCTTAATGTGAGATGTTCCGCATTGATTATTGTAAGTGGATACTCAATCAAGAAGTGCTCAAGACTGTGTCTTAAACTGCCTACTATGAAGTAAATAGTGCATCAAAGTAGTAATTACAACTCTTCAAGGTTCAAGCTTTAAGGAATGTGCTTTATTATTGTCCTCTCGCTCACTCACTTTCAGTAACCGATTTATTCTGGGCAGGGTCACAGGGTCGAACCAGCAACCCTGGAGCTGGGAGGCAGTAATATTACCCACTGCACCACCATGTCATCCCCATTAATGTCCTCTCCTCAGTGTTACATAAGTGTTATGGAAAATAAACTTCATTGTGCAAATCATTATTCAACATGGAATATAATGAGTATCAATTCAACAACTGATGGTGAGCTTCACCTGAGCAAGGAGAAAACCCTGAAACTGCTGTAAGTTAAACAACAAGAAATGAAGGTTGCACTGAAAAGTGACTGTAAGCAGCACCTAGCTAGGTCTGCAAATGATAATGAACTATAATTGGTTAATTAATCAGCTTTATGACACATTGTTCCTGAAGTAGCTGGCTAATATTAATGCAACAGCTAAAACACAAGGAAAATAAAAGGCACAGTTCTGTGACAAATACACAAACTAAAAGCATCTGACTCACTCAAATGACTCACTTCCACTTGATCTCACCAACTTTGAAGCACAAAAACACAAAACAACATACTGTTAGCCTACTAAAGACTGCTCTAAGGCTAAAATAGCTTACAAATAAATAGCTACAATTTTCAGTCACTCTGCTATACATTGACAGCTAGCACGATGATTAGTGAAAGAAATACAGCAAGAGGCCTTACTTGACCCTTGAATACTTTTTCCTTTGTCCTGTTGTAATAATAATAATAATAAAAATAATAATAATAACAATTGACAAAGTTGTCATAGTTTAAAATGTATTTTAGAAGTTTAAAATGTATTTAAAAGTTTTTTTTGGGGTAGTTGTGTTGTACTAATAGTATTAAATAAGTAGTAAGGGATAGTGGCAGGTTTGTGACCTTTAAGTGAAGTACATTGTTTTATCTGTTTTATCAACTATTTATCAAGTACTCTAAAAAGAAAAGAAAATGCTACCTGTTTCAATATAAACAGCACCTTTCAAATGATCTATTCATCTGTCATTCTAAATACGCATACAAGAGTTGTGACTTTATCCTAAAATAGTCACACGACATATATCTAGACCATGTCCTACAGCACTGCACTGAAAATGGACCTCCGTCCCTGTTAATCAGTAACTAATAAAATAGTTTCTTAAGCTTTATGAGCCATCTGCCAACGTGAACACGGTTGCTGACGCTCTCTTTCCACTCTCCTTATCCACTCCTCTTCCTTATCCATTCTTCTCTCCTTCAACTGCGCGCTCTGAGACACTGTGCACAAAAAAACCCTCTTCATCTGATCAGCAGCTGTAAGTGGCCCAGAAACCATGTGATAAAAGCGCATCATTAAATTTCTGTTGTGGCCTTGTGAGGCTTTGTAAGTCTAATTTTCTTTACTATGGGCTCTGTCTGGACGATACAGATACAGAGTCAGTCAAAGGCAAATGATATCCACTAAAACAGATCAAGGCTCAACAGTAAATGGATAGTTGCGAGGTGCACTAGGGACTGAAATGTTTATAGATGAAGAGGATTTGAGTGGAAGTGTGTGCAAGAGTGAAAATTACACACCTGCAAAATCGTTTTTTTTTGTCTGTTTCACCAAGTTAAATATTCATTCTGATTTTAACAATATCAGTTATATCACTAGTCTTGACTTCAAAGTTTTTATATTTCAATATCAGGCCAGTAGAGATTATCCTTTTCTTTTTTTTTTTCTTTCAAACGCAGAGGCGTAGCTGGACCTGAAAAAATATTTTATGACAGTTCCTAATTTGTGGGTGGTGAGAATAACACATATACAGCACTGCTGATTATGTGCCATATAACATGTTTCATCCAGTATTTGCACTATAATGATGTTCAGGAAAGGTCAACAGTGTATTCATTACAGTTCTTTATTTAACCGCCCCGGCTCGATGAGAGAGCTCAAAAGAAAATGGTCTGAGCTGACAGGAAGGCTACAGTAATCAAATAAACACTCTTTACATCCATGCTGAGCAGAAAAGCATCTCAAAATTCAGGTCATATTGAAACTCCAGGTGGATGAACTACAACACTAGAAGAGCACAGAAAGTTCAATTCCTGTCAGCCAAGAACCCATAATATGAGGCTACAGAGGAAACAGATTGAAGATTAGAAACCGAAGCAGTTGAAGATTGGGAAAAACTAGAGACGGTTGAAAATTGGAAAAAACGGACATTTCCGCCCAGAGAGCTGTGTGTCAGTGGATCGTTATTGTTTTTCACATCATTCTCTATAAACTGTGGGGAATTTGGTGTGTGAAAATCCCAGGAGATCAGCAGTTTCTGAAATATTTAAACCAGCATGTCTGACACCAGCAACATTGTCACAGTGAGATTACACTTGACCTGTATCTGCATGAAATTTCATTGCTGCGACATGATTGGATGATTGGGGAATTGCATGTGCTTTTATTAAAGAGGCTGGTGAGTGAACATGGTAATGTTAACTGTCTCACATTTTGGGCAGAAGTGTCTAAACTAAAGTTGTAAGCCAAACAGCTGAAAGACTCATTCAAGTGTACTGTGTACTGTAATGCCTGTCAAAAGCATCATTTTTTTAGGTCACCTGACATCCCCCCATTCTGGGTAATGCTGGTCAACTTTTTAACAAGAAACTGATTGCATCAGTTCAGTTCGCAAACCTCTCAACCACTTTCGCACTGCTCCACCATCTGACACTGCCGTGATGCGGTATGTCTTTGTACGCACATTCCACCTCTTCAAGCAGTGCTTGGAATTGCCTGTGAGTCAAGGCAAAGCAAGCTCTCAGAAAATGAAACAGTTTTCACAACCATTGCCATCACAGAATTTTAGATCAGTGCTTGAAATCTTTGCACAGAGATTTTCCAGATGTTTGGTAAATTTACAAACCAGATGGTGAAATTGCTCTTTGATTATTCTGGCAAAAAAAATTTTTTTGCTTCCCCAAGTCAATTTTTCTAATCTCGACTCTAGTGGTTTCAACAAATGTTTTTTGGGTTGTGGTTTTTGTGGGTTAAAACAACATAAGATTCACAACATAATGTAGATTCGAAAAATCCAGCCACAACTTCCAACACTGTCAAACTGTTATCCATCTTTTAATCAAGAGCAACACTTAACATTATTCTAACATTACTCCTTTAGACCAGTCACTTGCTGTTCCCTGTTTTTTCATATAATATGGCATTTAGCTGGTATTGCTGGGACGGACATGTCTTTAACCTTAATGATGATCATGCCCTTGTTCAACAAATTCTTTGGTACACAAAATGCTTCTTTGGTGTATTCTCCATCTGGGAAGAACTTCCTTGGTTTAGCACTGAACTTAGGTACCTTCAACCACCTTGTAACTTGTAATTTTATCATCCCTTATCCTTATATAAACACTTAAAAGTCTGTTTCTCGTACCTTCAGGTTGCTCAGTGGATTATTTTGGTTTTATTGGCATCTTTCTTGAATGAGCTTTGATACCTTGTCTCAAAATGTCAAAGATACCTGACTTTTGACAAACAGTGCTTTCACAGCACAAGGTTCATACAGCTGGATAGTTCTGTTGAGTAAATCCAAACAAATCTGTCTAGATCGTTTAACGTGCCGAAGACTACTGCTGCATGACCGACATTGCCTCAAGCTGGAGTGCTTTCAAAATATGTAAAGGAAGAAAGGAACCAATGAAATCATGGATCTGAGCTGGAATTATCAACAGAAAGGGATTATTCTTAGTTAGAAATAACGCATTTTTAATCTCACCAACCAAATGTCAAGCAAACATACACCACATGCCAATAGTGGGCTGCAGGTTAGCCCACAGTTTGAATGTCAGTAGGCTAATCAGAAATTTGTCAGTACTTTGACAGTACTAGGTCCTGTTGAATAAGTATAGCAATTTTGGCTCCTGCAGAGAGACAAATAGTTGGGTTCAATAACCACATATGTAATCTGTAATAAAGAAAAAAGAGAAATGGGCACACATGGGCAAGCAATGATCCTTTAGCATGAGCTTCCATCCCATCCCAACTGACCATACAGAGAATTAATATACTGAGTTTGGCTATAGTGTAGTTTGTCTAGACTTGCTAAATGAGAGAATATTGAGGGAGTGATCAGAAATCGACCAATCCCAATGAGGATATTTAGCAGGGTGGTTACATATTATGGGTGAATTATCTTTGTTTATGTACAGTCATTCAAATTCTACATTCGAGGAAAATAAAGAAGACTGAGTGAAGGACATATGAAATATAACTACACAGCGAGGAGAAATCCCAGCCTGGAAGCAGAGGGGTAGTGGGAGTTGAAATAGTGGGAAGATGCAACATGAACTCTAATTGGTGAGAGTGGTAGTAATCAGACATATTGACCAAAACTCATCTGCAAGTATGATAAAATAAAGGAAGAGAATGCATATGAGGTTGGGTAATGGTGCTGACTCTGTTGGGCTGTTACACAGACACACACAGACACACACACACGCACACACACACACACACAGATCAAGTAGGACACCCTCAGACAGAAATTAATCACACTATGTTGCCCCTGTCTCTGAGCCAAATAAAAGAACACCAAGCATCTTTCTACATCCCACTTTCCTCTTTCTTCACCTACACTTTATTATCTTTCTCTTTCCTGTCTGTACAAAATCTATTCACATCACCAATCACAGCCAGACAGAAAGGACAAATGTGTTGGTTTAAAATGAACTCCAGACCATTTTTCTAGCTGAACTCTTCAGTAAGGCATTTATAAAACTCAACTCGAACACCACAGACAGTAGTACCTTTTGATTTTGTTTAATTGAAAAACCTTGAAAACCTTTTAAATGCAAAGAAATCGGATTATTTAAGTTTATGGGGAAGTTCACATGTCTCATCTTCACGTCTCAATTCTCTGAATAAGGATTCAATGTCGAAGCAAAGCAAGTAGCAAAGCAAGCAAAAACATGGCAGTAGATTGATTGTTTCTAATTGTGAATGAGCATGTAAATGTGTGTCTGTGTGTGTGTCTGTGTGTGTGTGTGTGTGTGTATGATGTCCCATCTAGTGTTTATTCTTGCCTCAGTCCCAGCATTCAACGGATAGGCTCCAAAATGACCATGACCCTGACCAGAACAAAATGGTAACTGAAAGTAAGTAAGTGCTTCTTCTTCTTCGGGTCTTTGGAGGAGGGAGGAAACTAGAGTATCCGGAGAAACCCCTCTGAAGCACAGAGAGAACATACAAACTCCAGAAACTCACCTTGCTGTGAACTCACTTCAAAGAAAGAAGTAAATGTCACTTTATATATAGAATTTGTTCAGATTTGTAAAGTTCAAGTTAAAACAGCTTTTTAGTACAGGGTTGTCTTCTGTTTGCAGTAAGGGGGTCTGTTTGTGGTTAATCAAAGGTGCGTAAGTACACACAGAAATCTATTGGCAGATCTATTGGTTGTTTATTGTAGTGAACAGCCTTGTCCTCTGCTCTGTTAACCCCTGTTTTACGACTGTAAATGACTAACGGGATAGATCTTTAGAGCTACAGAGCTATCATTCTCAAATGTCAAAGTGATGATGAGTCTCACACACACACACACACAGAGGGAGAGAGGGAGAGAGACAGAGAGAGAGAGAGAGAGAGAGAGAGAGAGAGAGAGAGCGCAATACAGAGAAAATTACAATTGAATACACACTGTGTTTTCACCAAAAATAACTTAAAAAATATAGAATGTAATCATATCGTATTTATCTGTAATTTGCATTGCATCATGGGTCATTTCTGTGACGTTACATATTATCAACAATAGCTTACTTTTGATGAATTGGTTACAGTAAGTAACTGTAAATAATAGGACCTGATGCATTAACATGCACACAGTCTGATTCTATCTGATCTCTGATTGAGAAGAAATCGCCTTTTGAGGCATTTCTCCTTTTTTTCGGCTGAGCTTTTATCAGTTTCTGTGTCTCTGTGTTAGCTCTTTCTGATCAATCTACCATGTAAATGAGCAAGTGGACGAATGGAAAAGTGTAGCGTAACAAGCATGTTTGCATCTTAATTTTGAGGTTTTTGTCTGCTCTTCAGTTAGCGAGCTAATTATGTTCCCTCACCCTTCGTAAACATAGACGACCCAAGTTAACTTTCCACCTCACATAATTAACTTTAGCTTAAATTAACTGCTCTAAAATTTGTCAAATTCTTTCATCTATTCAACTATATTCAATTAAAATATAATTAAATTTCCCCACCAATAAAAATGGTTATATATTACAGTAACCCATTTAAGTTAAGTAGCTTTTATTTGTCACATATACATTACCATACTGTGAAATCCTTTCTTCTCTCTTTCCTTGGAGGTTGGGGTCAGAGCACAGGGTCAGCCATGATACAGCACCCCTGGAGCAGGGTGGGTTGGGGACCTTGCTCAAGCGCCCAACACCCCATTTTTATACACTTTGTAGGTCTGACTGTCTGACTGACACCTCCAGCATCCTGGGTTCGAGCCTCGCTCCTTCTCACTGTGTGTGTGTGGAGCTTGCGTGTTCTCCCCGTGCTTGGTGGGTGTGCTCTGATTTCCTCCCACAGTCCAAAGACATGCATCTAGGCTGATTGGAGTCTCTAAATTGTCTGGAGTGTGTGTGTGCCCTGCAATAGGTTGGCACTTTGTCCAGGGTGTATCCTGCCTTGATGCCTGATGACTCCTGAGATAGGCACAGGCTCCCTGTGACCCGTGTATAGATCGGATAAGTGGTACAGACAATGAAATGAAAAATTATTAAACAAAAACATAATGTTTTGTGCTTGTAGAATTTTTTGAACTTATTTCATCATTCAGATTCTTCTAGAAAGACTGTGCTGATTCTGTGTGCACTGCTACATCACAGCATGCATGTCCAGTAAAGCTGGTTAGCTAGATACATGAGTTAAACAGGACTGATGTTAAAGTGATTAGCCCCAGGAATCCATACAACATCCAAATCTCAGTCTTAACTGCCAAATTCAGAACATATCTTTGTGCAGTCACCTCACTCAGTCTCACTTTAGCCTTCATTTGCTCAGGTTGCTCAGAAGTAACACCAAAGCATTTCACAAGCTTAGCTCATTTAAACCTTTGATATGGTATATTTCAAAATCTTAATGTCATCCAGTAGATTTGCCAACTGAATTTTTAACAGATTGCATTATTTTCAGCTGAATAAAAACTAAGCATGTTTTAGTAAAGATGTTTCAAAAATCACATGCATTATGTATACACAGGGCTTTACAGTAACCTCTGGGTGAGTGAGAGTAGCCGTCTGAGGCTTTTATTGGCATCCCTAACAAAGATAAATAAATTCTACTAAATATAAACTATTCTAAAGTTAGCAAAATGGAATAAAAACCAGAGGGAGGGGGCAGAGCCAACACAACTGTCAATCACTCTAGATTCAAATGCTGATTGGCTGATCTGCCATTTCTATTGGGGAGGAAATTCTGTGTATTAGTGATTATGTATATTTTTAAGTGTTAAAAGTTAAAAGTGTTCGAAGCAGTGTACGGTGTTAAAATGAAATGTTCAACCAATAACACAACCTCTAGCACAACCCACTCTCTCTTCCATGCACTGCACTTGATCGTTTATCACTTCCATTTACACTGGACACTGAATGATAGATAGTACTAATATTAAACCCTGATTATCCTTGTACTATATTTGCAGTAGAGTACACTATATCCCACTTCGTCACTTATAGACTTCATACAATGTTTATATTGTTTAAAAGAATATAATTATTTTTTTTACATGCTAGTATACATGTGCAATATCTTTCACTATGTCACAGTTTGACTCCAGACATTATTTACAGTTCAGTATTATTTCACTTACATAATTTAGCTACTTATTGCACTAGATAAGAGCTACTTATAATTTTTGCACTGTATCTGGTAGGAGTGTACAACCATAGCATAAGAATTTAATAGGATATAGATGCTTAAAGCATGCTCATAATCATTCAATTCAATTACATTTCAATTCAATTTATTTGTATAGTGCTTTTAACAATGGACATTGTCTCAAAGCAGCTTTACAGAAATACAGAAATGATGTTTTGTTAAACATAGAAATTATAAAGTTTAAAGCTAAGTTACTATTTATCCCTAACATTTATCCCCAATGTGCAAGACTGAGGCAATGAAAAACTTTCTGAGATGATATGAGGAAGAAACCTTGAGAGGAACCAGGCTCAGAAAGGAACCCATCCTCATCTGGGTGCCAACTAAACTAAAACTAACGAAACTAAAGATCTGCATACTCACATGGAAACATGTTTGAACATGCTTTTCCATTGCTATAGCTGTTAATTAGCATACACAGGCTAGAGAATTCGATAAACTGTGCCTCACTTATGCTGGACTGAAAAAAAAATGC
Source organism: Hemibagrus wyckioides (assembly GCF_019097595.1). NCBI lineage: Eukaryota > Metazoa > Chordata > Actinopteri > Siluriformes > Bagridae > Hemibagrus > Hemibagrus wyckioides. The sequence continues at coordinate 20,748,859 of NC_080720.1, read as the reverse complement.
ATTAAAAATAAAAATTAAAAGGCAAAAATAATTATAGTCTCTGCCCTCTGCACTCTTCTTGACTTGAGCGTCAACACTGACTGCCCTGATCATCTACAGACTATGACATTCCAGCAAAACTGTGAATTGTGGATATGTCTATTGTATTTCTGGCTTCAGTAACTGCCAAAGTCTTCATTAACTCAGCTCATTTACTTGTGTCATAAGCCAAGGTGTCACAGCCTTTATTAAACAAAATGTTTGCTATAAATAAATAAAAAGAAAAGTGGTGTAAAATGATTTCATAGGCTCTATACAATGATTCATCAAATACTGTTTTTAGCTTTGTATGGAGACACACACACACACACACTCACACCAGCACCATCCAACATTAATGACCATAAATTAACCATATTAAATTAAAGACTAGCATAAAGACAAACAAGTTTTATTTCTAGATTGTGTGAACAAACAGACTTGTGATCAGCCTGTGAGTGGAATAAAAGCTTCCTTCCAGTATGAAGCCTTATTTGTGTTCAAATGCTATCAATTCCTCCGAAGCAGCTTTCTACTATACTGTGACCAGAAACGATTAGACAGATAAGACGAGGATATTTAAGTTACCCAAATGTTCAAACCCCACCCAAACAGCCCTGATCATATGATTGCACTATTTTCCCACAATTATAATAAGAATAGTCTGCAGAACAACGCTGCATGACTTTCAAACAGTTATGCTACAATATTCAGTGTTTTAACTATGATGTCAGAGAGCATTAGAGAGGCTCAGCCAAAAGGGTCTAAATATTTTATGAGCTGTGAATGTGAGTAACCATGTGCTGACGTAACACAGCTTAGCTGGAGTGCAATTAAGGAATAAATAACTAATAAAGACTAATACAGAGATTCAACTGAGCTGTATAGCCTTGCCGTAAACTTCCTGTAGAATCTTTTTTTTTTTTTTTTTTGATGGGAAGTCTATGTGTATTTTATTAGAAATAATGGCTTGTTATTGGAAGAGGGTGTTTATATGGGAATGTATCTCCTGCTGGAAACATCTTAATCACTGTTGCTGCATTGCACTTTTGCTATCCATTTTTAAAAATATCTCATTGAATTCCTGTTTAGACCTGAACAATATCCCAAATGGACCCAATTAAAAATCCTGTAGAAATGGACCTAAAGAATGGGTCCACTATATATGATATAAGTTCTGATTAGAATCATATACAGATTTCTAATTACACTCCATTAGTATTTTTTGAAGTGTGGTCACAAATGTTTGAAAGCCTACAAAATAAATATCTGTCAATTATTCGTGCTATTACAAGTTCATTTGTAGCATCCATGCTGTAATGTTTGTTTGCAATGACAGCAAATTTTGCCGTATTTTTAAATAGTAAGTTCCTGTGTTTTTACAGCACAGCATGTATTAATAGCAGTAGCAGAAATTTACTACGAAACCACTGCTGCTTTTTAACATTCGTACTGCTATTTGCCAAATATAGCTAAAAAAAAGAGTGAATAATCCTATAAAACGATTTAAAAGTGTTTTTTATCAAGCAGTTGTTACACATAAGAACAAACATAAGATATCAAATTACTCAATAAGAAATTGATCACAGGCCTAAATATCACAGACAAATTTGAAGGAAGCTAAGCCAAAGTATATGGCCTATCAGGTTACTCAGCAAACATTAGCTACCCATATAGGCTAATGTTACCAAATGCTGACTAATTCTCCTTCAGGTTTCACTATCCTGATTTGCTAAAACAAGGAAGTTCTCTTTTTTTTGAGGATGAGGAAAATTGAGGATGGCAAAATAACTGTCCAATTATATCTCTGATACCATGTAACTCTTAAACACAATTAAAATATCATACAGGCTTTAAATTGATAAATGACAGAATTTATTTTTCAGTGAGTTTAGCCACAATACAAACACACACACACACACACACACTGTAGCAGAATTTACTGAGAATGGTCTGAGAACCTTACTGTCCTTGTGTGGACTTTCCACTGTCATAATTATTTCACTATTATTAAACTTAAAGCTATACTTTTTTGTAATATAAAACTCTGTCATAAAACATGCTCATACATGCACACACACACACACACACACACTCACACAGCCAGGCCATGTGATAACAGAGTTGAAGTGCTGTCATGCTCTGTTTGGGGTCTAATGACCCCTGTGTAATGGCCCTTTTTAGTCCACAGGAAACCGTCCCTTGTGCCTGCTTCATGAGAGAGCGGAGTGCGTGTAAGCAGAGAAAAGAGATGTGAAGAGCAAGAGAAGGCATGGAAATAAAACTCAGAAAAGGGAATGTGAGTCATGCACATCACTTCACTTAGATCCACATGATAAAAATGAATCATTTTCTCAGTCTTTGTCATAAACCTTCATCACAGATTTAATAAGGAATAGAATGAGTAGATTTAGAAGGTTAGATCGTTTGCTTATTACCAGCTGCTTACCAAGGAAAGGACTTATTATAATGCCCTCTTTATAGCACTGATACCTCAAAGCAGACTTATCATTCACACACACAGAGAGAGAGAGAGACAGAGAGAGAGAGCTCATCTTATTATTTTATTATTACACATTTTATTTCAAAATACTTTGGCTATTAAACTAGTTGAAAAAAAGCCATAAAAGCTGCCCTTTTGCCAGAAGACAAGTCCTTTTATTGCAGCAAGCACTTACAATTAGGCCAAATGTCCTTCCATTTAGAAACAGCAGTTGAGTCGGTGAAAGGTGCCGTTTAAAACAATCACAGTGCTTTTACACGGGGACAACTGCCAGGGAATACTGTGTCTAATTGAAGATTGCAGTGAAAGGTCATACGTAAGTATCGGCTGGTTAAAAGAAGGGCTGAGAATCCTCTTTGCGCATATACAGCATGTGTGTGTGAAATGCAGTGAAAAGCGCATCCGGCTCCACAGCATGAACCCGCCTCTCCGTCACTTTAAACAGCATCTTAATTAGCATTAAAACTATTGATAAGAACTTAATGAGGGAATTAAGAGATAAGAGCTCGTTCTGCTCTCTCACTCTTAGACACACACACACATGCACACACATTAGTTAAAAAGAGTGGAGAACAGGCAGGATATGAAAAGGCATTAGGTTTTTCTCAGTAGACAAGGAGTTAAAAAAAATAAAGAGCTGAGAGGCCACACAGGATTGCTCTCATACAAATATATCCATATCTTTTTATGGACCAATGAGTGTGTGCTGACTAATTACAGAAATGGTTTAGTCCGCTTCACTCTCGCCCGAGCTGTTGTTTCATTTATAGAATCAATTTCAGCCTTCTATGTTCTCTAAGCTTATTTTAAATCCTAACAAACAAGGGACCTGGAGCTGTGAGGCAGTACTGCTCTAGCACGCTGTCCTATTTAAATACATTTGTTAGTATACTTCAAGTGTGTGTTTATGTGAGTGAATGAGGCAAGGAACAAAAAACCTTACACATAAAGTCTATTAGAGAGCCATACGTAATTACACCTTTACAAGCTTTACGGCTGAAAACGTCATCCTCCTGTCCCACAGGACAAGATGGCACACATCTTTAGTGAGACAGGCCCATTTTTTACAAGATGTGCTTCCCTGTACTTGCATTTGTTTTGATATCTGCCTGCCATACAGAAACAACTGGTCACCCAACCAAAGTGTATTGATTTAATCATGAATGTAGGGTAAGTTCCAAAACTTTAAGCTGTTAAGCTGCTATTAATTTATTTTAATGCCACCTGCTGAGGACTACAGACCAGAATCATTATTATTATTATGATCATTATTAACAAAAATAGAAAATGGTAATGCTTAGAATTCACCTATATGTAGTATCTGCCTAGTTTATTAGGAACTACTTGTTCATTCAAGCACATATCTGACAGGACCACAATCTCCACTTCCCAGAACACACCAAGGCCTACAAACATGGCTGTACCCTACTTCACTTCCCAGAAACCACAGCACTTGCAACCCTCATCTCAACTGCTTTGAGACAATGTCCATTGTTAAAAGCACTATACAAATAAATTGAATTGAATAAGAAACACTCATTCACTACATTCTCAGTGAAGTGAATCTCAGTTTTCACATCTGACTGTTGCAAGCCTTTTGCCTGTGTTTGCCATTTTGTCTCTTGATTTTGCCTAGTTGATCCTTCTTGCTCATCACATGACCCACACCTGTGTTTTACCTAATGTTATAGATACTGCTGCCTTTGTCATCATTAAAGCATTTGAACTGCATTTGCATCCATCTAGCTCAAGTGGTTAAGGGTCTGGGTTGTTGACTGGAAGCTCGGGGTTCAAGCCCCAGCACCACCAAACTGCCACTGCTGGGCCCTTGAGCAGGGCCCCCAACATCGCCCTGCTCCAGGGGTATCATGGCTGACCCTGCGCTCTGACCCCAACCTCCAAGGATGGGATGTGTGAAGAAATGTGCAGTAGTGTATATGTGACAAATAAAAGGCTTCATAACTTAATTAGCTAATCATGTGGCAGCAGCGCAATCATACAGAAACAGGTCAGGAGCTACAGTTAATGTGAGCTCTGTGACTTTAACCATGGCAGTTATCTGAGGCTACAGACTGCACAGGTTGACCAAAAGTGAGCAGGTAAATGTTGGAAGAAGATTAAGTGATTCTTTTTCTCTGTCTTCAACTCTCCAGTTTCAGTGTGCCTACTGTAGCCTCAGGTTCATGTTTCTGGCTGACAGCAGTGAACCTCTTTTGCTCTGATAGCTCATCCACCTCAAGGTTTGGCATGATGTGCATTCTGAGATGCTTTTCTGTTCACCACAGTTGTAAAGAATGAGTGTTACTTGAGGTACCAGTCTTCATTTCAGCTCAAACCTGTTTGTCCATTCTCCTCTGACCTCTCTAATCAACGCCTGTTTTTTGTTGTTGTTGTTGTTGTTGTTTAGATTTTCACATGCTAAATAGTGTGTAGAAAATCCCAGCACAACAGTTTCAGAAGTAATAAAACCCCCTGCCTGGCACCAACAACGATGCCAATCTTTTCTTAATCTAAAGCTGTATCTGCATGATTTTATGACTTGCGCTGCTGCCACCTGATTGGCTGATTAAATAGTTGCATTAGTGAGCAGGTGTATAGGTGTCCTAATAAGGTGGATGGTGAGGGTCTACTAAAAGTGCAAACCCTGTATGTGTAATCCTTATGCATAAACATTGTTTTTAGCTGTAGAAGACCAAATTAACCTTTTAATATAAGAGGCTGCATTTACAAACTAGTCCTAAGTGTTGGTTGAAAATCACTTAGATCATTTAGCACCACTTAAACGAAGAAGAATACAAATCTTACTTCTGGCCTGATCTAACTGTTCCTCTAACTACGAGATAAACAGGAACCATATGGTGCAGAATTTTTTTCTTCAAGATGCCACATACACTGATACATTTAAGAAATATAAAGTTTAGTAAATCAACATTATGCTTTTGTTCAATAACTTTTGCATCATTACTGCCCGTTTGTTTGATTGCTAGTGTGGTCTTCCTGCTCAGCTCTACACTGCAAGCATGAGAATTAGATGAATGGGCCATTTGAGGAAATGAAGCTAAACATGGAATCATGCCTGAAATCCTGCTCACTGTATCTGCTCCAAAACATCAAGCTTTTAACTCTCGGAAACATGTCAGATTATTCCCTACCGGCCCACGAAATCAATAATTATCAGCTCTTAGCACGTACAAATATGCATACACACATACTCATGGGAAGCAGGCATGTATTTGCTCACGTATACACACACATACACACACACCAAATAAAAAACGTGCATGGCTTTTTATTTCTGGAAAGTAATCAAAATGTTCTTTTTCCATTTTTTATTCTAGCTGGTACAGGCTGTCCAATATTCAACAGTCTTTTAAATACCACTGGGCAATGGCAAGCTCCCAGTAGTGATAAGTCCTGGCAAATAGTAGCACAAGAGATTAAGATTATTAAATCATGCAAAAAAATAAATATTTGCATGTTATCAGCACTGAAACAAATGTGGTGCATTAAAGTAAGCAGAAAAAACATTGATTGCTGTTCCCTACCTGTGACGGATCTACATGCTAAAATATTCAATATTGGCTTTACAACAATCAGACTTATGTAAAAAATAAATGAAACATTGGTCCACAGTGAGCACAGGTCACATGAATTAGTGAAGCATGCCTTTTTCCAATTTCACTTCATCCCTTGGATGCAACCTAAGAAATTTCTACACTGTACAGTATTAAACAGTTGATAGATATAATATCAATCAGAATTTTTTCAAATATTGACACTTTGACTTCCAATATCAGTTGGGTTAGGATGACTCTACTCTTTACCAACACACTAAACATACCAGTACAGATACTATATAGTATGTCTGGCAGTAGAGAGCAGGTTTATTCTCTTGTCAAGATTTCTCAGCCTGTGTCTACCTCATGCGCACTCGGAAGGGGTGTACTCTCCACTTAATCTCCAAGCACATGGAGTGCATGCTACAACTGGGAGTAGTTTAGACCTGATCTTGTTTATTGGTTGGTCGGGGGGGTGGAATGTGCTTATGTGTGTAATTAGATCATCTGTTCAGTTCAGGGGGGAAAATAAGCAGCCATTCAGTTTAAGCAGTTTTAAACAGTCTTTAAATAGCACGCTAGGGCATGACTGATATGAAGATATATACACAGACGCTAATTTCAAGAAGCTAAAATGAGCTGATAATTATAGCTGATATCCTTTTAAATAGCCAAAAATTAAAATACAAAAAGATTATTTTTTTCTCCATTTATACAAATTTGACAAATTTCACTTTTAAATAGTTGAACAGCATAAAGTAATGAAATACTATATATAAAATCTATAATATAAATGTAAGCCATCCTTATAATGTCATAAATGTAAATTATTTAAAAAACTTTATATAACTTAGAAATAATATTTGCACTCATATTATAGTGTGGGAAGTGTAGTAAATGAATAAGAATATGCAATTTGGAAACTCCCCAATGTTTTCCTCGTGTGTGTGTGTGTGTGTGTGTGTGTGTTGCCCCGCATCTGACTGACATCACATGGAGGCTGTAGTCTAACCCAAGCACAATTCCTAGCTAGTTTATCATGCAGAATCAATAGTTACATGTTTCCAGCTTCTTTTACTATTTCTTCTTTTTCCTCCTCTAATGGCTGGTATATTTGTCCATGATATATTCATCATTTATCTTATTAAACCATTTAACATATTTTGTATTAATGGTTTTTAATGGACAACTTTCCTGAGAAAGTCTCAGTACCAACAGGCTATGAGGAGATGTTCCTGTCCTATGGCATGTGCATATATCACTAGTAAACTCTCTCATGCAATCATTTTCATGCAAGCATATTTATTTATGCCTGGTTGTACTGAAAAAGACAAGTTTATGAGATTCATGTTTAATTTTGTCTCTCAGTCAGATAGTAGAAAATGATGAGTGGTGACACAGTGAGCACACTCTTATAGAATAGCTTGAATATTTATTGTTGACAATCTTCTGAGGCACATAAAATGATTTAAAAAGTGTAAACCATTCAGAATAAATGTTAACACATAACGTTTTTGTGTGTGTTACTTTCTGTGCCATGAATTTGCATGCCAGTAGGGGGGCAGTCCACATGAGAGTGGAATATGAGAGATTTTGATGACAGCTAGACAATACATACCGTCCTGTGTGCCTATACTATTATCTAGATAAACAGGCATGGAAATTGGCCTTTACAGCTGCAAAAAGTAATAAGTGATGCCGATTCTGCTGCTGACTGTATAATGTTCCTACCTTTGAATAAAGCCAATGGGGAAACAAGTGAACTTTAGGAGTTCGGCTCAAGCTGTGATTGGCATTTAGCTGCCATGGTAACTAACAGTGGTACCCAGCTGCTGAACTAATGCCAGCTCATCACAAACTGGGTGGCTTCTAAGTGTAACCAAGATCTTTCGAAAATGTAACGATATGAAGTTAATTACCTAAAGGTGTCATGATCGCATGTAAAGCACTGTTTAGTAGTGCTAAAATATAATAGTTTCATTGGCAAATGTTTGATACCTATCTGGGTCATGCGTCATTCATGTCATGAAGGAGTGAAAAGTGAGCACAATACAGCATGTGTTTTTTACTTAACACTATGAGTACAAGTAGTTTGATGGCAAGCATCGGTAGACTTCGCGTACTTGGATTGTTCATTTTATTGGAGTGATCTGTAACATTCCCCCAGGCCATTATACCTCTATACCAGCTGAGGTCCCCCTCCCCTGAATACTAAAGATTTTTCTTCCACACACATAGCTTCCTGTTAACTTTCAGCAATATAAGCACATGATTCACAAACATTCTTTTGTCTTGCCAGTGACCTAGTTTGTGCTTGTGACCATGTTCTGAGCCTTGTTTTTTCTCCAACTGCATAAATGTGCTCTTGAGTTCTGCCTGCCCTTTGGATTGTTCTTTATAGTACTGTTTTGACCTTGTTGTGTTGTTGAAAGATCTGTGTTTTGATCCTTGCCTGATCTTATACCTTAAGCTATGGATTATGTTCTGGAATTTATAATTAATATGTGTGTGTGTGTGTGTCCTCAACACTCTCCTACATCCACTCTATTACACCTTAGAATTTACTCAGTCTTGTCAGAATTGTTACAACAGACTCACTATCTTATTGCCAGACTAACATCTCCACCCTCTCGCTCCTCCTTATATTATCTTACGAGAATGCTTTCCCTACTCTTAAATGTGTGTCTTTTCCTTCTCATGACCATATGAATGTCTTTATTTCCACCTCTTTGCTTTAAACTAAGTTCTAAAGGCTCTGGGGACCTGCTTTTTGATTGGGTTACTAGAGGATAAAATTGGGTCTTAACTGTACCCCTACAGCCTAGAGGTGACCTAATGCAGCCAGACCCACTGGATGGCAGGAGGCACCTCATCCTTTCTGCAATTTCATGCCTGCTTTGCACTTGCCACTTTCTTTTCTAACCCATCAACAAGACTTGATAAAACAAATCTTTCTGTAGCCATTCCTGTCATTCACTCAAACTCACAGACCACATTAGCTCTAAAATTTAGAAAAATACCATTGGCCATTATCGATTTGAGGGCAGACACTTTCACTACATTCAGATCCTTGTCCTTCAGTAGCTGTATATATATATTATATAAATATATATATATATATATATATATATATATATATATATATATATATATATATATATATATATATATAAAGCTCCCAACTGACGGTTTAAGAGAAAGTCTTTAAAATAGGTCTGCTAGTTCTTGCTTTATGGCTTATAATGTCTTTCAGTCTGAGATTAACTCACAGATCATGTTCAGACTGAAGGATCTCTTTCACTTATGACAAATTATGGGTAGGCTATAGGGGCTGAATACACAAAGAGAGGTATATTCACTAAAGTGCCTCTTGAACAGTTTCTCCAGAGTTAATAAGGAATTACTAAAAAAAAAGAAATTTCCTAATTGCTACTGATGTCATAAATAAGTGAATAAACTTAAATAAAATAAAATGTGTTTTAATGCTGGATTTGTATTTTTATTTACTTTAATTTTTCTATTCAATTATAGAATCTATTTACTGTTTACTATCAACATTTTTAGATTATATGTTCGTTCATATTTTACTATTTTTGTAACTGAGATGGTTTTTCATGAGTTTACAGTGAAGATCAGTCCATCAAACAATGTCAGAAAATTTTGAAATAATGAAAAATGCTGTCACCCATACAGGAATAATTAAACTGTTAAAAGACTGGAGAGGGAATTTATTGTATCGTTTGATGATATTGGTCATGCATACTTCATTTTGTCCTGGACCTGTTTTTTTTTCTTTCAGAACTAGTGATGTTTTTCCTTTTTGCTTGTTTTGCAAAGTCAATAACTTTATGACCATGACCTCTCATGTGCAGTTTATAAATGGCCCCCTGTATGTCACCACACCCTCTTTCCTGTTATCTTGTTGAGGAGCTGTTCATTCCATCTTGTTGAGGAGCTGTTGCTGAACAAGGCATGGTCTATTCTACATGCTGCCGTGTAGCAGCGTCGATGATGCGGATGCAGAATATTTATCTTTAAATCTTTAAAAGGCCCATGAAGTTTTGGCTTGTAAATATTCTTTGTCAACTTTTCCAATCTTTCAGAGCAGGCTGATATGCTGTTTGTTCTGCCAAGACCAGATGGATTTGGATTCTGGTCAACCCAAAGATCAATATCCATTTGCAACAGGCACTTACAGAGTCCTACCCTAAATGCAGCATAATACCAATAGTGAGATGCCGAGCGCACCACTCTGGCTATATCTATTCATGCTACTGTATATTCATCACCTTTCTCTGATCTTGTGTGGCAGCTGAAAGGTGTGAAAATGAAAAGCCCATACAGCTGCAGAACCCTCTAGGAAGAAAAAAAAAAAAGCTAAGCTCTTTTACAAAGCAGACAGAAGACAGCGCTGAGCAGTCCCATAGACTAGCACAGAGCACTTTTACTGCATGTGAACACAGATTTGAGGAAGTAAGGAACTCTAGGGAGCCTAGTACAACCACCTTGATGTGACTCTATCAGTGGCTGTCTCACATTTTCTGAACTTAAGGTGCACTTCAGCAGAGAGTGTGGGTAAGAATGACATTAAAGATCAGAGTGTAAAGCAAGAGTGCAGCACAGCAGAGGCATTGAAAGCACTTAAGCAGGAGTTAAGGTTGCCAGGGGAAAATTCAAATTGGATCCTCCACTCAAAATGGCTGGACAAGAATCTAATCAATTTTGTGTTACATCTGCCCATTTGAGTGGCTGGGAAGATTCCATAATATGGCAATTTAATTGATGCAGGTTTAAAAGCATTTTGAAATTAGTGAAAGAACAAGCATAAATTCTTTAATGGCCAATAAAAAAAGCCTAGGAGTGAGATCAGTGACTTTAGTAAAGAGACTGGTCACCTCATTAGTATTATAGGTTGATGAAGCTTTGTGAATAAAGCTGCAATGCATACAGCCCAAGTCTAGATGATCTGGTATGCTGGTTTGTAAAGCATGTGATATACTAGACATTCTAAGTTAATACACTTTCTAGTACATATAACTATCAATACAATGATATAGTAGTGGCTCTTAAGGAAATAATGCCTGAAGCAGTGATGCAGTGGGCACAGAGATCTAACAGACAGTATATCAAACTATAAGCATCTCAGTAACAAAAATCAGTGGGACTGTTTACGCAGATGAGGAGGAGTTTGTTGGTGCACATGCCATTATATCCGGACAAAAAAATGCCTCTTTCAATTTGAAACCAAAACAAACACACACAAGCAATAGAAATAGTACATAGAATGCCTTACCATTTCCCCCCAAATCTAGGAATGAGAATTTGCTCCTCTTTAGATTTGAGAGATTTAAATGTCTTCTTAAAATGACTGCTGATCTACTTGCTACATGTAGCAGATGTGGTAGGAACAGTGAACAAACCAAAGACCTGAAGGATGAATATTTCTATACTCCTAGTTGCAGTGGACCATGGAAGAGTCCTCTGCTCTCCCATATGCAATATGTGTCAATTTAGGGTCCATCCCTTTGACTTAGCTTGAGCAGCCAGGGTTTTCACAAAATTTGAGATACTCGGTTGCCCTGCGTGTCTGGGGTCTATGCAGACTCCCCCATCTGGACAACTGGCTGCAGTGTAAACAGTTCAAACATCAAGCGATAAACTGGACCAAAACTTCTGATCTCATGTGGAAGCTCTACTTGCAGATTATGGGAGTCTTTCTGACTGAATTATAACGGTATTCAGGACATTAGTGGCCAAACACCTTAGGTCATTTCAGTCTTGGATGCATACCCAATTGGATGCATGTTTAGTACACAGATAATTTATGAAGGTAAACAGCATTTTTGGAACCCCTAAAAATGCATAGGTGCTGCATACAGTATGTGCAGACAGGTGGATGTGTTATCCCAGAGTAAATGTTGATTAAACATAGGATTGGAAAATTCACAAGAAGGTGGTTTAGTTAATTTGGAACACCCACAGCAAAGCAGAAGTGGGTTAGAAATTAGAATATATGCAGGACAGCCCTGTGTCCAGTGAGGGCTCTCAAGTGCTAAAAGGAAATAACGGCCAGCTGGTGGGTCACTGACCAACACTTTGGGTTGCACCTTAAAGGGCATGTGCTGTCAAAACACAGGTTATCCCATTAAGCAAAGGAAGTGGTTGCACAAGCATCCGTTAACACAGGTCAAGAAGTGTCTTTTTCCATTAACTGCCTTTTGACACAGACTGTTGCAACCCATGGGGGCAGAGTGACTTAATGGTTAGCATGGCTGCCTCACACTTTTGGGGTTTGAGGTTTGATTCCCCTATCTGCCCTGTTTGTGTGGAGTTTCCCCTGTTTCAGGGGTTTCCTTCTGGTACTCTGGTTTTCTCCTCAATTCTAAAACCATGTTGTAGTCTATTTGCCATCTATAAATTGTCCTTAGTGCGTGAATAGGTTGGCGATTATATTCTGCATTGGGTTGGCATCCAGGGTGTCCGCCACTTAGTCCACAAATTCAGCTGGGATATGCTCCAGCTTCCCCCCGGGCCTGTGTAGGATAAGTAGTACAAAAAATGGATGGACTGTGGTGGATTTTTAGTGATCCTTCCCCACAAGAATACAGTAAGACTCTTTAAGCTATTCTCAAAAGATTACCAACACATTAAGTATTTTTCCGGCCTTGACAGAAAGTACTACCAGAAGGTTGAGTAATTCTTATCAGTATCACACTTAAGTGATGTGTGAAGTAGCATGTGCCTATTATGCACATCTCTGAATTGACAGCTTAAATGGTGCATTTTATTACAAGAGCATTTTTATTACAAAATCATTGGTCTGTTAATGCTCAAGCATTTTACAAGTTGATGTTTGCTGACAGACCATTTGCCGAGAAAATAATTGTAGCCTCCAAATGAGTTCTCTCTTCATTTCTTGCATATTTGTCAACAGTTTCTCATAAGAAGTAAGAACATGGTGAAGAAAGAACATGTTTAAAATGGCTTCGTGTTTACTGTAGAATAAACGAGTTATACTGTATGTAATCCCTAAAGTACAAAACATTTCCACGGAAATAAAACCATCGATAAACAGAAGTAATACAAACAGTATTTTCTAATAATTTACATTCACGTTTTATTTGTTTGACACATTCTCTAACTCTGTTAAAAAGCCAGAATGTAGTCTAAACATAGAACTGATAAAATACAGTGAGCCAAGTGATAAATGTTTCCATATCCTCAAAACAATAAGTGCAATAGTGATATGGATTGTAACACAGAATAGTCAAACTTTGAGAAACCATACAGAGGTCATCAATCATCTCAACAGCACAGAAAAGAGCACAGATAAAGACCACAGGCATACACACACACACACACACACACACCAGGAAAGTGCTTAATGTGTTTCTTTTCTCTTTTTTTTTGCAATTTATGTTCTAGTATACTTGTGTAACTTCATGGCAGAGAACAATGCTGTCTCACAGCTCCAGTTTTGCATGTTGTCCCTGAGTCCATGTGTATTTCCTCTGGGTTTTCTGGTTTCCTCTCACTTCACAAATGCCAGAAACTGAACTGGCTACACTAAATTGCCATAAGTGTGAATGTGTGTGAGTAGAGAGGGTTTCAATTTAGGGGGTGCTGTCTCACGTCCAGTGTTCCTGGCATGGACTCCACCATGGACTGAATTACACACACACACACACACACACACCTGCTCCGTTAACTACTTCTGCTACAATTGTGCTTTCCTCTCATTTCAGATACATATTTCTGATGTATTTAAGAATAAGAAGGGTCTGACTCTAGTTTCTTTATATATAAATCTATATATATATAGAATTTTTTAGAAAGCACTACACCTGTAAAATGCACAGCCAAAAAGAAAAAAAATAGAATTACACTGGACTGAATTACAGCCCAGAACTTATCATTAATGGAAATTTAATACATGCTGTTTCAGAGGTTTCAAAAGGAATAACATCTTTAAGGCACAGTTATGTCCATTCCACTTAATGTCCATTTCAATACACCTGTTCCTGTAAGGACCTAGAGGTAAATAACACCCATTATCATGAAGATCAAAGTCCTATCAAAACAAGACCAGAACAAGGTCTGGAAATGTATCACTGAGCATCATTAAATGCATTATTGAAAAATGGGAAAGAACATGGAGCAATTGTGTCTCTGCCTAGAGGCAATCCACCAAGGTCAGTGACTGGGTTAGGAAGTTATTAGTCAGAGAATCAACCAAGAGGCCAAGGGTAACTCTGAACATGATGTTATCATGTTTCACAGTGAGGGTAGTGTTCTCAGGCTGATGAGCAGTGTTAGTTGACCACCAAACACAAATAATTCTTTGTGCCATTTTGGCCTGGTCAGGCCAGAGAAACATTTCCACGTTTGCTAAGTCTCCACTTTGTCTTGACCCAAAACAAGACTTTATACGAGGCTCATCACTCTTCTCTAATCCACAGTACAGTGTACAGCTTCTGCTATCTGAGCTGTGGTTTTCTTCAGAGTTCATTTGTGTTTAGCTTGAACATTCAGAGGTTTAAATAACTCAGTTCTGAGTTCTGACTTCCCACTGCTGAGATAAGACAAATGCGGTAAAATACTCTCCTTATTTGGTAACATACTTATGGTAGACAGCCTCCTCAAGCACCCTAGAGACATGGTTGTGCTATATTTTTTGAAATGTTTTAATACTGGATGTATTGATACTCTAAAGGATGTTCGGTGCTTGGGGTATTTTTCATAATCTCAGACTTTTAAAGAACTGTGACTTGTTTTGATGTCTATTGCATTCATGATGCTGTTTGTTCACAAAAAAAGGATATAGGTAAATAATAGCAGGTTTATGTTACACTCATTAGTTAGAAATGCTTTTCTACTTATAAACTTAATCGAGTATAGTCTTGCCAATATGTAATTACATCAATATTTAAATGCTATATAAGGCCATCATCACCTTTTAGAGTATTTATGAGTAATATTATTCACCAGATATCTTAAAAAATTTCATCCACTTCCATATACACACTGATGACATCTGAGCTCTGCCACACTTATCTAGTACATCTTGCAGGATACCTTCTACTCATCTAGTGTGTAGATTCCCTAAGAACTTCCTTTTCAGCCTTTGTTTGAAATTGTGTGTGAAGAAAATGATGGTGTGGTCATATTTACCAAGAAGGCATCTGCATATTTAAACATGGAGTAAAAGCGGTTAGTGATGTACATTACCCTTGTCATTCACCTTATTGAATTCCCTGACCACAATAAGTATCTGCATCACACAACTGACTGTACATGACTGTAGAAAGGACACTGTTCATAATCACACTCTTCTGTGTTTAGAATAATTTATAATCATACTTTCCAGTGTCACTGAAATAAGAATGGGTTCCCTTTTGAGTCTGGTTCCTCTCAAGGTTTCTTCCTCATACCATCTAAGGGAGTTTTTCCTTGCCACAGTCACCTCAGGCTTGCTCACTCGGGATGTTTTTGTCTAACATCTAGGACTTTTTGTTTCTTATTTTCTGTAAATCTGCTTTGAGACAATGTCCATTGTTAAAAGCAATATACAAATAAAATTGAATTGAATTGAATGAGGCATGTGTCCAGTTAATTGTTGAGGGCACTGGGCAGTTCAAAAGGCATAGCATTGTCTACATAAGGTGGAATATACACAGCAGTGAATATGTAAATTCTTGGGGAAGTAGAATGTCTAATGCATACATTACACATGTATTTACCTCTCCTACTTCCAACGTTCATATAATAAACATTTTGGTTAAAATGCAGTGACCAGTACCAAAGATGTCAGCCATGTATCAGTAATAAAAAAGAATGTTTCAGTCCCTTATATTTCATTAGAACTTGATCCTTGTTCTAATGCCAACCAGTTTATTTTCCATGGAATGCCTGTCTTCCCTGAGTCCACTGTGTTGTTTTGAAAAGTTCAGTTATAAATACAGTAACGAGGATGGCATCCTGTCCTGGCCATCTTGACAAATGCACCAGGATCCGCTGTGACTCTGACCTTGATTAAACAATGAGTTAAGATGAATAAATTAATGAACTAATAAACATGAGCTGTAGCCTGAACCTCAAATCCTCTGTCCCAAGCCACACATTAGTTAAGCAAGACACCCCTGTGGAAATGCTGTGGATTATCCAAAATAAATTCCTTTAAAAGTCACAAAATCTTACCATCTTTTCTATACACACCAAAATCTCTCCTCACAAGGATACACCTAAACATAAATAAACAAGAAGATTGCAAGGGGTAATTAGCATGATCACATTTCTGTAATCCAATTGCCTTCTAGTGTTGCTTTAATTTTTCTCAACACACACACACACACACACACATACACACACATTCAGTAATACCAGTGTCACACGTTCTTGCTCCGGACCAAAAAACCCTAGGTAATTAGGCTCCAGCACTGAGATAAAATAAACAAGCTTTTAAAATAACTCCAGGGGAAATCTACACACACAAACCCCACAGTTAGGCAAATTGACAAAACCTGTGTTGCTACAATCCTCAAACACATAACATTACCTAATTTCACATCTCCCCCTATCACTATCACTCTCTTGCCCATGTTTGTGTTTTGGAAGGGAAAGCTTTCCTGAGCTGGAATGAACAGAGAGCCTCCATTTCCACTGCAGCTAAAAGGGAATTTTTGATTATGTGTTTAATTAACGAATATAACAGGCTCTTTCACTAGCACTGGGGATTAAAATTATGGCCCACAATGCACCACTATCCCAAGCGGTGATTTGATCATTTGTGCTCTTTAAAGATGGCTGACAATGTTGTTAAAATCGCTGAAAATTTCATCCTTAAATGTTATCATACTTGCTCCATATTTTTCCAGTATCTCCAACATCTACAGATTATAAGCAAATACAACACTGCTATGTTTATGTAACTATATAATATCACTGGCCTACTGTTTAGGCTAAAACTTCTACTTTACCTATATTATTAACCGAATCCACAAATTAATTGATATACCACTTGGTGAGATACAGAATATTAGTGCATCAGTTTTTTCTTTTTTTAAAAGACACTCGGTTTGGTTTCAATCACTGTTCCATAAACTCTAGATCTGAAATGACATCCTGTAGACATATTCATTCCCACATTCCCACAGAAAGACTAATTCAGTTATCAATTATTAGAATCCAGAGATTAACATGTACAAATGCTAGTGTTAAAATGTTGTGTTCCATATGCTTTTTAAAAAAATATTTTAGGAAAACCATTTTCTCTACAGCTTACAAACTCACACCCCTTCCTCTGCATCCTGCTGTTGAATAGCAGTGGCTGCTGGTCTTATCACAGTCTTGCACAAACTGACCAATCAGCTAAGCCAGACAAATACACCACTACCCCAGACTCATGTGCTGTGTTTGTCATGGAAACATGATGGTCAGCACAGGTAGGTGGGGGTGAGAAACACTGAGAAGGTGGGAAGGAATCATTGTAGGATCCATTTTTAGTAGCTAACTCTGAAGCTATTAACATTCTATAATATAACGATATCCCTTTTAAATATTAAATGTCATACTGTGTCTTGTCTGAAAATGCCATTGTAAATGAATTAACACTAAATACTGTACACACCAATTCTGTCTCAAATGTTCTCTCCCATTTTATTTCGGCAGATCGGTCTCATCATGTCTAAATCGAGGATGTTTGTTGGCCACTATAATTTAATCCTTAAGCTTTATACAGGCAGCACCTGTTCTCTTTCTCTCTCAGACTCTCCCACTGATTTCCTTTCTGTTGTACCATCTTTTCTAACATTCTCTTTTTCCCTCTGTTATTATCTGCCCATGAGGGCAAGGGGAGGGGAAACAGGGTAAAGATGGAAAAAAGAGGACTGGGGGGGGCAGCGCATGCTGGTAAGTGAGGTGAATCCACCTGCTAGGTTCCAAGGAGTGAAGCAGCACTGTGATTATCACACAGCTGCTATTAATCTCTCTTAATCTCAGCTTTATCACTTAGCACTGCTCAATTCCAGGCTGAAAAACACATTACATATTCACGTCTTAGATACAGTATTTAAATATAAACTATTAGTCTAGACGTAGGTATTAAAAGATATACACCTTGCTGAATACCGATAAGATTCAATTAAAATCCTATGTTTTACAAAACATTACTTGCATTACAGACACTCTACACCAGAATGAATGGTCTGTATGACAAGAATTTGGCAAGTATAAGTAGTATATAAAATAAATGAATTTACAATGAGTCGTTTTTGATCCCTTATTGGTATGATTGATGCTTTAGGGCTGTTAACAGATATTGATTTTGAGTGAGTGTGAAACAGCAGAATATATCCATTTCAAGAGAGAAATGATTGCTGAAACACAAAATCACTGTCCTCTGGATTTAAGCCTGTGTACTGAATTTAAAAAGGGGTTCCAGGGGCACAAACCTGTATAAAACAATTTGGAATGTTGTGCTTAGACATGCTCCAAGATCCCTACATGCTGTACATGTCTCAGTGTTGTTATTCTATTCACGGATGCCTTCACCATACTATTGATGCAGTCCGGCAAAATCCATCTGAGGTCGCTAGAGCTGAAATGACCTAATAAAAGACATTAATACCACAGCATTTAGTGGACAGCACAGAAATGAGTGCACAGTGATCAGTTGAGGCAAGAGATGATGTCGGTTTTGTCAAAGGCTGCAAGCAACTTTTATTTCAGGTGACGAGATTGATGTGAGTAACTCATTCCCCATTTTAACTTCTATAAATTCTTTACAATTTCGCAGCAGTGTTGGTTTTAGATTTAATAGATTAGGCTATAAAAGTAGAGGTAGGATGTTGGCATCTTTCAGTCGAATTGGAAGTCAAAGCTTTACAAGGGCGTTTAGATGATTTATGAGTTGGCAGGTGGCATATTTGTCATTGGACACAAGAGTCATGATATACGGATTTCATGTTCAATTGTTATGGTTAGGACACAATTCAACTTGCATAATACATCACATTGCTACATATTTATACTGCCAGATTGCCTACAGCTAAACCATTCGTAATGTTCAGTATATAGTACGATAGCGTGACATGTAAGTGTTACCTTCTCAAATTCACATAAGTGAATATAATAACATGATCAATCATATTCATTATAAGAAGTATTAACCCGTTGATATTAACCCGTATTAACCCGTTGATATCAAGAAACTGGTGAAATGCTGAACTGCAATGCTTTCTCACTCCTTCTCTTCGACTCTCTCATCCTCGCTCTCTGTGCACTAAATGGTTTTGGCAGCACAGTGAGAAAAGATCAGCACACTGTTAAACTCACAATCTCAACAGACTGTGAGATGAAGACTACTCTCTCTCTCTCTCTCTCTCTCTCTTTCTCTCTCTCTCTCTCTCTCTCTCTCCGTATCTAAATAATAAAGTCAGAGCAATTCACCATTAACAGAGGCACCTTTTTACCCTACTTATTCCCATGTATAATATGACATCATTTAATTTTTTTTACAAGATATATTCTTGCTCGGAAGTTGAAAAAATTAGCAAAATATAATCTGCTGGATTTGGGGAAATCACACACATTTTTCATGACTTAAATATGAAAACTTAGAGCGCTGTTCAAAGTTGAGTTGAAGATTTGATACAGAAATTATATACATTGGTATTTAGACCACAGACATAAAGAAATATTTGTACCCCCGATTTTATTAGGGGTTAAAAGTAAGTGCTTGGGATTAATGGCATTGCTCTAGACACTGTAGCAGACGCTTTTACTTAAGAAAGATTAGCATCACTCAGGTGATATATTCCCTCACAGCAAATCAACCTAAGCAGCTGCATGCACCATCTCTTAATAAAAGCAACTTTCCCAGTGTAAATATTGCTGTAGCTCTTTGATTTATGCAGAAATTGGGTTATGTTACATGGCTGTTTAGTCATATTGCATACTCTTTCTCTAGCTAACATCATTTTATAGATCAGCAAAGCAAAATAGGGCAACAACTAACCCCTATATTGCCAAAATTGCAAGAAGTTTCAAATGTCATATGTCACACCAAGTGCTGCAAACCTTGCCGCACAGCATACATAGCAGTCTGCAGCACTATACCACTCATGGCCACTGGTGTTTTATTTTAATTCATGTCATATCTCCACTCATGTCTTGTCATTGAACGTTTCCCTTTATGCTAACCCAACTGTGTAATCAGCACATTACCTCCAGAACTGTAGACTTTAAGACAATATATACTGACATATTGTGGCCTAACAGTTGTCCAAATTTCTATCTCGTCATAGGCTATTTTAAGTAGAAGCTTCTAAATATTCATCTGTCAGTCCCTCTAAAAGACACCTGTCCTCCCATTCCTCAAAGTTAATTCCCCAATTACGCATACAATGTGCTCAGTGATCAATCCCCAGCTTAAAAATACAGTTACTTTCTATTAGACATAATTGATGCAGCACCATTGTTTAATTTAAACAGCTGTATGCCCCCAGTAAAAAAAATTCCAGCAAGAAAGACTTAAATTCCAAAAATGAATAATTCCAAATTTCTGAGATTTATTTAGTTAGCTGAGTTTTAACATTGCAGAATTAAAATTAATCACATGGTATTTTATAATACTGTAAAAATAGTTTATAATACTGTATAAAATCTGCTCTAATCACATAATGAATCGTTAGCTGCTTAAAATGCAACACTGAAATAACCCCTCATATAACTGATCACATACGGAGATGTGGGACTTGATCTCATCACCTCACAAGGAGGCAGACCCACACTTTACACTATGGTCTCATGAACAATAAGAACAACTAAAGCTGTCATCAGGAATAAGTGCACACATTCTTTCTAAGACACACTTACACAAACACAAAAAGCTGGAACAATCAACTGAATCAGTAATAGTGTTTCTCATTTTCACTGTGTCATTTCCACCTGAAGACACACTCACGCACAAATTCCACAAGGGCCCCAATGACAGAGTTTAATACTATTAGAAATGAGGTCAGGCAGAGAGGAGAGGCGGGTTAATTGGGAGGCGTTGGATGAATATCTGTTTGAATTACGATTACTAAATCTTCAAGTGCTCATAAAGAGAGCCCGTGAGAATAAATATAGGAGATGCCATAAATGTGGAGCTCACGCAGACATTGAAAGTCAAGGGTCCAAGACTATGTCTAACAATTATTCACAACACAGATCTGGTAAAATAAATGCCATATATGGTACACAGCAGGAAAAATACTGTATAAATAAAGATTGAAAAAAATGAAAAGGAATGTTATTGGGGTCAGTGGAAAGAATTTACAAGGTTACATTGTTTATGTAAGTAATTGAACTTAATCAAAAGGTGCATAAAATGAGAAAAAAACAATTTCTTGATGGGATAATTTGCTGATAATAATTTCTAGAATATAATACTGCTAATCCTTCTCACTCACTCTCTCTCTCTCTCTCTCTCTCTCTCTCATTTTTAGCCCAGCACCTCACTAACCTCCCCAAAGGTTTTTTCTTTTTCTTTCCAAATTCACACAGTTGAACATCTGCTACATGTCTACAACTGATCAGATGTCTTGACACCTACCAGCTGTGAAGGAAACATTAGGGGAGAATGAGAGCAAACATCAGGAAAATGTTGCCGGAACATGTGCAACAGTGTTTCTCTAAGCGTAGCATCTGGGGGGGGGGGGGGGGGGGGGCATGAGGTCATTCAAGGTAAGGAGCAAGAGAAAGGAAATAAGAAATCTGGTGAAGAGGGAAGAGCAGAAAGGTCATACTAATATGACACTGATGTGGACATCCAAATAATGCATGTGCAATCCAAATGTACAAAACAATAATAATTCCTAATATTATATTTTAATATGTATAGCTAATTATTTTGAAGAAATTCATGCCAGTAGGTTCCTGAAATGAGCATCTTGACAAGATGTGTATCACTGAGCCATTAATTTAATGTTAATAGCAGCTAAACATTTAACAATCAATAACATTTACATAATATTTATTAAAATTATTATAGGATTAATGCAACCATTAATTCTTAACAAAGTTTACAAAGCAGTACAGTTTGTCTCTTAAGTCTCTCGTAAGTCTCTGTGTTTATAAAATATTGTAACTATAATGTGTAAGGAATAAAACACCATAGAGCCTGATGCAAAGTACATTCTGTAGTGTTTTATGCCTATTTTACTATTTAACGCAGTGGTTTTCAATATATTAACGAACACGTATAACCTTTAAAATCATATATAGTTATTTTTAATGTTGTGTAATGTGAGTGAGAGAAGTACAAACAGTCTCTATTTTTCTCTTCAGCCTCTCTTTTTTCTCTCTTCAACTTAGTAATAGAAAAGAACACAGCTTGTCGTGTTATCTAGAGACCACAAACTCAACCATCCAACCAACCAACTATCCTGTAGCAGAAAATGTACTAAATCCTTCTTTAGCAAATATCCTTTAAAAAGCATAACCATAATAATGATTTTTTGTTAAATAATATTTCTATTTTTAACCTATATATTATTATGCTTAGATTATATGATAAAAGATTATATGTGTCTACCATACAAGTTTCATCCCTATGGATAAGCTGTTACTAAAAACAATAACATATTAGAATGGGCTCATTTATAAACTGCAGTCCATACTACTTTAAAGTACTGTGTCTACACTACTATGTTCTTACAGTGACTCAATCTTTGTTCTTGCAGTCACCTAACCTTCTGTAAACTATAGTGGTTCCATTCCAGAAAATATTATCTTTGTTCTTTCACCAGTATACATTCACATTTTCCCCAAATTCATAAAAAAATACATTTGTAGAAACACATCTATACACACTTACTTATTTACATATGCACAGCGTATTCTTCAAACACCTGAATAAAAGCCACCCTCCCCTATCAGAACCTGGCGATGACAGCACATGTATAATTGCATTGTGCAACAGTCTGCACCTTAGAGGAAATAATTACCACCATAAAAAGAGCAATTACTATGCTGGCAGAGAACAGCGGTGGATTTTAATGTGATTGCAAGTGTCAGCGGTGCACACACAACTGTTTGTTTATTTGTCGAGAGCCTTGACAGCAAAAACTATATCACTAATGTAGGTTTGCCAGGGAAATATTTTCTTAAAGATAGATGTTGTCATGTGGGCAATAAGTTGACACTCTGACATTGTGCCATCTATCATTATAGGCTAGCATTTCCATACATCTGTAACACATTTGTGTCAGGGAGTCACAATAAGGATCAATTTGCAAAAGATTTATACATACAAAACTCAAGGTCAGAACAGGGAAGGCATTATGAGACGAAAAACACTAGAAATACAGACAAATCCAAAATGATAACAAAAGGTATAGCACCAGGGCAAGGCTATGCAAAGGCAAAAATAAGTAAAAGAAAAGGATCTATTAAAGAAAACATGGCTTACACTCATAGGCCAAGTGCTTTAAAAGCAGTTCAACAGGAAATAAGAAAAACAGCAGAAGAAGACAAGATTGAAAACCAGGTTGAAGTTGCCCTCTGGCAGTCTGAATGAGAATGAGGCTGAAATCTCTGTCCAGGGGGTCTTCCTTTGGGTCTGAGTGTGTTCTTGGTGGAAGTTATAAGGGCCCCGCCAATGACAAGGGGCACGTCATGTCCAGGAATGTTCCTCGGGTCTATAGCTAAGATATTAGCCAACTGTTTGGACTCAAAGAGCTTTGTGGCATGCCCTTAATCTCAAATAAAAAATGGTTCATTCTTGATCACCTGGCAAGATGGTACAATAAACAGAGTTTGAATAGAGATTTGTGAAAGGTAGGTGCCATTTTATACTGTTGTGGAAATTCAAGTTTTTATGATACAGGGTTTACTTGGTTTGTTACTCTAAACGGAACAATGAACTGTGGACTTACCTTTCAAACTGGTAGTTTCAGACAGTGGTCTCTGTCCTAGTTGTAGAGATTGATGTGTAGGTGTTGACATCAGTCTGCTAGTCTCTTTTGAATGACTCCCCGAAAACATTCACTGCATTCAAGGTGTTTCTTTCTATTTCTTCTAGTCACAGTAGGCACGCTGGACAATTCCCCAGACCACAGAAAGAGTGGAGTTTGGTACCCCAGTACTCAGTGGAATGGGGTGAGACCTGTGGGCGAGTGATTGAGGGTGTTTCAGGCACATTCAGCCCAGAAAGGATATCTGTTCCAGTTCTGTTCATGGTAGTTTGCAGTAGGCTCTCAGAAACCTCCAGATCTGATTCTGTCTCTTTGTCCAGTCATTGGACTAATGGTGAAAATCTGAGGAGAGACTGATATTAAGTCTTTTAAAAAGCCTTCTTATTCTTGCAACATGAAATGGACATCTTGGTCTGAAACAAGGTCTTCTGGGAGTGCATAGAGCCTGGAGACCTCTGGAAAGACGCCATGGATAGTTTGGTCAGTGGAATGAGGTAGCAGGCCTTAAAGATGTGGTCAATGACGGCAAGTATGGTGGTGTAGCCCAGTGAATTGTGGAGATCAGTGATGAAGTCTATGGCTATGTGCAGCCAGTTTTGTTGTGACACAGGGAGAGGTTGCAGAAGGCCTGTGGGTAGCCATCATTAGGTTTAAGAAAACACAGAACAGCCATTGACATACCTTTTAATGTACTGATTCAGTGATACCAAACAGAACTCATCATCAGAATTCACACCAGGTGTCCCAGAGCTAAGGTAGGTGTGTACCCAGCACATCACTTCTTCATGCATGGCCTGAGGTACCCAGACTCAAATAGCTGGGGATTCTGGAGGTGTGGGATCATCCTGCTGAGCTTGTTGGATCTTCTTCAAAATTTCCCACTGAACTGTGACTTTAAAGAGGGACTCTGGAAGAATAGTTTCAGAACTGGATTTGCTGAGAGAATTTACATGAAACATCAACTGCCCTACTATTCTTCTAAGCAGGTCATTATGTGAGCATGGATTTGAAATGGGTAAAGAATAATGTACACATTATTTTGATTGATTGCCAACCACTCCCGGTTCCCCACTGTTGTGTTCTCTTGTACTGTCAATGCTATTACATTGCCTTACTGTTAATGTCCCTTAGATGTCACTGTGGTAGATATATGTTCATTTGTATTTGGAAATGCTGTGGTACATGAAACAAAGAGATTAGTGAAGTTGTTGATATTAAGAGATGTACATATTGTTCTCTGCTTAATTATTTTTATTTATGAACATAACAACCACATCATACGTTCTCTCAGTAGATGGGAGTATTCTGGAGAAAAATGTTTAGCTGAGTTAATTTGTTGTTGAGATAACATGGCTCAGACTCCACTCTCAGAGTCATCCACTGTGACCTCTAATAGTGCTCAACACCCTCATCATCTCTGGGTCCTGTTGTAGGCACCTGGGTTTTCCATTGAGGAGAGAAGTCAAAGGGGCCACAATAGTGCTGAATCCCCTGACATACCTTCTATAAGGGTTTTTATACCCAAAGAAGCTTTGCATCTTTTTGCCAGTCTTGCCTCGATGTCATCAAATCCATCCTGTGCTTAACAGATAATACAGCACTCAAGGTCAGAACAGGCAGGGTTATTACCAGAAAAACAAACACCTGAAATACAAACAAATCCAGAATATCAAAAGATGTAGTAGTGAGGTAAGGCAGGGTAGATGTAGTCACAAGGCAAAGATCAGATGACTCAGAACTCAAGATTTGCTGGCAAATTGTAAGGCTTCATAATGAAGGTCAAGTCCATGTGCTTTAACTAGCAGTTAATCAGGAAATGATAATAACAACGGGAGAAAGGATTCAACATTCAAGAGAATGTGCCCTCTGGTGGTATGGGGGAAATTTCTGGGCTAGATGTTACAAGATCAGTACAGCTGGGCTTCTATTTTATGAGGTCTGTCTAATGTTATTTTTATAGTTCATGTATTCTGTACAGTTTATTTCATTCCAGTATTATCCCTATTCTTTCTCCTGTATTTTTAACTAACTTTCTCCTGTATTTTTAACTAACTGCTTTAACTTGATATTTTGTAAAAGAAAAAAAAAGGCAAATTGCAAATCAACTGTTGTATTTTATAAGCACATTATTATTATTATTATTATTATTATTATTATTATTATTATTATTATTACATAGTCAATGAGACCAGTGCAATGGTGAAAACAAGCTAGTGGTTTATAAATATTATCACTAGAAATGGTTATTTCAACTCACCATTTTTGTGTCTTCCTCAAATCTAATTGGAAATTGAAAAGAGTCATCTAAATGACATGAGTTTCTGTGATTTGCATAATGACTGTGAGCCAATCAAAAGAGGCAATGAAAGCTGCACACTCAGAGCTTGCACATGCGCATCCCATTAAACAAGCTGATTATTTTCCCCTACGATTCTGTCAGCAGATCGTGGTGTCAGAAAATTAATCACATTCGTCACACTGTCTACTTTTGAGAAAACGGTCATCCATCACGCCCTTATATTTGTCCTGACAGTTCAAATGTGATTCACTATTCACACAAGAGCAAGGGAATGAGGGCTTCTCTTTTGAACTCAAGGAAAAATGAAAAACTAATTGATTGTGCAGAGTTATTATGAAACATCATATTCTCTAGGAGGGGTTTAACAGGAAGCAGAGTACTAGATGATAGTGGACACACTGATATGCTACTGACTCATTAAAAGATGGCCACCAATCTGTCCACATAACTGAGCAGTTCATGTCTGCTTATTAATGCTCCAGATTCCATTTGGCAAAGATGCAATGCATTACCTGCATTTACAGGATTAAGAGAGCAAATTGAGTTGAGATATGACATCATTACTGTTAGGACAAATTAGATTACAAATTAGGAAGATATCTATATTCCATATCTCTGATTGCCAAAGATACTTCCTTAGCGATCTAAAATGTTTGGCCTGTCTGTAAGGTTTGTAAGGCATGCATGTGGTAAAGTAGTCATCAAATAATAAGCTATTGAAATGTTTACACAGTTTACAAAGTATTAGTTACACAAAGTTTGTGGTTTAACTCTCTTTTTCTGCTAATGCATTCTGTTCATTTCAAATGAATTCTGTTTATTTCACATGCTGGCAGAATCTCAAAAATATTCAGACAAACCATAACAAATAATAGTTGACTGCAAGATGTTTTATTACTGTACATGTTACAAAGACGTGTGTTTATCATACAAACGCAGTTGCTTTATACGTTGTAGTTTTTCATACATAAAAATAAGAATGCATCATTCTGAATCTTGAGTTTGGAAAAAAACAATTCGGGTTGCAGACTGCACTTGTACACTTTTAACACCATAACCTTCACTCAGCACACACAGTTTTGACTTTGGACATTGTAACTTACCTAAAGTTGGGGGCAAGAGAGAACACCCCCTCTCCATGCACACACTCTCTGTGACACCCCTATTTGGTCACACTCTCCTGTGAGCCTCATTGCTGACAGATTGCATTCTGGGTTCTGGAGCCATCAGCATCAGTCGCACTGGCTGGTGTAAGTAACACAATCTGGTGTCTTAATTTCCACCAGCTGTTCCCTCTGGCCACAGGAGAGGGCTGCCGAGCAGTCAGGGCAGAATACCTTGATGATCTGCGACCAAGGAGACGAGGATAAATTTTTCATAGTAGGCAGAACACATTAAAGAGGGACATGAGAGCACTTAGCATGAGGGGGAGTGGAACCAGGGCAGATGAACGAACAGACACACATACAGATTCAGAAGCATAGAGACACACAAGTATTAGACTGCAAATCACATACTACTGCAGTCATTTTCTTCACAGTCACTGACTAGACTGAGTAATTTGCAGCCTCATGTACTTGGATACCCCCTTAATTGGCTTAGACCATAGCCATCATCATTAATGGCTTAATTTAGACCAACCAACAGCTTCTGTTACCAAATAGAAGGTCACTTCAGATGACCGAAATTAAATGACGTGCAAACAGCTTCCTGAAAAATTTTGTCTTTACTGATTTTTAGTTGCCAGTAATTTATATAGCACTTTTAACAGTCAGTTATTGGGAAGCTTTGCAAAATTCCAGGTGAACATCCTGCGGCAATGTCAAGAAAAACCTGTTCCCTGAAAATGCTGAGAAACCAATACTCACAATTTCAAAATTTGTCCTTATTCAAACAAAAGATGCATCTAAAGTAAAGTCAAACTAATGGAATGGAATGGAGTGCAGCATAATGCTCCATGAGATGCAACCATTAATACTTGACGGAAAGAGGCTCACAGAATAATCATTCATTCTATTCCCACTGTTCACTGTAATGCTGATAATGACTGTCTTTATATTTATCAACAATAAACAACGGGACACAGTGGCACAGGTAGCAGGACTGGCAGCTCATCCAGGTTATATCTGTAACCCTGTGTGTGCAGACTTTGCATTTTCTCCCAGTGCTTTACGGGTTTTCTACGAGTATTCTGCATTCATTCTCCAATTCAAAGACATGTGTTGTATGCTCTGAAAACATGTGTTGGCATCTCTAAACTGTGTGAGTGTGTGCATGACTGTGCCCTGAAATGGGTTGACACCCTGTCCCCACCTTGTGTCGTTAATCCCCTGAGACCTAGGCTGTGACCCTGTGTAGGAAAAGTAGTACAGAAAATGGTTGGCTGGGCATGAATGTACATATTGCAATATATGCAGATATTTATATATTTTTTGCCATTATATTACCAGTATACTACTGACTGTTTTAATTCACAGTTCACTGAAGTATGCAATTTATTGTATCACTTACACCAATCAACCACAAAATTAATACTACCTGCCAAAGCATGGACTCCACAATGCCTCTGAAGGTGAGCTGTGGTATTTGGCACCAAGACAATCCTTTGAGTCCTGTAAGTGTTGAAGTGGGGTCTCCAAGGATCTGACTTGTTTGTCGAGCACATCGCACAGATGCTTGATCAGATTTAGATCTGGGAAATTTGGATGCCAAGTCCACACCTGGATCTCTTTGTCATGTACCTCAAACCATTCCTAAACAATTTTTGCAGTGTGACCGGGCGCATTATCCTGCTGAAAGAGGCCACTGCCATTAGGGAATACCTAATAAAGCTAGACTTGTAACAGCCACATAAATGTCAGATCCTAAGGTTTCCCAGAAAAATGGAAAAGTGAATATCTTGACTTTGTCCTATAGTTCCTGCTGGTGCCATTGCTTCATGGTCCAGTTCTGATGCTTACATGCCAGTTGTAGGGGTCAGCATGGACACTCTGACCAGTCTATGGCTTTCTGTATTTGGTATATTTGTTCTCTGTTCCTCTTGACCCCTGATGAAATTGCAAGCTTGGTCATCGTGTCAATTTTCATGTAACATTAAAACCACAGCAATCTATTGAATGTAATAATAATTTTAAATGTAAAGATGTATGTGTGTGTGTGTGTGTGTCCTGTTTTCCCTCCCCACTTGTTTCCTGTTAAGTGTGTTTTCAGGGATAAATTGGGTGTGTGACTGAATATAATTCACTGGAAGAATTGCTGGCCACCTGCTTGGTCACACTGATTCACTGTAATGGTGACTGCACAAAATCCATAGCAGTAAATTTCCCCTTTAAGCAGAAATGCATCAACCTGCCATCATAAACAGCCCAACAGGAAAACACACAATTTTTGGGGGGAAGTCCAGGGTAATTCAGTCTAGCATGATTTAGCATCAGTCACAGGGCACTCGTATAAGTCTCATATAACAGTCACAGGGCACTGTTTTCACAAGAAACATGTTGTGAATGAGGGGAAGAGGGGCAAAAAACTACACTGATGTATTTATATAAATCATGGCTGCTCTAGGAGCCAGCAATGCAGGATTCTTGAATAAAGGCTAATAAAATAGTAGTTTCTTACTCCTTCTATCCTTATTAGCAAGGAGATGTATTAACTATGGTCCATAATTATAATTAAGCACATTTAGTGAGGATTTAAGACCAAAATTATGTATATCAGTATTCAGTCCTTTAAATTTATGCCATTTGGCAGACGCTGTCATCCAGAGCGACTTACAGACGTGAGTTGAAGTCTAAATCAATGAAAACATCCTGATGCGGGTTCACTAGGTCATAAACTATCAACATTATCTCAAAACAAACTCTGTTAAGGAAGTAACATTGTAAGCAATGCACACAGACAATACATATTTTTAAATAAATAATAAATTTAAGTACTTCATGAAGAGGTAGGGCTTTAGAAATGATTTGAAGGATGCTAGTGATTCAGCTGTTCAGACTATCTAGGGGAAGTTAATTTTACCAGCTAAGTGCCAGAGCAGACATATCTACAGACCTAAGCATTATTCAGAGGTTGCTAGGTGTGTGCAGAATGGAATTGGCCTGAAACAGAGGTGTGTTGGTTACGCACAATTCTGACCTGAAATGTAATTTTTGTTTCTTTGTTGATTGACTCAGGTAATTCAAATCAAAGTCTAACATTTGATAGTTTTGAACAAATATTATACAGTATGTCACTCTGAAATTATGTCTTGTGCCTTAAATGCACATAAAAAATATTGAATAGCACTAGACACAACTACTAAATTCAGAAAAAAATAATTATTAGTATTGTTCCTTTAAATTAAAAGCATTTTTATATAACCTGTATTCAATGAATATTACAATTCCATGACCAAAATGCAGTACAAACAGTATATTAGTGGTTACATTAAGTTCTATGCACAAATAACTACCTGTGACTGATAGAAAAAAAAATAGAATTACAAATATGTATGCAGCAAAATATTGGCAATAAACTGCCCTCCTATTATTTTAGTGCTTGGCATCCGTTCATTCCATTTGTAAAATGGGATTCAGAGACAGACTAATGATCCATGTGTGAAAGGTTTATTGGGACAAAAACAGGCAGTGGTCATGGCAAGGCATAGTCAAACACTCACAAAATTGCAGGTAAATGCTTTAAAGAGAGAATATGAAAACCTGTTACTTGTAGTGTCTGGTGTTGGTAACGAAAGCCGTCTTCCACTGAACCTTCACTAATGCAGATCAGGTTGTATGCACTGTGAAGATCAAGTTTAGTGCAGTATTTGGCTCCTCTTACCTGTTTTATGGTGGATGATACCAGCACTATAGGGTAGTGATACTTTACTGTAGCTTGGGTCCATGATCTTTCTTTTCCACAAACTTGCAGCAGCAGGTACTATGGATGGGTATATGTAATCTTGGGTCAAAGTGTCAGCAATGTACTCTTCCACGGCTTTGGTTTCTAGGAGCAAAATGGGTTAGTCATGGCCTTTAGAAAAGGAGAAGTGCTTGCTAGTAGCTCAATAGCACAATCTTAAGCCTAGCGAAATCTTTGTTATGCTGAATACCCAATTCAAGTAGTAGGTAGCATTCCAGGATAACCTATCCCCTATCTTCCACAAGACGACTGGATCATGTATGGTTAACCAGTGGACACCAAGACTACAGGACTGTGGTGATTTGGTTATTATGAATGAAAGTGTCTCTCCTTTTGAAAGGCCTGTGTGCATCTCGAGAGTAATAATTCATTTACATTCTCACTTTACCTTCTCACTTGCCTTATCACTTTACCTAGTGGGGAGTCATCCAGAGGTTTTGCATTCACTTTTTTTTCTGTGAGAGGGCTGTTCAGCATATCACCTATACATTAGTCTACTGACAAGGGCAGGGATTTATTAATCATGGGAGTTATGAGAGTTGTGGCTCACCTGATCATGATCCTTGTTTTCTGATCTGAGAGTGCAAGCTGCATGAAGATGTCCTTTATTTCCAGAATAAAAAAATACAAGTCCAGGTGTTTATGGTGTTCCTTCTCTTCTGAACAGTGAATAGTTTGAGCTACTTCCATGGGTTCTGGCTTGTTCCTGGTAGAGAGACACTCTAGAGCAGTGAGTGGGATTATGGGATTTAATCAAGTTGTCTGTTTGGACAGTGAGCTGTCCAATTTAAGCACTGGTATCATCTCTGCAAGCCAGTTTGGTTTGGAGTGTCATTGAGGCCTTGACATACTCCTCTCTCTGCACCCAAAGTACAAAACATTAATGAAAAGCTAGCAGCAGATAATTTACCTTGTTTAAGTTTTAGCTGTCTTTCTCCAGCATCTTGTCCCATTTCTGGGTCAAAAAGCTCACAGAACTCTTGCTCAAAGTTTGTTTCAACAGCATGGTGTTGAATGTAGAGGTTGAACAATTAAGTGTTCTGCTTGTGAAAAGAATTAACACCTGATGGATCTTTTGTATGCCATTGAAAAATTACATGGAAATGCTAACATATATTATGAAGTATTGCACACTTCATAAGAAAGTTACTCACGTGTATTTGGTATGATTCCCTCTGTCTTGACTAGTGCTCCAGCCCCAGTTGAAGAGAAGCAGTCCCAAAGCATGATGCTGCCACCACCATGCTTTATCATGGGAATGGTGTTGTTGGCGTGATAGGTTGAATCTGTACCAAGCCAATCCTTTCAAATGATTCCTCAAAAGTTCTACCTTGGACACAACACATTTTGCTACACAGTTTAGCAGAATTTAGGTGGGCTTGGTTGTTTTTTCATGAGGGCTTCCATCTAGATATGACACCCTACCCCATAGCTGAAACATGAAAAATATGACAGATTGTTTTCACATGCAAGGAGTGACCAGTACCTGCCCGATATTCCTGCAGCCCCTGTAGCTACAGGTCTCTAGACAGCTTTCCTGGTAAGCCCCATTTTCCCCACAAGATGAAGGCCTTCATGGTGTTGTATAGTTGAACATTGAATGTTTTTGAGAGATGTTCTGGACACCACTGCTGATTGACATCTTTAGGCTTTGTAGGTGTCAATGTTTTCAGGTCTTACACATGCTGAAAATCATGGTTTCAGGAGGTCAGTGAAACCAAGAAGATGAAACAAATGATCTTTATTTGAGGTTAATCAGAATCACTTGACTAAAACACGTGTATGATAATCACTTTTGAACAGAGTTTGAATTCTACACACAGTCACAAGCCCTATAATAAAAAGGTGTGCACACATATGCAGCCAGGTTATTGCATGCCCTTTCTCTCTTCATGTTAAATGCTATATCACATTAAAGGTGTAAAAAATAAAAATTGGTGTGATTCATTTCATGATTCATTTTTTACATTAAAACTGCCATTTTAACATGTTAACATGAGCTCTTTCTCTGTCTCTCTCACACACACACATACACACACACACACAATAACAGCAAAAACAATTTTCAAGTGCAGCCCTCATCAAGGACCATAAAACTGCTTTCGGATTCCCAGAACTAATATCAATTTTGCAGAAGAAACAAGGGCCATGCACAGCTACTGCACTACGTACCTCAAAATCATAGATCAGACCTCACTGTAAGTGTCTTCCTACAGGAAAAAAAGCTTTTCAGTGAATATAATAACTGTAATGCTGGAGGTCCCCTGTATGAGAGATTACAGGTATGGAGCTATATATAATAAACCCTACAAGAGTCACAATGAAGCTTGTGTATAGGCAAGAATTCAAAGAGGATTATTCGCTTTCACTTTGACTGTAATTGTGTTTTTGTTTATGTAATCGCCAAATGGAACAGATAACACTGTCTGGACATCCTCTGCTACCAAGTACCTGTAACACATTCCCACAAAACTACCACGTTATCTATCAGTATGATCTGTCTACATCCTGCTGCGGTGGATAGGTTTACATGTTTGCTAGCAGGGCAAAGCACTGGCAGAGGCCGTATTGTTTGTTGCAGGGGGTTTAATGACAGGTAATTTGTTACACACTGACTAAAGCTGTCAACAGTGGTCAGATGGCATGCTGTCATGGAGACAGCATTCTCTCTTACTACGCATAAGGCTCCCCTTGAGCTGCTAACACAGGGGGTCTGTCAGAACATCGCAACTAATGCACTTATGATTTCTTACCCAGCTCCGTTTTGTTTCTGCTTATAATTTTAGCTCTGTTTTACATTTTCAGGTTTTTAATTTCTGAAGTTATATGATCTTTTGTAATCAAAAGGAACACAAATGAATGAAGGCAGAGAGAAGTGCAGGTTTTCGTGTATCTTGAAATCAGCCCAAAATGGTAGGCAATACTCAGGTGATCAGCAAACAGGCAAAACAATCAATAAACAACAGGCAAAACAATCAATAAACAACAACAACAAAAAAAAAACACACAAAACAATCAATCAGCTTAATAATGTTACAGGTGTCATGCTGGAGTGAGATAATGTGGAATTAATCTAGTCCTATGACCAGGATGTCCTGCATAAGAATGGCCCTTATTATATAAGCAGGTGATCCCTTCATGTCCAGTGGTGGAGCTGCTCGGTGGTGCTTCATCTAATGGACCAGGCACTGTGGGAGAGATTTAAACTGTGTGACAAACAAAACTGACATGCGAATTGTAGCTTGTATTATACCTCAATAATACACTGGATGACTTTGAAGGGACTTTTACATCTAAGAACCATTTTGTCATGCCAAACCTGAATGGATGATAGTTGTTAAAATACAGTCTCCTGTTTTTCCTAGTGCTGGAAGTCAATCTGGCAATGCTAATCTGGACAGGTCCTGGAAACAAGAAGCCTTTATCAGGTGACTGTATCAGAGATTTTATTTTTTGCGATTTTGATCTTGTAATTTCCCACCCACTAACAATAGCTACCAAAATGTCCTTTCTCCAAGACATGTGAACATGTGCTGCTGCTGTGGGAGAAAGCAACTCATCATGTTTGGAGCTTGATATGTTACTGCCCTCTTACACATAGTAGATCTCACTGAAAACTGCTTAGTTGTTACCATGGTCTGTTTTTGCTCTTGATTCCTGGCCAATGACAGCTGTAGCATTGTCAGGATTTGATCTCACAATCTCCCAAATCAACAATAATGTTTTTCTGCTGTGTCACTTGTTATGGTATTCTGCTAGAGTCTGCTAATTTGCCTCTCCTTGAAACCATAAGATTGAACTGTGTTAGCCTCATACAGCCAATAATGGCCCAATCTAGGGCTTTTCCTATCAGCAGCGAGATGAGATGTGTCGCCTTGCATTATCTCTTGCAACAAGAAGTACAGCAAGCTCTGTAGCAAGAACCTACTTGACATTTGCATGGATGATGGGTGGTTGATAGGTTGCATAAGCACTGAAAGTGGGAACAGGAAATAGATGTCCTAAATAGATGGTTAGGATCTTAGAATGCAGGACTTTGTACTTAATAAGATCCTGTTTACATTGTGTACATCACTGGACATCACTGGACAACATCACTGAGAAGACTCAGATGTATCCATTATTCAAAAATGGACTCAATCATACCCTTTATAATGTACAATATGTACTGCTTATGTTGTCTCACGAGGCAAAATTCATAATCCCGTTTCAGATGAAGCATACAGAGAAGTTGAGCAGGGGGCCAAGGCTGAATTCCCACCCTAACCTAACATTTATCCAAAATAATACACCAACAGCATTCTGAGATTGAATAGTCACATTAGCAATATTGGATAAAATTACTGACTTTATTCTAAAGGAAACTCTGATCTAATCAGAAATCATATGTAAATGTTCCATTGAGGCTTTCGTTCTGGGACACAGCAGGCAGTGGTTTTACAGACATGTTTATTTCTGGTTTGAATTTCCTGTTATATTTTCCAGATATGCAGTAGTAATTAAAAGAAACTGATTTGATTTTGTGAACACATCCAGCTTGCTCTCAAAAAAAAGTCACCTCTAAAAGTATTGGAACAGTGAATTCTATAAAAGGAAGACATTTGGATCTGAGATCAAATGGAAAATATGAGACGATAGATCAGACTTTCAGCTTTTATTTCCTAAACATAGGAACATCAATACATCTAGATGTGTTGAACAACTTAGAACATGGTCCCTTTGTTGACAGACCACCGAATTCTCGGGTAAGTAAAAGTATTGGAACACGCTTAAATTTCAAATAATAATAAAAAAAATTAACAGAGAAATATAAAAAGCACTTATCTAACTCTCATTATTCTGCTTTGAAATATCATTTGGATGACCATTTTTTACATGTTGATGCTGACACAAAAATAGAAAAAAGTACATCTCAAGCATCTCAAAGTAACTGACTGTCTGACTCATCGGTTACTCTGTTCATGTTCTCATATCCAGGATATGAAGTACAAAAGCAGACCGAAGGCTGCTGAGAAATAATAACTACTAACTCTCTACTTTTAATTATAATGCCCTATAGTCTACATTACCAGCTATGAGCACACTTCTCTATGTCATTGACTGGAAACTGCATGATTAATGTGGATCTTATTTAAAGACTGCAGCAGACCATCTGTCACACTTACAGTCAACTACATACAATTAGGGATTAATAATCCGGATTAAGAGTTTCACATTAATCTGAGACCTTATTAGGATGTGCAGATGAAAACTGTTTATATTAGCACGCTACTAGCAAATGTTGGACAATATGTCACAAATATGCTGCAATCTGTCTTCAGAGGGCTAGAGGTGTTGACACAAGCAGGGAAAGTGTGCATGCATGTGGGTGTGTGTTATAGTGCTTCATTTTCAGATGGATGGAGCGATGTCATTAGTCACAGCCCTTTCCCTCTCATTAGCTCAGACGGTCGCCATGGCAGCCACACAAAGGCCGACCCCTCCTTGCCGGTACACGGAGAGTGACAGGCCAATTAGAAGAGGGCACACTGACACACACTGTGATTACCACTCAGACATAGAAAGAGGAGCGACAGAGCGACAGCCTTGCAAAAGAAGATAAACGTGATGTCCTTGCCGAATTTTCGCTAAAACATCTTTAAAGCTTAAGATAAAACATGCGAAAAAGAGAGTTCTTATGTATGACAATCAACGTGACTATTTACCAAATAGACTACTGACACACATAATTTAGAGACAAAAGTACCTACATAACCACATGCAATATTATAATACACTAAATCTCTACCGGTTTCAAATATGCCATACTGAATTCACTACTTCTAATTCCTCTAATACTTTTAACTCACTTTGGACATAGATTGCAGCATACTTGGAGAAACCTGTCCTTGTCATGCTGTGGGTGCAGTATTTAAAAGGCTTCTACCTCATTTCCTAATATATTTTCAGATTAATGTAGAAACTCTTAATGTAGACTTCACTCAAAAAGAGGTATCTCTGAGGCCCTCACATCAAAGATACAGACAGGTGACAAATTGAATAAAAAAAAGGTGGCTGTTTTGCTAAAGATGGCAACTTGATGGGATGGCTTGAGTCCACTTGTCCCCTCTGAGAGTGTGGTCATCGCACATCAATTCAAAGTTATTTTGACTGATCACCTTTATCCTTGGAAGAAACATTATAACACTTCTGGTAGAAGTGATGTCTTCCTGGATTACAATACCACTGTCCAAAGGGCATGAGGATACACTGAATAGTTTGGGTATGAGAATTTTGTAAATCCTATGCTATGGCCTTGATTTCAACCCAACTGAACAGCAGTGCTCTCCACCACCTCCATCAAAACACTAATTGAGGAAATTTTTTGGAATGTTCTATCCCTCTATACAGTTCCAAAATCTTGTAGAATCTATGTGCATTGTTGTTGGTCTGGGGGCCAAAGACCTTGCTGAATCATTGTGTGGTATTATTTTCTTTTGTCACCCATCTGTATATTATACATTGTTTAATAAACACAACCCAATATAGCTGTGATCACCCAAATTCCTGTTTTCATCTAGTCACACATTCCAGTTTCAAAAGTTTTTAAAAATGCATGTAACCAGTAACACAAGTAAACGTTTCACTGTGATTGATGTTGCTGGTAACTACTTTGTCTATTTAGTTTGTCTGGACTAATTATATTTAATAAACCTGCATTTTAATCCAACATTGTCATTCTCTGACAGAAGACAGAACCTAGCATATATTCACCAGGTTATAGCAAGTTAAAGCTAGCTCCCATACACACTGCATTAGATAAACTGACAAATCATCCTTCACCTCTGGCTTCCTCATTATGAATAGATTTATATGAAATGTTTGTCCTCTCTTAGAATGCTTTGTGGCAGTGTACACTGTTAATTAAAATTGAACTGAACAGAATTGAATCTATAGCAGCTAGTCCCATGCTCGCTGCATATCAAAACTGGTAGATATAAATAAGAAATAAAAGAAATATAATATATGTGACGGAGATCTCAAAAAATGTCATGGTTTCTAATTGGAATTAGAAACGGGAGTTTACTATATTTCTCTTCACAAGATTTAAACTGATAAACTGACAATAACAAGATTACTAAAAACAAGCAAAGAGATGCAACTCTAATCAGAGGTCAGTAATAGGTCAGTTTACCAGTTTACCAGTGCTGTGATGAGGCCTAAATTCTGATGGATACATTTCATGTTATTGTTCAGCAAACACATTACTATGCTTATATTAATTATATATATTAATATATTATTATATAATAATATAATATATAATATATAATATATTAATATTATCATATTGTAATACTTAATAGAGAGGATGGATATGAAATGGTTATGAGTCACTTGCGCAATTATATAAATGAACATACATAGTAGTGTTACTGAAAGTTGTTTACTGGAGACTGAGTCTATCCCCAAATGCCACTGCAAGATGTTCTTTGTGGGCTTTCCCACAATTATATTACGCATTATACTGTGTGTATTTTATATAAATTCACAACTACTTAAACTAAAACTATGTGGATAATTGATAACGGCTAATTTGTTAATAAATCATATAATCTTGAAGTTGACTATGAGAATGGTATTAGATTTTTCTATAAGGACTTTGCTAAGCTTTGCCTTAAGTCTCTGCATGAGGTAATATTTAGATATTTTCAGTAATGGCAAAATTAGGCCTTAAGACTAGGTATTAAATAAACTACACATCCTGAGATTTTCTGAGCCACTGATACAATGACAGGTTTTTATCTGAGTCCATGATAGGATTCGGGGAAGATGGATTTAACCGAATACAAGGCAATCCTAGAAGAAATAGTTGTTCCAAAAGTTAAATGCTCTAGACTGTGGAGGAGGTTCACCCTCCAACAAGACAATGACCCTAAGTATATTGCAAAAGCTACGCTGGAGTGGTTCAAAATTAAGAACCTGAATGTATTAGAATGGCCCAGTTTAAGCTCAGACCTTAGATTGTTTGAGAATCTGAGACTTGAGTACTGCTCTTCACCAACTGTCTCCATCCAATCTGACAGAGGTCAAGCAATTTTGCCAAGAATAAGCAAAAATTTGAGTATCCAGATGTACAAAGCTTATGGAAATACATCTAAAAAAAACCCCTGCATTTTCTTTAACTGCTGTTCTACCAAGTCCCAAAGGAGGTGAGTAATTATGCAACAACAAATGTCTGCTTTTTTGTTCTTTTGTACTTTTGTTTCACAATTAAAACTGCACCTATATATATTGTGTAAGTATTTAAATTTCCATTCAAGGTGGTAACAGTGTATCAGCAGATAATGAAGGTTCAAGAAGGTGCCAGGTATCAGGCTCTTTGTCTGCTTTTGTGTTTACTATCTGGCATCTGGACTGTAGAAAGGCTCAGTTCTTATCTTGCACCTGTGCTTTTCTTTCTTCAAGGTTTGTCGATCCTAATTAGTGGTTCCATCCATGGCAAATATGTTCTCATCTCTGCCGATGTCTCATTTCAGCTTGTATACAACCCATCATTATAACAATTGCTACTGCTAACTTTTACTCAACCAATACACTGTGAAGATACCCAATATTCATCCATAATGGAACTGGAAGTAGCACTGAACAAACCTTTTACATGAAATCAGTACTGTCATGAGGATTACCAAACAAACTGAGTCTCAGGCTGGCATCAGAGCTGTGGTTGAATACTGAGTAGAGCAGGGGTTTCAGCATGTCATTTTAAGTAATGGGCAACATTATACTTAATTCAATGGGAAGTAGGCCCAACAACACAGCAACAACTCTTCTTAAATATGTTAATTTATTGCCATGTATGAAATGATCCACATCCATTATGAACAACAACAACAAGATATTTGTTCGAGATGGTTCATCATTGCAGTCAAAACAAAATGAACTGGCTTTTTCGCAAAACAACAATTTTCTATGGGAGTCGTCTAGCAGCTTATCCGCTTTTTATGACAGGGATGTGAAAGAAAAAAAGAAAAAAATATCCTGAGATGCTGCATCTTTAAAAAATAACCTGATCAAACACATTCTATTAGAAAACTTTATTTTGTGCTGAATTTCTAAAAACATTCGAATCTGAATGGTTAAAATAATTAATTAATTGCCTGGATTATCATTATTGCAAAAATATGCAATTAGCTTGAGTGTTATGTAAGAGGAAGTATAATGTGTGTACATACCAACATCTAATATCTAATGGACATTCTGAAAAGAATGTGAATATGAGACTTAGGTATGTACAGGGATTACATAGTTTATATATTTCTGTCAAAATAGAAAAAAATTAACTAGCATTAGTTGTCTATGCAGTAAGTCAGTCAGCTAATTGCTTGCTGCTGTATGCCTTTGGTTGGACAATGAGCTATGAAAAGCCACGTTCCACTAAATTCAGAGGGTATTTTTGCTGCACCTCTTTTTTGATGGCATAAAAATAACAAATAGGACTAAGGACCATAAAGCAGAGGGGGTCAAAAATGATTGACAAGTTTTGGTTTTCTTTTCAAATAAGGCAGCATAAAGAGGTTACCAGTGAAATAATCCACTCAGCATTCCCTGCCAAACAAACAGGAACATAAAATCTCTAAAGCAGAATTCACATTATCAGAGACGTTGTACTTGCCTCAGCAAATGATTTGAGTGGAGTAATTTTCCTGGGCAATGCTGACACATTGCACTTGGAGTTTAAATAAATAAATCCCATAGATCAGAAAGCCTGACATCCTACAGAATGTCTTTATAATACTATGCACCATGATAGAATTTAAAAGATTGAGAGAATTAACATTAAAAGAATAACTATTTATGTATAGTTATTTATGTATCTCCAAAATTGTCCAACAATCAGGTAAATATAGCATCATGACCAACACAAGAAGGCATTTAAAGAAAGAAAGAAAGAAAGAAAGAAAGAAAGAAAGAAAGGTATTTAACTGTGTACAAGAAACCTTGCAATAACTAACTTGGCACATATAATACAAGTTTT
This sequence comes from Hemibagrus wyckioides, assembly GCF_019097595.1. Classification (NCBI taxonomy): domain Eukaryota; kingdom Metazoa; phylum Chordata; class Actinopteri; order Siluriformes; family Bagridae; genus Hemibagrus; species Hemibagrus wyckioides. The sequence continues at coordinate 20,707,605 of NC_080720.1, read as the reverse complement.
ATCAAGTTTTATAGTTAAATGGAAATCCATTTAGCTTTTAAATGTAAAACTAAATGACCTGTTTAATTGTATAATTTAATTAGTTATGAAATAAAATAACAAAATGAAAACAGTGAAACACAGTGAAACTCTCCCTATATATATATATTTTATAGTCCTAGCAATGTAATGGGCAGGTGTCCATATACCTTTGGCCATATAGTGATTATGCTAACATAATGGGCCATAATAACATTATGGTTGTCATAATGAGACAGAGTTGTCACTATTGGGCCATTGAGCAAGGCCATTAACCCTCTCTGTTCCTGTGCTCTGACCCCAACCTTCAAGGATGGGATATGTGAAGAGAGAATTTCACTGCGCTGTAATGTATATGTGACAAATAAAGGCTATTTCTATTTTTCTTTTTTCTATGTTAACACAATGAAAAATGCTGTCATAGGAAAATAAACAACAATAGGGTGAGGAAGACAATAGTCTTCTTAAATTCATTTTATACCATTATGTAAACTATGATTATGGCATAGATTTTATTTCGCATGTAGTAGAACATCTAAATATTTTAAATCCACTTATTATTAGGCCTAGATTATTATGGACCATAAACATTTTTGTGCAAAAGAAATTTATTAGAACAAAAGCATTATTGTGAACATGTGATTTGTCATGGTATGCTGTTATATAGGGTGTCTGAAACATCAGAAACTAATGTAAGGAAAACCTTACAATCAACTTTAACTGTGATTTTTAGCCTACAAAAAATGGCAGTGTGTGAAAGCTTTCAAGTCAGAACAATAAAAAAAATCTGTATTTAATTAAGAAGAATTAGATTTTTTAGAACCATCAAATACATCCTGCAATCAAGAACATCAGAAAGACTCTGCCTGTTGGAAATTATTAGAAAAGTCAGTTCTCTAGAAGCATAATTACGCCAAAAACCTATCAAAAAATGCTGTTTCCAAAAATCTATTTTGGCAAGTAACTCTGATTTCAGTGTACAAAGTGATATTCTACTTTACACATTTTGTTTTAACTGAACACAAGTTGTTGATTACAGAAATAGTGCTTTATTAAATTTAGAACAGTGATGGTATTGTTTTGTAATTCATGAATTCTTTAACAATCTCCGATGTGCTTGTTGAACATCCCTTTATTAAAGTATTGGCAGTAATATGAATTTGGTTCCTTTTTTGCAGCAGTAATCTTCTATAACCTTCCATTTCACTAGATTTTGGAGTATGACTGGTGATTAGGGACTGTTAGGAACTGTTCTTGGACAAGAAGGACTGGTACCCAGACAGAGTTCCAGTTCATCCTACAAGTGCTCAGTGGGGAGGAGGTCAGGGACTGTGCAGGTCATTCATATTTTTGCACACCTTTAAGGTATTTTGCACAAGGACTTTATCATGCTGGAACAAGTTTAGTCCAGGCCTATTACTTCTAGTGAAGGGACATTATAATGCTACAGCATACAAAGACATTACAGACAATTGTGTACTACTTTGTGGCAACAGTTTGGCTGTCAGGAACAGCTGGACAATTCCCTGCCAGCCCCGGAGAGGGCGCTGGCAGGTGACCGTTGGAAGCCTGCTTTTTTGTGTGTATTTTGTGCCACGCCTTTCCCATTGTTCTCCTTCCTGTTGTATCACCTGTTTCCCATTTACCTTAATGTCTAGCCCTATAAATAGGGATCCTTGTGTATCTGTCTTCATCGGTCATTGTTTATTGTTCAGTGTTTTATGTACTGTTCTGGTTCAAGTCATGTCCTAGTTTATGTTGAAGGTTTTGTTAGTTTCAGTTTAGTTAGTGTCATGTTAGTCTATGTGATTGTTAGTCTTCCCCATGTCTGTCTGTCTATGTGAATGAAGCAGTGCTTCATTGAATCCCACATATGGGTCTGTTTCCATGGCGTGCCAGCACACATGCTATCACAGAGGTCCAGGATCGAGTCCTGCACAGGGCGGGGGCGCCCAGACATGACATTGGCTAGAACCATATATAGCTGTGATGGTCTGGTTTCTAGACTGAACTGAACTTTTTATTGTCGTTGTGTTTATACAGCTACTAAGACACCTAATATTAAAAACAGTTGTGTATATACAGTTGTGTGTACTGTAGATGTGACTGAGAATAGTATTCTAGTATATTAACATGAAATTTGTCAATGAAGCTCATATATAATCATATTATTAAAAATCTATTGTCACTATTTCACAGTAACTATATTGCTGCTTGACGTCTTGTAGAAAAACTGAAAAAATAGGTGTAAACATATTCTCCATGCAGTATATAAATCATGAATTGAGAAGGTCTATATTAATCTCCTCAATAAATTTCACATCAACATTAAATTACTTTTTATATTCTCTGCTAGCAAAGTGGTACAATTCCTTATATAAGCACAGAATGATTTATTTTGGACTTCCTGCCAATTATAGGTGTGTTTCTAATACAGCAGATTTTCCAGGAACTTGGGAATTTCTTTCAAATCTCTTTAAGCATGTTTACACTAAAGGAAAAGATGTCAATTCTTGTTCTCGTATCAGCAGTAATCGGAATGTTTTAGTATGCTTTTTTAATGTACTTTTTACAATAGAAACTTCTAGAGGTTTCCAGGGCTTGCGCATTCAATGCAGTGATGCAATATTCAATCTGTTTGACTAAAATGTACTATTGGCCATAAACATTTGCAACATGCATTATTTTAATTCAGGCACAACATTCTGACACATTCATTCATGAGATATTTTACATTCGTCCCCAAAAAACAAACATTATTTATATTCTCTTTAAAAACAGTATAAGAATGAAGATCACTGTTCTTAATGACCACACATAACTAATAGGTTGTACATGTATTGCCCATAGAGTAAACTGTTCAATGTGCACCAAACCCCTACAAAAACTGTAGCAATTATAATAAATCTTTCTGCCTATTGCTGCTGATGCAAACTTCACAGATTGGTACTTACCATACCCCCATCCTTATTCTAGGCTGGAGGATTAATACAACCCAGAAAACTTTCAGTGTTCAGGGGAAGGAGGATAATATAAGGTATTATTATTAGTAGTAGTAGTAGTAGTAGTAGCATCTTAATTGATTAATTTTAACACCAATATGAACATCTGCAAGAATCTTTTAGTATTATGTCTACAAGTGAATATATATATATATATATATATAGTAAAAAGAGTTAGAGTAAAAGGTAGTTTACAATCATTACACATTAGTGTCACATTAATATCATAAAACACCACATAGAGACACCCCCAAGGGTGGTGGTACACAGCTGTCCTTACCATCCATCTGACCACAAAAAAACAGGTGGTTTGGGATGAGCTCCTGGCCATACTCAATATGGTAGTAATCAAGAAGTCCCACAGTGACTGGTCCAGCCCAAATGTTTTGGTTCCCAAAGCTGACAGTTCAGTCAGGCTTTGTGTAGTGTCTAAAATTGACACATACCCATGTTTTTGAGGTGTCCACTCCATTTGGATGACACCAATTCATGACCCTTCCTGTTTGGTTGCTTGGGGCCCCAACAGCATTCCAGCAAAACATGGCCAGAATCCTCTGTCCAAACACTGTTTACTGCTTATCTAGATTGGCAGTGGCATTTGAGGGCTGTTCTAAAAGTGGGAAGGTTGGCGGGACTCCCAGTCGAATGGAAGTATGGTATCAGGGTTTCCACTTGGGCTTCGAGCAGGTACTCCCTAAATTGATAAGATAGCATCAATTGCAGACTGTCCAAGGCCCAAGATCAAAAAAGAGGTGAGACAGTTTCTGGGGCTGGCTGTTGTATTTCATAGTTTTGTGGCATAACTACTTAGAAGGCACTGTCCTGATGACTGATCAAACTAAAAAGGGGGCACTAGATCTCATCCAGTGGACAGAGCCATGCCATACCACCGATATACTCAGGTAAAGGTTGTACTCTGTGGCAGACCATTTTTATATGCTCCCACCATTTTGTTTTGCAGACACTAAAATCAGACAGGGGCTGGGAGCCATGTTGTCCCAGATAGTGAAGGGGTAGAAGCACCCTAAAAGATAAAGAGAGTCTGGCCAACGAATGGGTGGTCCTCAAACTCTGGTACTTGGTTGGGATGAATGCATATAGTAGAGACACCAGAGGGCTCACAGACACTAATATGGCAGACACTCACATAGTTTAAGCCTAAACAACAGGATAAATTAAAAAAAATAACAAAAAAGGTATAAATCATTGCTACAGTGTTTTTTTTATAAGTATGCATGGTTGTACTAGTGAATTGCAGTAGTGATTGGCAGCCAATAGGCTTGTTAATGTTCCATGGCATTCACCAATGGTCTGCACTTACAGAAATCAGAAACATGTCAATTTGCTCCCCCAGGAAATAAACCCATCTCTGTACAATCTCCATCCCTAAGCCATTTAAGGAATCTCAACATGTTCTCTGTTTCATTGTATTTACAGCCTGACTTTGACAGGTTATATGACTATATAACCGTGTGAATGGCCAGGGCATGATAAATGCTGAGGCCAGAACAGAGAGAAATGTGTGTATATGGGAGGCCACATTTAATGGTGCCTAGATGCAGTCTCTAGTTATGAAAGTGTTATTTATTAGCTCTTTGATATGTGGCCAGAAAATACATTGGGGCATTTAGAGATAGCTAGAATCTAATCATTATGATGAACAGATGATAAGAGAAGGGAAGAGACAGAATGAAAAAGAGAGAGTGAGAGACAGGGAGGGAGATGGGAAGAGACAGAGAAAGGCAAAGTCAAAAGAACACAGGCCAAGACAGAATGACACAGTGAATTGGGTGGGGAGCGCTCACATTAACACACTATGACTTTCCTAAAATGCATGACACAGAGTCACCTTTTCAAAAAGTACACGTGATGATGTTCTTTTCCTCCGAATGAGAGAGAACATTGTGTCTGCCATACTGAGGGATTGCCCTCTCTTTGAGCTCATCTTTCTGTTTCTGTGAGAATGGTTCACTGACTTTCAATAATACAAAAAAAAAACATTGGCAAACCGATAGAAAAGAATGAAAAGGCCTTCTCTCTGTCACTTTCTATGGCAATTCTCTTCAGTCCACATTGACCTCAACAAGATCGAACACACAGAGACGCACACAAAAGACTTGAGAAGGCTAAGCAATACAGATAAAACAGAATTATTGTTGTAATGCATTTATCTTACTTTAAATGTAAAAGGACATGAGTGTCTTTAGTCAGGATGGCAAAGGGTATTAGGAGAGTGTTACTGAATGACAACGTCTGAAATATAATACCTGGAGAATTAGTCTTGAGTAGGAAAACATAGCTAATGGCAGCATGTTTATTTCACAATTCTTATTTTTAGTCACAGCACATTAACCTGCTGAGGAAGAGAGCTCAACAATATCTGTCTGTATGAAAACAATCACCTTCACAGATATCTTCTGTCAGAGATGTCCTTATAGCATATAGCACAGAAACGTGGGGAAGAGAAGAGAAGAGAAGAGAAGAGAAGAGAAGAGAAGAGAAGAGAAGAGAAGAGAAGAGAAGAGAAGAGAAGAGAAGAGAAACAGAGGAACAACCGGGCTGTATAGCAGAAAAGAAAAAAAACCCTGAAAGCTGTAGAATGAGAAAAACACCCAATAAAAGAACAAACTGGGAAAGATATTAATGGAAGATGGCAGAAGAGGATTTGCACGGCCAGGTTGTGGGGTATGAAAGGAAAACATGCTACACACAAAACCTGTTAGTTGGGTGATAGCATGCTGTAATCGATTGTGAACACTGCTGAGTTTAGCCAATCACACAGACTCAGAGTCTGCTCCAAGTTAGAGCACTTACACACTGTCTGCTAGCAAAGAGAGAGAGAGAGAGAGAGAGAGAGAAGGGGAAAGAGAGAGAAGGGGAAAGAAGCAAAGCATGAGCAAGATCTGAAGAAAATGCACTGAAGCTGAAAAAAATAATGAAAGGGAGGAAGACAAAGCAGTGAGAGATACAAAAAAAAGGGATGGCGAGACAGAAGGAGATTAGTCTTGAGCAGACTGTGAGCTTCCTTTTGTGAAGGATTGACCTTAAGAGAGTGGAGCTTATGACATTGGTTTGCTTGCTTTCATTCAGTCTCTCACCAAAACACAGCATGAAAAAAATCTCTGTAAATATAACTATATCATGTTTCTCTTACAAAAAGAAAACTAAAACTTGACAACGGCTGATTATGTATTGTAACTGTAGTTACCATAATAGTTCTTAGATCATTTTTAATCACTATTATAATGTAAAATTTCGCTCTGTTGCCTGTTTCTGTGGTAATGACTGAACTTCTACAGTCTGTTTGGGCATTTTGCAAGCATTTCAAGGTGTGGTTTGGTGTTGGGTAACATTTAAGCCCTCAGGCACTCAAACAAAAAAATTACCATCATCCTCAGATCCAATAATTTTTCAGCCTACTTTAATTAAACTTTAAACATTTTTCATTTAAGGCCAAGTGATTTTTTTATTTTTATTTTTGACAGAGTTGATTTGAAGAATATTAGTTAGATACAGCTCTGAGGCATGGAGATTTACTTCTGCTGGAATAAATGACTATTTTGTTTTAATCCCTTAAATAAACAAGCTTGTTTGTAATGCAAGCAGCCATAATTATTACATACAGTATATCATAATCATTCAGTATAGATGTGTTACAAACTGCACAAACTTCACATATATTTATTCAGAAATCTACCACTATGAAATAATTAACATGTCACCAACAGTTGAAGGATTTATTAAAATAAATTTCTCGCATGACCAAACTGAATGAAATTCCTAGTACACATGTGACATATTACGGTCAAACATGAATTATTCTCTGCTTCATTCAATTACTTCATTAATTTACTTTTTTAACCTTACTAATATAAATCATAAAGGTTGAGCAGTGATTGGAGGAATAGAAAAGAGCAAACAAGGGGGAGTGAGAGAGATCCTATTAGTTGCGCTTGGCAGACTTCACCTGTTCAGAAAAACTGTCTCAATTATGAACTGGCAATAAAAGATAGGATTGCCAGATTGAACCAGCTTGCTTCTCTCCATATGCACATGGTTTGCCTCCAAGAGGTGATTGATGAAGGAGGAAGGAGGAGCAGAGGGGAGCACAGACAGAAACTACTCAGCAGGTGCTGGCTAAGATGGAGGATAGCAAAACAGAGGAATATCATTTTACAGTGCAGGCAATAACAAGGAAGGAGTGATGATTGTGTGCGTTATCAGGTCATTTTAACTGCAGGTAATCAGATTGAAAGAGGACCTTGATCATTCTTTTCATTCCATTAGATATATCTGTGCTAAATCTGTGCTGCATCTCTTTCTGCTGCCTAGATTTGAAGCCTAGTGATATAACATCAAATTAAGCACACCAAAGAGATGTCCTGCTAGTTAATTAGTCAAATGTTACTGATTGAATATACAATACAGTACAGTGATAGCCCTTTCTTCACATATCCCAGCTTGTTAGAAAGTGCACAGGGTCAGCCATGACATGACCCTCCAACAGTGGCAGGGCTTTAACATCTAACTTTATAATCAGTTACCACTGATCATCGCTGAACCACTGAGTCTCTATATTTTGTTTGTTACCATGGTGGACCTACATTATCATTCAGCATATAATGTTGCTTCGTCAAAATTCCAGGGTATGTGAAGGGGTGTGAGCTCTAAGTTTATGGTGATCTCTGTGTGTCCATGCAGGTGGGGACTCCAAAAACATGCCAGCCAAGGGACTGACCATTCTGAATTGCTCTAAAGTAAGCTTATGTGTGATGCCCTGGCAATCACTGAATCAAATCCTCTTGAGTCCAGTTTTTTTATGTTTTGCTAAATATTTTATGGGTATTTACTGCATTACCAAACCTGGTTTTCCGAGTCTCTTTTTTGTGAAAAATGTTCCTGGTGGTCCAGTGGCTAAGAATATTGTGCTGTCATCGTTGCATTTGATTCCTGTGCAGGGAACCATCCCAGCGACTGAGCTCTCAGTGCCGGTCCCAAGCCCAGATAAAATGGAAGTGGTGCATCAAAAAGGGCATCTGATATAATACATGCAACTAAAGTATGATCCATCATTCAATTCATATTTTTTCTGTGGCTGAATTTCAAATGGAATTCTGCTGGACATATTGTGTACTACACAGTTTCTTCTACCTCTTTATTCATCCATACCTCAATTTTCTGAGCCATTTATCCTACATAGGGCTGCAGAGAGCCTGGAGACTCTCCCTGGGGACTCTGGACACCCTAGTCCATCGCAAAGAAGCAACCGCACACTCTCATTCACCCAATCACACACTATTGACAATTTAAACATGCCATCAGCCTACAGTGCATGCTGTTTGGCTGTGGGAGGAAACCGGAGTACCTGGAGGAAACCCCCAAAGCACAGAGAGAACCTCCACTCACACAGGATGAGAACTCCAACCTCCAACCCCAGAGTTGTGACACAAACATTCTGTTAAGTTACATGTAGTGTAAAGTAAACATGTAGTGTAAAGTAAATATGAATATGATTTTGGGAATATTTTCACCACTGTTTGTTGCCCATAATATTCTTTCGAAAAATAGAGCCTCAGAGTAATCACCATTTCCCCACTTCTGCATGTTAAATAAATTAAAACTAGGACCAGAGTTTTCTGATAACAGAGCAATACCCAGAATGCTTATTGCTTGAATGACCTCTCTCTCATGCAGAGAGCACCGCCGATCTTGCTCCTCTGGCTCCCAGCCATAGAAGGCTGTTGTGGCATTGTCTGAAATTCTAACTCGCGATCTCCTGATGATACGAGTGAACACTTTTCTGTCGCACCACCAGGGAGACCTATTAAGAGGAAAGTTTACTTTCTATTACCATTATCTTTTCCAGCTACAAATACAAAGCGATCATTTGCAGATCTGGAAAATTTTGGAGAAAGTATCAATATTTGTTATCAACACTTTCAATTTCGACTTTCTAAAGTCATATTTATAAAAAGCTATGAATTTATATTAATTTCATGTTATCTTGCTTTCATGAGGTATTGTACACATCTAATAATTCTTTATTTATATGCATTATGCTGCATAGCTATCTTTAATATGCATTATGAGTTGCTAACATGTACTTGATGCAAAGCAAGTTTTTAACATCACAAATATCAAAGATTCTCAAGCCACCTTTATACAGTGTACATAGATCTTGCTATATAGATTGATACCATCAGATTATATCAGGTTCCACATCTGTCAGAAGCAGCAAGAATCTGAGGCTACAATGTGCACAGGCTCACCCTAACTGGACAGACTGGAAAAAGACCATGTGAAGTTTTTCCATTCGTTATACACCTGACCTTCATAGAAATTGTTAACCAATATTTTTCCATGTTCATGATTAAAAGCAGTAAGAGAATCTGTCTGTGACAGTCTAAACAAAATAGGCTCAGTAATATTTGAATGCATATTTTAAGTGAGTACAAATAAACTCAGAGTAAATGAGTATGACGGCTCTAGTGCCTACAGTATAGTGGACTCAGTTTAGCTAAATGCAGTATGTTACATTGTTACATTTATTGATCAGTTTCTCTTTTGAATTGGTTTGTAACTAATGATTAATTATTCAGTTTAAAACTAATGCTACAGGCTGATTCAATTTTCAATTTATTTGAGCTTTTATGTGAGTTTTGTGAAAATGTTCTGACCGTAAGATTTGTTGGATCTCTGTGTATTTTCTGTAATACCTGACTACTTCTAATGGCAATAACTTCTGATATCTGAATCTGACATGATTGATTCTTGTTTTCCTAGAGCAAAATGTTCACTATCTAGGATTCTACTCTCTTCTTGACATAAATGTACTTAATAGTTCAGAAATGAAGGCATTCGGTATATCTTAAAGCATGTTAAAAAGTCACTGTCTTATACCCACCATTGTACTAGGTCAATCTTTCATCTAAAAAAATATATCACACCACACATTTAACTGTCTCTTCTTATCCAACTGTGTTGGTAGAGAGCCATAATTCAGCAGAGCAGCCATCAAGGCTCGATTCAGGGATGAAGATCAACAGTGACGCTCATGTGAAGGTAAAGTGTGTGTGTGTGGGTGTGTGTGTGTGTGGGTGTGTGTGTGTGTGTGGGTGGGTGTGTGCATGTGGCAGAGTACTAGTGTCACTGAACTGTGAAGGGGAGATAGCCCCAGGGCCAGTCACCGATGGAGACCTTTCAAATTCCATCGTGTCATTTCAGTTCCTTGTCCCCCCCTCCTACTATCAAGGTAGATAATGCGTTTGGGTAAAGGTTACAACACACCCTGACATTTCTGCTGAAACAACTATGAGATTCTTAATATCCCTTCTTGTAAATGTGTATTTCAGGGTTTGCATTTGTATGCGTGTGAATTTCTTTTTTTCCTAGGTGAGCTATAGGGTTTATAACACGAAAGCTAAATCTCTAAAAATAGAATCAAGGAAAGTGATAAGTGTGTAGAGAATCCAATGCTTGAATAAGAGGATGAAAAAATTTGTGCTGAGAAATTTGCAAATGAAAAGTTGTCTGCTCTTCTTATGCTTATCTCTTCTGCTCTGATTGTGTGTGCATGTGTGTATGTGAGCATGTTTTTGTATCTTGGTGTTGCCAAATGTTCTCAAAATGATCAGAATATCTGATAGTTTTGACCTAGTTGGGACATTTGCTTTTGACAAGTTTTTGCTTTTTATTAAAAAGACTAAAAGAACAGGGTGAAGGCATATAATGTCACACCACATGTATTGTAAGGAAAACTGTGTGTGTGTGTGTGTGTCAGAGTGAAGGCAGGCTTTGAACTACACACCTCATTATCTCAATATCTCAACTGCCATGACAGATCATTTTCAATAACAAAATTCCCAGTGTACAAATGATTATATATATTCCTGAACATGCACAAGAATAGACAAGCTTAGATTGAACCCACAGTGAATTCAACCAGTGGGGATTGTTTTTCTCTGACAAGGATGAGGAAATGCTACCTACTGCTACTGCTGTGAAATACACCACCACCTGCAACACCACCACTTGCAAGCTATTAATGTACAGCATTATCTTTTTTTTTTGTGAGAAATAATAAACAAAATTGTCATACTGTTTATACAGTTCAACTAAAAATTAAGGATAATCATTACATTTAGATTATTTCTATCTAAAAAGCTTACAATATATAATTAAGCGATTTGATGGAACTACAGTCAAATCATCCGTTTATCATTTGCCCAGTATGTCCAAAGAATTTTTGTAGACGTTTTTTTAAATATATAAAAATTACATTTACATCCAGAATGTATATAATTTCTGTTAAGATGCTTTGTGGCAATGTTCATAGATAACCATTGTGTTATACAAGTAAAATGGAATTGAACTAAAGTGTCTTTGCCTTTCTGACCAGCATATGGACAGATCTGTCTGAAAGTTTTCTTGGTCTTCCAGTGGATTCCTTACCTTTTGCAGTTCCCCTTAACTGCCATTTCCTACTGACATTTTAGAAAGTGAAAAATGATTTGATATCTTTTGCTTTGTGGGCATCAGTTAACTTCATTGTTAGATAATCAATCAGCTCCATGGACGAGCCTATGATTGTTGAATATTAGCACAAGGTTTAAAGCGTTTATTCTGGATTTGTTATTTATGACAATTTGTTGTTTTATGACAATTCTTGGCCTTCCTAATGAATTTTAACAAGTCACAAGTGTAACTAGTTAATAACAGTCTGGAAAACCTTCCCACATGCCCCCAGATGTGAATAAACATATATAATATAATATAAAATACAATATAATTGGGCACTGGTTAATATAACCATTGCTGAGATTCATGGTCCCTAAAACACAAATGCTTACTCCACTTACTCCAATATGCATGTTTTTTTTTTTTTCAGGAATGGGGAATCAGTCACCTAGTTATAGACATTGACTATTCTCAATGTTCAGCCTGTTCAGTGGAGAGGAAAAAAAAAATCTAAAATATTGAGGCCTCTGGTCAGAAGCCTGCCTCACTCTCAAATTGGCCAGCACATGGCTGTTCAGTAATCATGTCACACAAGGTTGATTGGCCACTTTTAGCAGCCTCTCTTTCATGCCAATAAATGATAATTCATTAGAAAAGAAGGCATTTTCTCATGCTTCTCTGACATGTGCAATCAGCACGCACCCACATCTAAGTGACCGATGTGTCACTCCTATTCAGCATAGAGCCCCAGGGGGCAGTGAAGCTACTCTTGCCAATAACTGACACATCTAACCCCACTATGCAATTTATTTGCCAGATTAGAACATGGAGAAAAATATTTATGCCACAAAAGGGACATTGAATAAACAGTGCAAAGTGGACATTCTGAACATTGTTTAACACCTTGTTTCTATTTTTAAAAAATAAGCTGTGATAGAATACCAGTAATTGTACTGTTTTGGCATGGACTAATATTTGTACCTTCCTGTATCGTTTTCTAACAAGGTAATTTGGTTTTATTTCCAAAAATATTTTGGCTCTATTTTCACAAAACAACTAGTAGACTAATTTAAACCAACAGACACCTCAGCAGTTACTAAGAATTAATGAATGAATGCTGTAAATATATCACAGGGACAGCATCATGCATGCTCACGTTACTAAATGTGTCTTTTCCACTTATTTATATCTGTCACTGTGTCTGTTTACATATTATCTGTTCATTCCAAATAATGTATTCCTCCTTAGTTACATTGCTATGTGTATGTTAAATCTATGCAGTATATGGCAACAGGTAATTGTCCACTTCGACATACCTGGGATCATTGTAAAATTGTGTTTATCAAGGAATGTATGTGCAACCCTGCATATAACTTCAGGACAATGAGGCTATGTGCTTTACCAGCTGCCAGTACAAGAACAGACACCTTTTCAGAGCAATTGATTGGGTGTTACTGAAAGGATGTGTCCCTTTGTGAGACATTGATTGGCCAGCATTGAGTGAAGAGGCCTTCTGATGGTGATTGATTGCTCAAAGTAATTTTCCTCCTGGATGAGCAAGAGTGAAAACACTTCTTTTGTGAGGAATCTTCCTGAATGCATATATGTGTGGCCATCTTATTCTAAGTCTAAACAGAGTTTAGAGATGGGGGACAGGGCCGAGGTGAACTGAGATGTGCATAGAGGTATAAGGTATGTGACATTCTTTCAGCTCACTTCGGATCCAAAACATTGTAACAGATCCAAAACATTGTAAACACAGTAAATCATGTAAACCTATAATATACAAGCCCATTCATACACTATATACACTCATACACAAAAGGAACATTATATATTGAGAGGATTGTATGTCCTCTTTATATAATTAAAAATATAAATCACCATACAGTGAACAATGTTGACCAAACCTAAAATAACTATGAATATACAAATGCAGTGACTCTTCAGGCCTGCTTTAATACTTCTGCTGTAACACTTCATGTTAAATTCTAAAGCAAATTGTGTTGCTGTACTTTTACATTACCTATATTGTGTCTTACATTGTGCCATTAGAAGAAAGATATATAAATACCATGAACCCGAAGGCTGAATAATTGGCTATTATAATGACAAATACCGACAGTATTGACCCTCACACGTTATATTCACATATGCCACAATATCTTGATGTAGTTTTCAGTAAACTAGTCCATCATACATTAATGTGATCATAACATTATGTGACACAAACATGAAACATGATGAAAGATTATTCTTGATTCTCTGATTCTTTCTGAATTAATTCATAGACATGTTGCAAGACATGCTTTTTTTAAAAAAAAACAACAAAAACTATTTTTACCAGTATGAGATTTGCATCTGGTTTTGTGGTGTCCACAGTGGTGGTGTCCACACCCTCCACAGTGGTGACCCATGTCACCCTCCACAATAGCTCATATTAAAGTAGACACTCATGACTTTAAGAATTTGTAGTTTTTCTGTTTTTACATAGCCTAATAGGGCAATTTATTCATAGATTCATTTTTCAGACAAATGTTTACATCTTCAAAGTAAATGGTGATATCAAACCCATTTCTGCTCTCTGAGAAGTTCTTGTTCATATGCAAAAGTTAAAGCGTTATCTTCATCCACTAAAATTCTGTGTAAGGTTATCTGAACAGAGGTTAAAAAAAAAAAATCTCAGAATGCCAACAGTGTCCTGACAAATTTTATAGCAGACTTGTGCCGATAAAATAATGTATTTGTTTATACCGATTGAACATGTCCGATAAATCTGTTTCTTTTCCCCAGACAGAATGCAACATCAGTGTACTGGTAAAAAAAAAGAGTTAATCATAGGGGACAGCAATTTTATGACATACTCTTCCAGTGAGAGGAAGGCTTTATTTGCCTAAAATGATGTCCTTGCCACATGCCATAGTGCCCTAGTCATCTGCTCCATTATGGTTGATTTGTATTTTGGAAGCTTTTATGGATTCCTGATAATAACTTGGATTTTACATACAGGTCACTGTTCCCTGAAAGCAAATCTGATGTCCATCTTCTCAGATTTTGCTCTTCATCCAAGGCTTCTGGTTGGAGTTAGTGCAGACAGACTGGGAATGCAGCCATCTAGAAAATATCTAGCTGGGTACATAACGGAGTCTGTCTATTTATGTATACAAGAATACTGAGAGGGATTTGAAGATGAACAAGTGCATAGTTTTAAAGCAGTATTTAAGAGCTTTTGTGCTCCATGTTCCAAAATTGAATTTTCCTCTCCACTGGTGTGGAGTCTTGGACTCTTGAGTTTCTGTATATTTTTAGAAAGTGTTTTTCATCAGTTTCTGTTGCAAGCTATTATGTATGAGGTTTTCAGTGGACTACATTTTCCTGTTGAACTCTAGAAACACCAATTGTGGGGATGTAATATATGGATGGATGCTCTCTTTCAACTAAGTTCAGATGCCCTAGGGTTGAAAAGCTGCAATCACTGTCTCTGTGAAAGTGTCAGCTTTTCCTCTACCTTGTGGGTGCCTGTCATAAGATGAATACATAATTGTTTTTGTGAGTTGATTTGGCAATGAAGCTCATCCACTTTAAACCATGATGATAGCTGGTTAGGTGCTGGATGGAATTTGGCAATGTTCACATTGCAGATGCCGCCTCACATGCATGCTGTTGTCCAGAGGGTGCAAAGAGAAACATCTCTGTTAGTGCTGTCCAGAGTGTTAGATACCAGTCTGCTCTCAGTGAAACAGAACATGGAGCATTCCCACAGGTTCCTTTGTAAGTTGATTGTTAAGTGAAGCTCATCCAGGTTATTTCAAAGACCTGGATAGTAGCCAGCAGAATAGCACATAGAATAGCACATTTTTCCTACTATCCATAAGGACAGGGACCTGTGTGTCTGTCTGTCTTTCTGTCTCTGTCTGTCTGGATTAGATAAATAGTCAGACATTATGGTCTTCAAGCAGTGTTTATCAGGTCCAATGAAAGACAATTACAGCAGAAATGAAACACAATTACAGAGGTAGTTAGACAAGGTATATGAACATGTGTTTGGATATCTAATAAACATTATAACTGAATATATTTGAGTAAAATATCTACAACAATGATTAACAATGAGCAAAGATATTTGCATTAAAAAAATAATCCCATATGATTTAGTCAGTGATAGGGTGGCATGGTTTGTCTACCCACAGTGGATATAAAAGGTCTACATTCTGCAGGCCTGCAGTCCTATCAAAAAGGTATGGGATGACTTGAAGAGGGCTGTGCATAGGAGATCCTCTCATAATTTGATAGATCTGGAGTATTTTACAAAGAAGAGAATATAGTGACCAAATGAAGATGTAAAAAGAAAAAGTCTGAGTGCTGTATTATAAGCAAAAGATGCTTTAACTAAATATTAGTTAAATGCTTACACACTTAAACAACCAGATTATTGGACATTTTCCTTTTCCTTTTTTCTTTTAGTTTTTTTTATTTAATTTATTGGTTGCTATGTCACGTTAAAGGTGGAAACAGATCTGACATGATTTACCTTGGTTTCATGTGGGTAGCCCTAGTTAGTTAGACCTTTATCTATATTGATAGATATTTTTATATCTCTATAGTTAATTCTAAGATGTAACCTAGAATACTTATGCTTATTCTAGTATACTTATGCTAGCATATGTATATATACTAGAAGAGAGGTGCCAAGTAAACTATTATTTTAGTTTAATACTGGCATTAAAAGTCTATTTCTTTAAATTAAATTGTTTTGTAAAGTCTTTATGTGAACATTTTAACCCATTATAGCAATTATGGGTTTTTGGATTCATGTATACAGATTTCAGTCCCCTGTGAAGGATTTTTAGGAGAAACATTTATGACAAAAATTTATAAGTAAATAATAAACCTGAGACATCAAAGAGAAACATTTCAAGAAATAAAATTTGTTATAGGTTTTTTATAAAATGTGTTATAGTTTTGTTGAGCTGAACAGTTTTGCTCGGTCCAACTAAGCCTCGAAATTCCAGTCAAAGTGATGTTTGAAGATGATATTTGAACATATTGACTATACACTTGCTTTGCTATTTATGGCTTTTGATAAGTGGCGAATGTTATGTTACATTTACAAAGCAAAATTTGTCTGTGGGCAGAAAAGATGTGCTATGGAATGCAACTGCTATCCTCATGAGCTCTTAATTTAATGTAAAATAACATATTTTAATTTGTGCTCTTGTGAGGATTTGTGGTCATTCAAACACAAGAGCACTAGTGAGGCCTGGCATCTGGGGGATGGTCCACATATGAGTGTGATGGTCAGATGTCCACAAACTTTTGGCCATATCATGTACTCTTTAACAGAAAATTATGTGTTTTGAAAATATTACTGTGTTTTCATTGTTTCAATTGCATGTTACAAATACAGACCCAGAAGCAGTCAGTCCATCTAAGAAATAGTAACTTACAAGGAATGCTTCAGATGGAGCATCAGCTATAGTGTCATAAGCAAAGGGGAGAGTTGGTACAGACAGCCTCTCGGTCAGTTGTCTTGGGAGCAGTGTTCCAGTTCAGAAACAGATAAAGAGGGTGGAGGAAAATGGAAAAGAACTTAACACCCATCCATTATCAGCTTCAGCTTCTGCTTATCAGTAAGGGCTGCCTTTTTGGGTCAATTCAATCTGGGTTCGTAGGGTACGGAAGTAAGGCGGAATTTAATGGCCTTTGTTTATCTTATCTAGTGACGCGTGAGTGAAGATCCTCTCAGCAGCATGCCATAAAGTAAAATCACAGAAATACTATGATGTTTCACTTTAGTCAGTTAGGCTATTGAATTCTCCATTTTGTTCTGGTTTTACCATTAAGCAAGTTTAGCCAGAAGCTTTCTTTACTGAAAGTCATCTCCATTTCACTGTGGGAAAATAGACCATGGCCTAATTTCATCTCTATGATCACATTTCCCTTCGCAAAATGCTTTTGATGTCCATTGCCAGTTTCTCTAACATATCTCAGGTTCTCAGCTAGTTTCATTTTATCGGTGTCATTTAAGATGGGTCCAACTTTCCATTAAAGTTCAAATATATCAAAACTTAGTTGCCTTAGGCAAGTGGTCAACCTTCCTACAGATTTTAGTCCCAGACGATATTTTCTTCAGACTAATCATTGATGTGATCAGCTGTTGTTCACTGGGTTGCGAGTGACCACTGTCAGAATCAAATAGATTACTACTGACCTAGACCATAAAACACTGTCCTTATAAAGTGTATTTCAGAGAGCATTACTAGGTGTTTTGGAGTTCTGTCTTTAAATTAAATTTTGGAGTATGTGTGAGTGCAGTCTAAGGATATCCGAGTCCTTGAATCCCACTTTTTTCTTTTTTCCATGTTCTCAGGCATCCAATCCAGATCATGACCTGCTTGACATGTAGTGGACTAGGTAGACTGTAAAAATGTGCAATACCATTGTGTGAGTTCTCAATGGCCATATATATTTGATTTCATTTTGAATTAGATCTTTTTATGAATTTGCCCTCATCTGCAAACCTCCAGTTTGCATTACAAGATAAACACACTGACTACAATAACCCAAAACATGTTCTGAATGCAACAATTGTGTGAAACACCCTCTAGATTTGATCTCCATTTAAACCAATATCTTTAAGCTTGTTTGAATACCATTTCCATAATATGTCATCTGCAGTCATGTTATGGACTCAGTCACGAGAGTAATGAATGTGAACAAAGTGGATTATTTACTCTGTCATCATTTTTCCCCTAAAATGTGTTTGGAAGAGAAAGGGTTCAGAGATTGAGCATATATTGTATAGTCAGACAAAAGGACAGATAACAGAACTACAAGCCTTTTTTTTCTTTAGTTTGAACAAAAGAGCTACAAATTTTCTGTTTACCATTTTTGCTATTTAGTGGGAACACAGCCTGAAGCAAGTTGAGCAGCATGTCTTGAAATGTTGAAAAATATAAATCACTAATGCAGATCCAGATCTCCTTTAACAATGTGTGCGTAATCATTTGTCCCGATATTATTTACATTTACAGCATTTAACAAACACCCAGGGCAACAGATTCTTCTACTTCATCTTCTTCCATTTACATTATTTGGCAGATTCCCTTATCCAGAATGACTTACATCCATCTTATTGCTCAAGGACCCAGGAGTAGCAGCTTGGCAGTTGTGGAATTTGAAAACACATTCCGTAGTCCAACATCCTACCTACTGAGCTACCACTAAACATTAAATTGTTCAGTTTTATTGATGGACATCCCGCCATATAATACCACCACCAGCTGCCACTGGTAAGACCCATCATTTTCTGACAAGTTTTCACATGTTAATAAGTCGACACACTTGAAAAATAATTCAAAGACTTAGAAAACTCTAATTTTCTAATAATGGTTTCAGAGTGCTCACCTTGTATTAGTCTTACAAAAGCTGTTTTCCTTACAGAAATTTTTAGCACTTTTTCAGCTCATCTTCCTCATACTTCTTATACTAAACATTTAGTCCTTAACTTTTATTCCTGATAAAGAACCACTCTGATATACTAATTATTGAATGGAGTCTAATACAAAGGCAAATCGTGAAGTAGTCTTATTGGAATGGAAGTATAAGAACAGGGAGGCCAATTCTATTATTTTTGCCATCCACTGAAGACATTTGGGTTAGAGATTAATCCATGAATATAAGATGATAGATCGGAAGGGCTGGATTCATGTCCTGATTTTCCATTCAGATGTTTTAAACAACTTAGAACATGGCACATTTTGTTTACAAACAGCCATTTTTCAAGTGATCATAAATACCAGAACACATGTTGAACTACAGGTATTTCATGTTGCCCATGTGTGCCATGTTAAAATGTATTGTGTGAATAATTAATAGCTCTGAATATCTACTCTTTATTTCAGCCTCTTTGTTTTACCTGTAAAGACTGTATTTATTGTTTAAAAAGGATAAACTAACTAGAAGACCAGAGAGCTGTCTATGAAAGAAAAGCAAGCCATCTTAAAGCTGAGAAAAGAGGCCAAATCAATCAGAATCATTGTACAAGCATTGGGCATAACCAATTCAACACCGTGAATGTTCTGAAAAAGAAAGAAACCACTGATTTTCTAAAAACCTGACGTGGAAGCGGTCGGCCAAGGAAACCATGTTGCCTCAGCAGTTGACAGAGACTTATAGAGTATACTGTATAGAGCCAAAACACAAGATACAAACAAACCACACATCCGCAATATAGAAACAGACTGCATCCATTCTAATCGGGAGGAACTTTATCATGCATCAAGACCCAAAACACTCTGCCAGTACAACAAAGGAGTAAATTAGGAAGCAAGTCGTTCAACAGACCTTAAAACACTTCACCTCTTGAAGAGGAGACTGAAGGGAGAGACCCTCAAATCTGAGACAAATCTGCTCAAATACAACTACACGCACATACATGTAGAAGACACATCTCAGTTGTTCCATGATTTGATTAGTATTATCTCCACACTCTGGCATCAGTGTGGTGATATATATCCTGGGACTGCTGTAGACCATGGCAGTGGCTTTAAACTGCTGTTAATGCAGTTGGTTTTGTGTTCGGGTCTTCATAATTGAACAATTGATGGCTTCGGCAGGAAGGAATTTATGTTAAATCCATAATAAATTTAGAGTGAAATAAAATTAAACTGATGCTTATACTTCTTAAGTTGTTCACAGCTAAGTTGCACAATTCCACTTGACTATATACAGTTATAGAAAGGTCAAGATTTACAATCACTCTCCTGTGTCACCCGGATGAGGATGGGTTCTCTTTTGAGTCTTGTTCCTCTCAGACTTGATGATTAGAGATAAAATAAAATTTTAAACTTTGTCATTTTGATTCTGAATTTTTATAATCCTATTAAGCTGCTTTGAGACACTGTCCATTGTTAAAAGTGCCGTTCAAATAAAACTGAATTGAATTGTATTGAATATATACACTACCAGTCAAAAGGTCTTCATGTGAGCCAGTTTCATCATGGTGCTTGATGGGTTTTGCAAATGCACTTGACAATACTGTTCTTGCAAGAACTATTCCAGAACACCTGACCTTTGTGTCTTAAAATAACAACTGACTGTTTTTTGTCATTACATATGGATTACTTAAGTCTATGTGTGTTATTTCATAGTTTTGAAATCTCCAGTATTGTTCTAGAATGCAGAAAATAAATCCCTAAACAAAAAACACTGTGTCCAAACTTTTGACTGGTAGTGTATGTTAATTACACACACATACAGTACTGTCAGAATTTTTTAATAATTATTTGGTAGCAAACAAGAATGATGGGAAAATGTACAGCACATTAATTTGATTTGTTGCCATGCAGTATTTATTTGCAGGTCAAGTTTCAATATTCCAAATAAAATGTTTACCGATTTCATACTGTCTTTACTTTTGAAGACCCTTGTGTGATTAATGAACAATAACAATAGTAAACAACACAGATGGAGGAATGAATTTAACAAAAAATCACATAAAGGTCATGTGGAGTCCATACCAGCTCAAAATCATATAAATAATTGCAATACCAAGACTGAGTGTTCATCAGTACTTAACTTTTCATATCCATTCATTCATGACACTAGTTTATTTCAGCAGTCAGCTCTTCTCATTCACACACTACATGCACCTCACAACAGTTTGCTAGTTTTCACAACAGTGTTTCTTCAGCACTCAAGTATTTATTTATCTAAACACAGATCTTAATGCCTAGCTATAAAACTGTACATAGATGCAGGACATGCATGTAAGACTGACTACACACTGTTTTGATGTACCTTTACTGCTATCTAGTGGCAAGCCGGGACTATAGCCTCAGACAAGTTCTGCAGTTGTAGTACAAAAAATCCCCAGAAGAGGGTGGTCTAAAGTCACACTGATATGCGCTATGGCAACATTCTATACATAAACACACTATATTGCCAAAAGTTTTGGGACACCCCTCCAAATAATTGAATTCAGGTGTTGTTTTTCAGGGGTTGGACTCCCATTAATTCCAGTGAAAGGAACACTATGTTTCAGCATACCAAAACATTTTGGACAATTTCATGCTCCCAACTTTGTGGGAACAGTTTGGGGATGACCCCTTCCTGTTCCAACATGACTGCACACCAGTGCACAAAGCAAGGTCCATAAAGACATGGATGAGTGAGTCTGGTGTGGAGGAACATCTTTGGGATGAATTAGAGTAGAGACTGTGAGCCAGATCTTCTCGTCCAGCATTAGTGCCTGACCTCACAAATGCACTTCTAGAGGAATGGTCAAAAATTCCATTAAACACACTCCTAAACCTTGTGGAGATCCTTCCCAGAAGAGCTGAAGCTGTTATAGCAGTGAAGGGCGGGCCAACTCCTTATTAGATTCATGTGCATGTAGAGACAGACGTCCCAGTTTTGGCCTGGCTCACAGTCTACGCTCTAATTCATCTCAAAGGTGTTCTCTCAGGTTGAGGTCAGGACTCTGTGTAGACTAGTCAAGTTCCTCCACACCAAATTCTCTCATCCATGTCTTTATGGACCTTGCTTTGTGCACTGGTGTTGTAACAGTCATTGCCCGTCACAAGGTTTCTTTAGTGGTGCTATGTTCCTCCGGACCATTAGGTGGCACTAGGAGCTCTACTATTGTCTATGTAAAGAAAAGAGGCAGTAAAGGTTTTAAAAGTTTAAAATAAATAAATAAAAACTCCACATGGTTGCTTGCTGTATTAATCCTGGTTTGAGAAACATTTTGTTTGCTGCTCATCCATAAGTTTAATGCTTTATCTTTATCGTTTGTGGTGTTTTTGTTGAAGGTTATTTTTGTACTGATTTGTACACCATGTTTGTTTGATTGGTTTATGAACTTTGACTGATTATGCTTTTTCTAGAGGATTCTTGTTGTGCATAAAGTCAAGATTCCCAACTGTACTGGTGAATGCATGAACAACTTTGGCATTCTGTTGAGTGTTCTACTGCTACAGCTCAAGGACTAAATCGAAATTCATTACCGGCTTCATACCTCAAACACTTCAATAAAAAAGGATCATCTCATCTTCAGTTAAGACCGTAACAACTGGTTTGGACAAACATATTGGACATCTTATAATCCGACTTAATCACGTACCCATTTACACTGGATATTATTTTTGTTATATCAGCCTTTGTATGAGTTTATTTTATGGTTTATGTTTGTAATTTGTTGATTGCAATATATAGTGAAAAGAGGAATTTTTCTGTCTTGTTTGTTTTTGCATTTATTATATGACCCCTAGTACACTGCAAAGAATTTGATCCCCCTTTTGTTATAACAATTCTAGTTTTAATAGCTGGTACGGTTATAGATTGGCGCCCGAACAGGGACCTACTTTGCTACATAAGTGTTTAAGTGTTTATAGTTTGTTTATTACTTCTTGTTTGTTGTGTTTCAGTCATGTCAATAAGGTCACATGGTGCAGAGGACGAGTGCGAACCCAATCCTGATTTCACTGCAGGTCCATTTGTCACCCGAAGAGAACCTCAACCTGTGCAAGAACTTATTGACACTCTCAGTGAACTATATATCAACTCCGAGGAAGATGGTGATTCTAATTTTCCTCTTGATACTTCATTTTTTCCTCCTCCTCCTGACAAACCTGTCCCTCAAATTCAGCCTTCAGCAGAGGTAA
Source organism: Hemibagrus wyckioides (assembly GCF_019097595.1). Classification (NCBI taxonomy): domain Eukaryota; kingdom Metazoa; phylum Chordata; class Actinopteri; order Siluriformes; family Bagridae; genus Hemibagrus; species Hemibagrus wyckioides. The sequence continues at coordinate 20,684,462 of NC_080720.1, read as the reverse complement.
TTGACTCATTGTTAAATAGTATCTCTGCCCTCGAAGGGGAAGTTCAAGCCTTCACCCAAAAACTGAGCCAATACTGTCCACTCGCTGACTTTATGGACCAATATCGTATGTTGGAAGAAAAGTTGATCTACAAGATTGAAAGGGAGTGTGAAAGAGTTAAGTCTTCTTCAACTGAGTACAAGTGATTTGGCAAAAGCAGTGGTGGATTGTTTGAAGAGGAGAGATGCCCAACTTGATAAAAAGTTTAAATCATATGCTCATGTCATGTCTACCCCCGTTTCACCTCCATTGTTCACCCCTGCCTTACCAAAAAATACCAATAAGTCACGTACTGTACAGCTTCATAACCCCAGCATACATGATACTGCAACATCTGCCCCGTATCACCCACCGGTAAGAGTTGAATTCCCACAATTCGGTTCAGAAGGAGACGATCCAATTTATTTTGTTGAACGATGTGAAGAATATTTTGCTCTCAGACCACTTGTTGACTCAGAGATTTTACCTTCTCTCACTTCACTGTTGAAAGGGACAGCTAAAGACTGGTGGCTAGCACATTTTCACTTGGGATCAGTTCAAGGAACATTTCTTACAAGCATTCTTGTCTGATGACTATGAAGCCAAAGCTGCTAAGCACCTGCTGGAAAGAAAGCAAGGTACAAAAGATTTTGCTGGGATCTGGGATTTTGCTTTTGCAAGTTTGCTAAGGGGCACCGTGAAAGAAGTGAGTGAATTGGTAAGAGTTGGAACACAAATTGAGAGAGACTTTGAGGAAGCCAAAAAGTATTGGAGCCAGGCCAATGCTGAAACCCAAAAGCGTAGAAATATAACGGACCAAAGTACTCATCCTAAGTTGAATCCTTCGCATGCACGTGTTCTGCAGCCTGTTCCTAATTTTAGTCTATATAACTTGAAGATTATCACCCTGCCAATATTAATCCACGGGAGATATTTTCAGGCCATGCTAGATACTAGTAGTTCCCTAACTCTTATACAAGAATCCTGTTGGAGGCAGATGAAACGCCAAGAGTCGTTAAGTTCTAGCCGAGGGCAAACTTTCCAACAAGCCAGTGGCCAAGTGTTATCTCCTTTAGGTTTGTGGAGCTGTGAATGTGAAGTGCAAGGAAGGAAGTATGATTTGACATTGTATGTTATGAAGGATGAGGATCTCACAGTACCAGTTATCTTGGGTATGGATTTTCTGATGACTACTGGAATCAGGTTGGATGTCCGTAATCCCCAGTATACCTTGCCTGCCTGAAATCAAGGACAAGAAGAAACATTCTCAATAATGTCTCTCAGTTCCCCCAATGCATTACTCTTTTTCTACCTTGCCTTGCCATTGACCGTAGAGTCACCAGAAACCCAAACATTTATTCATCAACTAGTCAGCAATGCAGACACAACTTCAGAATGTCAATCACAACTCAAACAACTGATGAAAGAATGGCCTACTGTTTGCACCAACAAAATAGGACACACCAACATAGTCAAGCACCGTATCATTACTACCAGTGAAGTACCCATCCGTTAGAAACCATAGTATCACCTGAGAAACAACAGATCATTGAACAGGAAATCAAGGAAATGCTGGATAAGAAGATCATCAGACCCTCACTTTCTTCATGGGCAGCACCGATGGTCCTAGTACCGAAAAAGGGTGGAGGACAACAAGTCTGTATTGATTTTAGAGGCTTAAACTCAAAGACGTACTTGGACGGTTACCCCTTGCCACAAATACATGAGATCCTTGAGTCTTTACACGGGGCTGCTATTTTCAGTACCCTCGACCTTAAAAGTGGGTATTGGCAAGTTGAAATGGAGCCAGACAGTATTTCCAAAACTGCTTTCACTACATCAGGCCTATATGAATTTCTTCGTCTACTCTTTGGCCTTAAAAACTCTGCAGCCATGTTTCAGCGATTGATGGAGTTGGTGCTGAAAAGTGTAAAGGATAAGAGTTGTTTGTATACATTGACGTAGTAGAGTAAGAACAGAGCAAGAACATCTAGCCCACTTAAGAGCAGTCTTCCAGTGTCTCAGTCGAGCAGGTCTTACCCTGAACCTCCAGAAGTGTAACTTGATGCAAAAATCCCTGAAGTTTTTAGATGGAATCAAGACTGACCCTGCCAAAGTTGAAGCTGTTGTCAACTTTCCCGTCCCCAAATCCTTAAAAGAATGTTTCTTAGGCCTAGCCGGATGGTATCAATTCATTCCTCAATTTTCTGAGAAAACTGCCCCATTGCATGCCTTGAAAAGGAAGGGAGCTACATGGACTTGGACAGAGGAGTGTAAACATTCTTTTGAATTAATCAAACATGGATTGACCAGCATTCCAGTTTTAATTGCCCCGGATTTGTCAAAATCATTTAAAGTCCAGACTGATGCCAGTGATATTGGTTTGGGGGCAGTCTTAACCCAGGATATAGACAGTGTTGAACATGTCGTTGCCTATGCCTCACGTTTACTGCAAGGAGCTGAGAAGTCATACTCTGTCTCAGAAAGAGTGTTGTGCAGTGATCTGGGCAATTGAAAAATGGCGGCCTTACCTAGAAGGACGAACTTTCGAAGTGATAACTGATCATGCTGCTTTAACCTGGGTATTCAACCACCCAAAACCCTCTTCACATCTGATCCGTTGGTCCCTTCGCTTGCAAGAGTTTGACTTCATCGTAAAGTACCGTAAAGGTCAATGCAACATAGTGCCTGATACACGGTCACGCAGTATAGTTATTCAAGAGCTCATCTCAAAAACTAAAACAGTTACTGAGCCAGATCCCACACACATTCATTACCTGATAAAACACATTCATTACCTGATTTCTCTTTCGTAGCATGCCACAAGGACAAAAAGGACCCAAGCTTCAACTAGTCATCCCTCCTTGCTTAAGACAAGATTTCCTTAACTATGCACACAATAACCCTTTAAGTGGACATCTTGGCAGACTCAAAACTTTACTGAGACTGATAGACATTTGTTACTGGCCTACTATGTGCTCAGATGTATGGAAACATTGTAAGGAGTGTCAGGTATGTCAGCAATACAAACCATCCATTTCAAAACTAGCGTACCCATTTACACTGGATATTATTCTTGTTATATCAGCATTTGTATGAGTTTATTTTATGCTTTATGTTTGCAATTTGTTGATTGCAATACATATTGAGAAGAGGAATTTTTCTGTCTTGTTTGTTTTTGCATTTATTATATGACCCCTAGTACACTGCAAAGAATTTGACCCCCCTTTTGTTATAAAAATTCTAGTTTTAATAGCTGGTACGGTTATAGTGTGCAGTCATGTTGGAACAGGAAGGGGCCAACCCTCAAACTGTTCCCATAAAGTTCTGAGTATGAAATTATCCAAAATGTCTCGATACACTGAAGCATTAAGAGTTTCTTTCACTGTTCATTCTGAAATAATTCTAATAGTGGTATTGAAAAAAAACTTAATTTACTGAATTACAGATTTTTTTTTTTCTAGACCTTTCAAATAACTTACCTGATTCAAGGTTTAAAATAGCAGCTTTCTCAAAAATATATTACACCAGTGTTCTAGACCTCAGCTGTAAAGTAATATAGCAGCTAAAAATAGTCATGCCAGTTAAGGTTCATTTTAAACTTTTTTTTTAAACTTTGGATTAAAATCTTACGGTCATCCTAAGGTAGGTTTGTCATTTTGTGATACTTAAAATTTGACCAGAGTGTCTGTCTTTTCAGGATGCACTAGCACTGACTGCTCACACTACAACTCGTCCAGTCCTTTTTCTTTTTTAAAAAAAAAATTCTATAGATATTCACTTTCTCTGTCTAGTCTTAGGAGCAATCTTTTTCTCACAGTGTTCACCCTCCCAGCCTGGATAACACTGGCACTTAAATAGTTTTGTAAAATAATAGCCCTCCTCCTTATTCTTCATTTGTATGACATATGAAGGACTGTTGGGGTTCTGGTCAGGAAGCTCAGCTCTAGGGATGATGGTCCATACTGCTGGGTCAAGATGAAGGTAGGCAGAAGAAGCTACGTCTTGCCGCACACACCGGCCATTAGACGAACACAGTTCCTTGCTGCAGAGACGCGCTGCTGTAGTCACATTCACCAAATATCGGCCCAGAGTCTCATCAATGTAACTCTTCACTGCTAGACATGTGCTCTGAAAAAAAAACAATATTGTTTAACAACTGAAACAGGACACTCTTTACAGGAAATATTTTTAGTGTTTCTAGAGGTGAAAAAAAATTCATCATTGATTACTCTTCAGTTAAACTCCTGGTCAGGGTTGTGATGGATTTGGAGCCTATACACAATAAATGGGATGCAAGTCCATCATACCAATGTAGTTTTGCAAATAATTAATGCAAAATCAAGCATGATATTCATAGGAGCAATTCTTCAAAATTACAGCAGATTTTCTGCAAAATTGGGGAAAGACGTCTCATGTGACAACATCACAATGCGCATTCACCCAAAGTCCTTGTTGAATCATGGGCTTCGAACACGAATACAGCTAACACAGAAAGTTTAATAGTTTAAAAGAAGAATCCTATGCTTGCTATTCCAACAATTCAAGTAGCTTTCCCCAAAAAAGCAGATCATTTATGAAAAAAGCTGCATCAAAATAAAGCATTTATGGCTGCAATAATCACTACTAATGCTACTAATAATAATAAAATATGAATAATACAAATAATAATAATAATGATATCAGCCAATAGTATAACCATACAGCCTGATTTCCCACCAGTGCCACAGATTAGTGGTATTTTTAGACCATCTGTGTTCCATCTGCACAAGCATATGGAAATGTTCACCAAGTACAAAAGAAAGTAATTATAGATCCTTAAGTCATTCTTGGCAAGAGCTTCTGGCAAAATGTAAATGGGAAAGAGGAGAGGTTATCTATTGCCTGTAGATTTCCTCAGTGCTATACTCAGTTCACTCTGACTACCCCAGAAGCACTGTTTGTGCTGCCAGGTTTTTGTTGTTGTTGTTGTTTATAACATTACCTTACGCACTATCACTTTAGCTTTTAGGATACTTCCTAACAGGTAATTATGCATTTGATGAAGACATGAAAGCTTACTACAAGTTCATATTGACATTTCATTTCATTTCATTTCATTGTCTGTACCGCTTATCCGATCTATACTCGGGTCATGGGGAGCCTCAGGCGTCATCGGGCATCAAGGCAGGATACACCCTGGACGGAGTGCCAACCCATCGCAGGGCACACACACACTCACTCATTCACGCAATTACACACTACGGGAAATTTAGAGACTCCAATCAGCCTGAAGCATGTCTTCAGGTCCGTGCCTCAAGCACGGGGAGAACAAACAAACTCCGCACACACAGTGAGCAAAATTTTAAATGGGAAGTATGAGATATGTGTAAGTGAGTCAATTGATATCATGATCAATAAAACTGCCGAGGTTGGATAATGCAGAGTTCCAAGGAATGAAATTATTGATTTGGATTGTAGGAAAGAATTTTAAAATATATTTAATCTAAATAATATATCTAAATAAAAGAGGTTTAAAAATATATGCATTTTCTTTTCTTTCTGTAGAAACCTACAACTGAATGATTCCTTTATTATGAGGAAGACAAGAACCCTTAATTAAGAAGAACCTATAGTGAACTTTTAAATGGTCCTTTTTTGAAACTCTTCCGTAAGACAGAGCAGTATGATGTAGCTCAGCAAATTAAGCATTATTGCACATTTTGTCGCTATTTGCACCACCAAATGAGCCGTGCCATACCTAAATGCCCGTGCTGAATTTAGTTATCCTTCTTCAGCAGGTGCTGAAACTAAGTAAGGGGGAGATAAAACATTTAGGCTTTATTTTTTACAATTATTTTCCCAGAGTAATGTTTTTGTTGTTTCTCTTTAGCATTTTTTTATTCATATCATATTTCAATTTAAAATCTATCTAAATCTCTATCTATCTATCTCTATTTAAACCCCAAATAGCTCCAGTTTGCTTTATGGTAATGAGACCATAAAGTAAAATCATAAAAAATCTGAAACCATGTGGATTCTTACCAGTTAAAACTAATAAATTTAAAGTTTTAGAATTTTGGAAGATGCAAGGCAAAGAAAGTAAAAATATCAATATGGTTTTATTTCAATCATGCAATTGTAAGTAAAATAATTTGTCATCAAATATTTTGTATTAAATTAGTAATAAATGTGAAACAAAATATTTTTTTTTACCAGTGGTCTCAAATTTTGGGGCCCAAACATATAATATGGAAAACTAGAAAAAACAGATTTTTATTGTTTATTATTATTATTATTATTATTATTATTATTATTATTATTATTATTATTATTATTATTATTATCTGATAATTTGCACTGAAACTGGCACATTTGTACAGTTATTAAAATTTACATATTGTGTTAAGTGGTTTACCCTGTGAAGGAGACAGAGCAGATTTTAGTAGCAATACACATCAGTTGTCACCAGCTGTTCACCTCCAGATACAAAAACTATTCTTGTCTTCCTGAGTAGCTTTACATGAAAAAGACATGCACACAAACACACAACTAGGATGCTGCACTGCTGGGCCGTGCAATGCCATGCTGTTCAGTGGAAACATGCTGTTAGTAATAAGAGGGTCTGGATGAGTTTTGGGGGCAATAAAGTTTAAAAATATTCAGTAAATTTCACCTTGTTTGTGGCGTAGTCAGCATCACCCCATAGCACTACTCCTGCTGCCCCTAACGCGACACTCTCTCCAATGGTATGAACCAGATCCTCCTATAAAATACACACACAATACAAACGCAGGAAGTACATGCTTCCCTTTAAAAGTGCCATAATTTAGGATTCAAGATTAATGAAACTTTTAGTGGAGGATTTTAGAAATCACTTTATGAACTAAAAGAAGTGAAAGGCAAATGCAGTAGCTCACTATCAAATCATTAATATCATCACTACATATATAAAATAGGGTACATTTTTAGACTGAATCTGGATACTGCATTGTTATCAAGCTCTAAATATCTGTTTGTGCAGACAGAAGGCTCATTACCTGTGAGAGGAAGGTCATTGAGTAGGTATACACGATACGAGCGTAGGGGATGACAACTGGTTGAATAGGAAAGGTTTTCTCTCTGATTCTCATACCCTCCTGTATTCGATATCGGGAATACAGTAGAATGTCTCTGTCACGACCCTTAAGGCTCAGATCTAGGTAAATTTCAGGGTACAGAGCCGTGCTTACGTTCCACAACCAAGACAACTTGTTGTTTCTCATCATGTCTAGCAGTGGACACTCCCCTGTGTATGTCTCATTTTTTTTGTACTGGTAGTTGTAGCAGCATGGAAAGCCGTAGAAACCCCACAGCCCCCCTGGTCGCTCAGTTCGTCCGAGCTCTATCGTTTTCTCCATGAACTTTTGCGCTTCACCTTCAAAGTCTTTCTTGGCCTGGGCTTCTATCTGCTTTGGTTTCCAGTCAGGGTGTTTAGCCCTCACTAGTATTCTAGAGCCTTCTTGGTATACCTCTTTTCTATCCCAGTTACGGTCCCACAGTGGTCTCCAGCTCTCCCAGTCCACTACAGCCAGGCCAGTGAAGTTTTGATATAGAATGTTCTTTTGCAAATCTGCATAGGCTTGCGAGAGGTGCTCATCCAAGCTGAAGTTCTGGGGTACACCTCCATATACAGATTCATTTTTCTCAGTGTAGTGAGGATAGAAGCCCAGCTTATTCGAATAGAAGATGGTTATGTTACCGCCTATAAAGCCCTCGTTCTTGTTGTGGATGATATCAAAAGTGCTCAAGTCCAGATCAACTCCATATTGAGATGCACATTTTTCAGTAGGAGCGTTCCATACTGTGAGGAATGGAAACTCTGACAGCAACATTGGACGGCTCATGATGGGACATGTTAAAAATATGCAAAGAAGGATGATTCGCCATGTCCAGGTTGCAACGGTGCCCATACCTGGCTGAAATCATCATAAAGAAAAGTGTAAAACTTAAGTGAAGTCTACATATCTGCTGAAATGAGACGACAAAAATGTGTATTCTCTTTATAAACTAAAAACCTATGGTTCGAACTTCGAACAGAAAACAATTGTTCACAATAATTAGAATATAAAGGATCTTAAAATGATCTGCATGTTTACTTGATATAAATTACAGGAAGACACTTGGTACTGTTATTGTCTCCATGGCAGACATGACATATTTTTAATATAACTATTAAATTAACGTGTGCAATGTCCCTGTATATTTGAGTTCAAGGCCTCACTTACTTTTATAAAGTTCCAATAATTCTGGCATGTAATCTGCAAAAAAACAAACAAACATGCAAACATGAAGGAAACTGGAGAACTCTAGGAAGTGAACACATCCAGTGAGATGAGACAAGTCAATTTAAATGTATAATAAGGAGTGCTGACCTCAACTGCACTTGCATCCTGAATAGATAATTGTCTATAATAATCATGTAATATAATAAACAAGCAGCACAGCATACCTGTATATTTACAGGCATTAAAGCCTTTATGTTTGTTTGCTTATGTTTAATATATATGTGAAAATAAAAATGATGTAAAGTGACTGTAAGGACCAAGGAGGTGCAAGGATTTGCAAAAATGAACAGCAGCATTCTATGGTCATATAATGTTAATATAACTTTATAGATGAATTGAGGAAAAATGCTGATGTTCTCAAAATAAAACATTTTACCAGTTTGTTTTAAGAAACTTATTTTAGCTAAATTGCACTCTGGATAGAGCCAAAAGAAGACAAGACAAGACAAGACAAGACAAGAAAAGAAAAGAAACAAAAAGAAAAGAAAAGAAAAGAAAAGAAAAGAAAAGAAAAGAAAAGAAAAGAAAAGAAAAGAAAAGAAAAGAAAAGAAAAGAAAAGAAAAGACCTTTTTGTGCAGTTGACCCCAAATGATCACTGTGTACACACACAGTGAATTGTCTTTTTTTAACCACCCTAATTACTGATTTATAACATATTATTGTGCCAGTTACATAGGTGTAATGTAAGTGACTAAAAACAGATCTTGCACTGAACTAAAGTTGTATCAGAATGCTGCAAAATATTCAACAGGAATGAGGAAAAAGAGAAGATTTTTAGAGGATAATATTTTAAAAGGCTTTTTGTTTTCTGTTTGTCTTCAAATACTAGTTGACTTTTTCATATATACCTTTAATTAGTACTGATTGTATATTTAATGTAGCTTAATTAGGTAATTTAATTTAGTTTAGTTAATTTAGTTTATTTGTGTATTTGAGGTTCTTGTTATTGGGTTTTTATTTGTTTTTTAAGGTGCAGTATTTATTCCATTGGCTTACAGCACTGCATATGCTTGATATAGATCTCTCTTTCAAGTGCATTTTAAGAATTGGTATGTCATTAAAAATTGCAGAATTCTGATTTTCAGTCTGATTTCTGAATCAGACTTCTTGACTGCAGACGTTTCTAGGTCAGAGGCTGAAGGACATGCACTATGTGGCCAAATATCTGTGGACATCTGACCATATCAGCTATATATGGTTCTTCCTACAAACTGTTGCCATGAAGTTGTAAACACAGTTGTCTGAAATGTGTTTGCATTCTGTAGCATTAAGATTTCCCTTCACTATACCTAAAGGGCCCATCATGCCAAGATTAGTGTGGAAATTCACTTGACATCAGTTCCTGACCTTATTCATGTTCCTTTACAACTTTGTGTTAATGCCTTTGGTTTTGGAATGGGCACATATGGGTGTGTACCCTGATAAATCTACTGGTTTCACTGAAAAGCCAGGTAAAATGAGCAGTCAGCTGTTTGATGTTGCTGTATTTGGCTGATCAGTGGTTTGGGTGGCTCGACAACGTATTATATTTCTCTAATACATACAATTAGTAAGCTTGACCAGAGTTCTTGTACGGAGAAGAATTTATTGTCTTCAACAGCGATGTTAGCTTGTCGGTCTTCAAAATATCTTCATACCAGAATACAGAACTGTAAGGACCTTTCATGTAGGGTCCTCAATACACACAACAGCTATGTGTGTGTCGTCTAGCCCACACACATCTCCCATATGGGCCGTCTTGATGAAACCCCCACAGACACAGAAGACTGTATCTGAGAGACAGCTGCAATGTAAATGCATTTGATTCATGATACACATAATCTTTCACAGCTCTTATTTACGATTAAAAACCCAACTGCAGAAATGTGTACACCCGTGACCTACTGACACCTTTTTAAAGAATCTAAAAAATACATTTATTCTACATTTTGCATTGCATTTAGTTAGGCATGTTTCCATTAACAGGCTTTTACTAAACTTTATACATGTTTTTCATTTTTGGTATTTATAAATCTACCAAATTACTCTGTTCACACTTTACATTTTAAAAACTGTTATTCTGATAACTATTATTAACTGTTATAGCTGTTCATGACTTAATCAAATGTACACTGTTCCAGTCTAATGAAAAACTGCTAGGCACATAAAGCTTTAGTTACTGAATCTCCAGCTTACACAACAAACAAAATGGGGAAGTACAACATTGCACAACAAGTGACAATGTGTTGAATAAAGGAATTGTTATCTAATATATCTATTTATGAGATTTTACATAGAACAAATATAAGATTAAGAAACCTGTTCCTAGACATATTTACGTCTAACACTCTTATTCTAGTAACAGATCAGTAATAAATGCTTGAACCAAGCAAACGTATCTGCCAACACAATGACAATTTCAAGCTTGAAAAAAGAAAGAAATATAGAAATAATCTTCTGTTTAGTCTAATCAAGAGGAATATCTGTTGAAAACGCTTATACTTAAGGAACTAAGATAAAATGTGTTAAATGTTCTGATTTGCACTGATCCTCTACAATACTGTTCCTAGAAAACAGTTTGCTGGCTTCACCTACCGTAATGTAGCGACTTGGTTGTGTTTAGACAAAAAGACGAGTAAACTCCTCGTGACTCCGAAATTGACCGAAAAACACGAAAAGAGGAAGAAATCCTGGAAGTGGGAGGAACCTGATTGGGTTGGGCTGGAATGGAAAAAGGAGGGAGGCGTGCGAGGGGCGGGGTCTTGTAGTTTTTAAATCTCCGAGTCAGATCATTTGACTCAGCTCACCAATGAATCGACTCTTTCTAATCTGGACAAAAAGTTTTCGTCATTTTGTTTGTTCTCCTTTGCCTACATGCTTTAATGAAATCTGAATACGTTCAGATTAAAACAAAGGAACAAAATAAAATCTATTGATTTAATTGTAAATGCAATTAAAATTGTATTTAATTGAAAAAAAAAAAGGTACCACAATTGTGCATTGTACAAACACAGTTAAGAATCCGTCCTTCATTAAGAATATTAATTTCAGTTTATTCTGAACTGTTCGCCTACCTTAATGAAATGAATTACTTCAACAAGCTGTCATGCTGCCTCTTACACATAAGTGAGAATTAAAGAAAGATCAGTTAAGCAATATGGCTTATAGGTTTGGCTCTTACCATCCACCTGAAACATCACTATTGTACATTTTTCTGGTTTCCCCCACCTTACAAAACCATTTACAGTAATAAACTTCAGAAGTATTGTAACATATTAACACGGACTTGACTTTAATAATACGCAAAAGTGCTAAATACAGGCAAAGCCGTTTTTATGATGGTTGTGGGTTGTACTGACAAAAAGTATTGTATTTTTTTCTGCAACAGCTCACTAAATTCACTAGATTGGAACCCCCCCCAATGAACTAGAGTACACAAATAGAACTGCTTGGCATGTGAAAGCCTGTAATTGTGGGCTGGCAAAATCTAGACAGTGGCCCCTTTTGAAAAGCAAGTGTTACAGATGCAGAATGTACTTCTTTTATGATTCACTTCATTGCACTGTAACCCCACCTTAGGTCAGGAACCTTACTTCCACAAAGACTATAATACTATAATGTTACTTTGTGGTAAACACTTAAGGAAATCAACAAAACAAAAAAGCTGAAACAACTTCTAGTCCAGAACAGCATCTACTGTCTATTTGGCATCTATCTGAAAAGTTACATAAAAAACAGTGTAATATATAACACATAACATAACACAATATTGAATCAAATATTCTCTCTTTTCTCTAGTTTGCTTTGCTATACTTACACATACACATACATCCAACAAGTCATACCAGATCGTCTTAAATCACCAAATGACTCCCAGCACATTGTGTATTATATTTAAGAAATGATTGTGAATGTGAACCTAGAAAAGTTGTATGAATCAGGACTATGTGACAGCAAATAAAAAGTCTTAGTAGTAGTCTTTTAGTGATAGCGCCATCATCTTACAACAACTTGCATCAAGAATTATTCATTTAAATTAAAATACATTTAAATTACCCCTTACAGACAAACTGCAGTTATCAGTATAATAATGATGATTCTCAGATTTGCTTCCAGCTCCTACACTGTCAGTGAATCCATTATCTATGATGATAAACAAAAGTGCTTATTTGGACTAATTTTCCTGTTTATACACTTTCATATCAGAGTTGTGTACTCACTGGGGACACACACACATAACTCTGAACAAATGTAACAACTTTCATTCTGTACAAGCTGCCACTAGGCTTCAGTCTGACATTTGTACAATGCAGATATTTGGCTAAACTCAACTGAACACCCCTTGAATCTTTATATAAAAAAACTTAATTACAATAAAAGTCTGTAAAGAAATCTGAAAAAAGGTGTTAGAAACTGTACAAGTTTCAATCTACAAAACTACAGAAGCAAATGCTTCATTAGTGGCACACGAAATGTATAAATGTCCATAGAAGTCTGTGCGAGTGTCCATTGTTCCACAAGTCTCAGTTCAGTAACATGAGCAGCAAAAAGAGAAGACAGCAGCTCCACGATACATGCAGTTTGTGCCCCTGTCCTCTGCCATACTGGGGATCCTGCAGCTCACAGTTATTCCCTTGATAGCCACTAAAACACTGGCAGATAAAATCCTCCCGCATGCGTTTTAGCTCCTCAGACCCCATGCACCCTTCGACAACCAGGTGTTTCCCCTGCACCACAATTCTGTGGCTCTGAGGATCCAGGTGCAAGTACGTATCTGAGTCTGGTTGTCTGCGCAAACAGCGGCCCCGGGAGCCACACACTGAGTGACTACACTGTTCAGCTGCACTAGAAACATTGAGGAGGTAACTGCCCAGTGGACCCTTGATATACTCAGCCAGACTGGCACAGTTGACCTAGAGAGAGGAGGAACAGATAATAAGAAACAATGCATGCAGAAAAGGATTATTCAGAAAAAATAATATATGCTATGCTATGTTTGATAAAGACTTTAGAAATAGCATTTGCTTTTGGTGATTTAAGCAATATATTTCAAGTTAATATGCAAATACTTACACTGCTGCTTGCATAACTGGCATCTCCCCAGAGTATAATGCCAGCAGCACCCAGTGCAACACTTTCTCCAATGGTGGATACCAGGTCAGCCTGTAGAGAGAAACAATCACTGATAAGCTCAAAAAATTTGCATGCACCAATCAATGTTCTTTTTTTTAGTTCTTTTTAATAAGACTTTAGTAATACTTTGTTTCTTTGGGTACAATTTGACATGTCCACTCTGATTTTAGAAAGAAAATAACCAGAGGAGTGGTACAGTGGGTGGTGGTCATGAAAAATGTGACCACCTCCCTTCCTGCGTGCAGAAATCTAGGCATATTTCTTGGAGCAGGAAAAGACTGCTGGTAGAGATAAGGGGGAAAGGTTAAGGTTAGGGTGCAAGCAAAGCTTTGTGGTTAAATGACGAATGGAAAAATATAGAGACCGGGCAAAATCGTGTACACTGAAATTTATGCAACTAAGAGAAAGGGACTGTAAGGGTATAGTATCAGTTCTAAACAGACTGTTATAGTTATGTTATTATCCATCAAGTGAAAAGGGTGATATCTCCTTCTAGCCTAAATATATAAAACATGCATCAATTATCTGACAAACTCACCTCAGTAAGCAGCTCTAGCTCATTGATGTACGTGGGACGGGTGTACACAAACACTGGACGTGCCAATTCAGAGTCCAGAGATGCCACTCTCATGCCTTCTTTTACTCTGTTCCGAACAAACTGGCGAGCAAAAGCAGTTGAACGCAGCACTGAACCTATGTAGACAGATGGATAAAGTGCCGTGCTCTCTGTCCACAGCCACCTCAGCTGCTCATTCCTTGCTATCTCTGGGTCCGGACAGCGGCCTGTGTAACTCTCCATGCTTTGGAGGTAATCATGGTTGTAGCAGTCAGGGAATAGGTAGAATCCCCAAAGCTGGTTTGGACGCAGACTTTTGGCAAGCTTCAGGGACCTGAGCATAAAATTGCGGCCTGACATCTCAAACTCCTGCTGGGCCAATTTCATTACATGGCTCTGGTCCCTTGTTGGGTTCTTTTTGGACTCCAATAGTATCGACTGGTTTTTGTAGATGCTCTTCATATCCCAGTTCCGAATCCAAAGGGGGCGCCATTCCTCCCAGTCGATGACGGCGAGGCCTTTTGTTGCTGAGTTAGGAATATATTTCTCTATGTCTTGGGGCATCTTCTTAAAGTGCTGGGTGAGGCTGGCAATTTGAGGAAGGCCACCGTTAACTGGATTGTTGTCAGAATTAAAATACGGGTACAGGCCGAGACGATCCTTGTAGAAAATGGTGAGGTTCTGTTTGGTGAAGCCCTCATTGGGTGAAGCCACAATGTGGAACTGGTCCAGCTGCAAAGGAACCTTATGGCGTGGCCGGCATTCCTCAGTGGGGGCATTCCAGGCTAGCAGTAAAGGCTTACCCTGGTACAGAGGCCATCTTGTGGGTTTCAGGGTTTGGGCATCAGTGAAAGAGTCCAATACAAGTGGGACTAGTAACCAGAGTTTCCATTCAGACAGAAACCAGTTAGCCATTCTTTCTCTAGTCCCCAACAGCTTTGTTTGCGTTAATGTCTGTTCAGATGAATAATAAGGATGAGATTTTAAAAGAGGATAAAACATATTTCAGCTTAGAAAGGTAAATGATCGTGGCAATGTAACTTCAGACAAATAGTAACTATAGTGAATAAGAGCTGCTTCTTTAAATGAAAGGCACTTTTAACAGTTTTATCATTACTACGCTGGATAGTCTGTCTCTATTCGGATCTTATGAATTACCCATTGTTACTGAAAGATATTTTCATTAATCCCTGAAAACTTGTTGAAACAAGTAGGAAAGAAGTACGGAAAGATGTAGCGCAACTCACCGTTTACATCAAAAGAGAGACCATTCCCAGTTCAATAAAGTCATCCGTTAAATGCAGAACACCTCGCAGAACTCCATAACACTGAACCAGTCTCTCTGATCACACTGATTAAAATCACAGCCGCATATCGTAGTGTCCTTTTTTTTATCAACTAAATGACTTTGCTTGAAGTTTTACAGCAGATTCACACACACTCACTAAACTCACACACACGGAAACGGCTGCGCTTTCATTGATTACAAGGAAGAGGGGGCGGGGTTGTGTGGTTGCTACGCTACATAGACCGTAGTGGGCGTGTTCTATCCAACCCCATACCACATCTCATAAAGCGTATTATTTTGTTGTGTTTTTTTGTTGTCCGTATATTATCGGGTAGAACAGTATGTGAAATTAAACTAAATCATACTGGCAATAATGTTCATTTGATTTGTTTTTTTTAATTCATGGTCATGACCAGTAAGTAAGTAAGTAAGTAAGTAAATAAATAAATATATGAATGACTCCTTCAGAGCAGTAAAGCAATAGTAAAAGAGGCTCCAAGCTCTAGGGCAGAGATCATCCAAACCTTTTAAAAGAGCTTCTCAAAGCAGGATTTTAGGGCCCCCAGGGGACAACAGACAACAACAGACAACAACACAAACCAGCATTATTAAAGTTATTATATTTTATATCAGAGTTGACTGGTCCATTGAATAGAATGATTGTTGTCCCATAAACAATTTGGCCTATAAAGCTGGACTAAATGTGTTCTTTTGGTGGAAATGATTTCATAGAGCAGAATGAAAAGCTGTATGGCTCCAATAAAAAATCAAAATATGATTGCAAATTGTATGTATGTATGTATGTATGTATGTATGAATGAATGAATGAATGAATAAATAAATAAATAAATAAATAAATAAATGCCCCTGTGGCTGAGGTAGTTACATATATTTTACATTTAAAGTGGTCCTGACTGCAAAATGTTTACTAATATACCCTATATTACCAAACGCATACCCAGACATTAACTCTTAGTTTTATTTGTTTAAATGGGGAAAAAAATCCTGTATTCTGTTCATTTGTATTAATGTAAACACTGAATGACACAATTAGCATCTATAAAAACATATACATTGCATTGGATACAAAGCAATGCATGTTTATTTTTGAAAAGCCCCGCTATGCTAGGAGTCTTTCTTCTGAAGACAGGATGTGTGTGGAAGTCTCGAGCCTCGAGGGAGAAAATGACAGGTAGGACATGAGAACATTGCCGGCCCAACATGTTCCTGCACTTAGCTGTGTTCCTGTCCAACAGCGACCTTCCCAGATCCTGTTCCGCTTTTCTCCTCAGTTCTGCTGATTCATCTAATGCTTCTGTATGTGGCCCCTGCGAGTGTGAGAGAAGCTTCCTTCCTTTTCGACATTCACCCTGCCTCAGGGCTTTACATCACTGGTGCCTCAGAACAGGCTGGGCAAGGAAATGGTAACAAAGTGAGAAAAACTGAGCACATACACCCATTTCTTGAATGCAGATCCACCCATTTATAAACCCCAGGCCATCCTATGCCATGCCCTTCTCTTTAAAAACAAATCAACTAGAATTGCGTACAAAGCACATTGTTTGCCATACCCCATTTTCAAAGAAAAAAAGTACTGATGTGAAAATGCTAGAATAAATTGTTCACTAGTGTTCACTGAAAGCCGGTTTCCAGGCAAAGACTAGGTTTAGCAAGGACTAACATTGGTTACTCAGTTCAGTGTGCCTATCATGATGATCTTCCCACATTCACACCATCAACAACCCCACAGGCAGACATGACCTTCGTCTTTCCTCACTGTCATCAGGTTCAGCCTCACATTCACACTTTATCAAGTGGCAGTGTTATCAGTGTAGCTGACTTATGAGCATGTATGCAGGATTGGTGGGGGGAACATCTCCAAAGATTCCAGATATCCCAGTGTATGCAGCAGGGGCCCCAGTGCAATCGCTTTACGCAACCTTCCCTCCCCCTCTTTATTTAAACCGTGGCCAAGCAGTTGTTCCCGATGGAATGTCCCTCCGATAATGCGTCTATTACCATGACTATAAAGCAGAAGCCACTGGACAGCCCCCAGCAGCGAGCTTCAAAGCATGGGGCAGAGATACTAACAAAGAGCTTAACCTCTAGCTTTTCCACCCACATTCCAACTTGCTAGAATAAAGATCGCAAACACTATGTCTTTCACTAAAGGCTGTTATGTAAATGACTTCCACTGCCATTACCTCCAACAATGGACAGCATTTCAAATCCCTCATGTATTATACAAAAAAACTATTAGTATTTTTATAGTGTTTTAAAAATTCTGTTGTAAACTGACTTTTGCTAAACTGATGCAGTGCTTGAAAGCATTTGTGAAAATAATAAATGTAATCTGTTGACACACAAACTGCACATTTTCACAACTGATTTCAGTTTATTTTTATTAAAGTTTCTTAACTGTCATAAATTACTGTACATCAAATAATTATTAGTGACAGTCTGGTCTTAAATACAACAACCAGAAGCAGACAGACACAACACAACAAAATTGTCAAAACATGCCATGCTCAGTCAGCAAAAATATAAATCCTGCAATCCCTGCATTTCAGTACTCTGTATTCATTCCTTCATTTACAGGAAGAAATTTACCGATTAGCAGTACAAGAGACAAATATTCCTCCAATTTATTCTGCTGTTCAAATTTCACATTAAGAGGTTTTCTCTGTAGACAGTAAAAGCTGCGTCAAGTCCCTCTAGCCACAGGAGGGCAGTCTGGCTCACACTCCAAGAGAAACAACTATGATGATATTTGGAGCCACTAATGCCCTTCAGCAAATCCAGGATTGTAGTGTAGAGGTGAAACGTTTGATTGGAGAAACATCCCCTTGTCTTACATCTGTGTTTTTATATTTCACAAATAATGACTGGGAAGTCAACATGGATACGTGGATGATCCAGTTTCACAATCCCCTGGAGATAAGAAATGCAAGAGAATTTTCTTTCTCATAATCTGGCACTGAACTCTCTATTATAATTGCACTTATAAAATACACAAACATATATACAATGGATATAAAAGTCTATACACCCCTTAAAAAATGGCAGTATTTTGTGATGCAAAAAAAATGAAAGCAAGGTAAATCATGTCAGAACCTGTTCTATACTCAATGTAAAAAATTTCAGCATATAAAAATAAACAGAAACATCTTATGGAAAAGAAAACAAACTGGTTGCATGAGTTTTATGTTGAAGATGTCACTGTGTTCAGAATGAACTAATCAGATTCAATCTCATGTTCAAAATGTTCTCAGTTTCATATAGCTTGTCAGTGGAATTATTTTGATGAACCCAAAATAAAGATTAGCTGTTTCGATGAGATTTACTTGAAGTCTTTTTGATTTTCATCCAACTGCTGAAGCCACGTCCTGCAAAGTGCTTACAAAGCATTGTACACTGTAAAGGCCATAATCAACAAAGAGAGAAAACGGAGCACCATAATCACATCCCTCAAGAACAGGACGTCTCTCCGAAATTCTTAAAAGGACAAGAAATAACTTATAAGGGAGGCTGCCAAGGGACCTAAAACAACATTAAAGGAGCTACAGGATTATCTAACAAGTACTGATTACACTTTGCATGTGACAACAAGTTGTTACAGTTTTCACATGTCTGGGCTATGGGATAAGATGACTGAATGAAAGCTCTTTCTTACAAAAAAAAAACATCCAAGTGCAAATAAAATCACCCTAAACCATGTGGCAAAACGTGTTATGGTCAGATGACACCAATTTTAAAAGTTATAATAATTCTAAAATCTATGTTATGGTCCAAAACGTAGATCACCAAAAGAACCCCATACCCACAATGAAGCATGGTAGTGGCAGCATCAAGCTTTAAGCCTGTTTTTCTTAAGTCAGAACTGCAACTTTTATTAAGATGTAAGGAATCATGAATAGCTACAGATCTTCAGGTGTCTGCTAATTAGCTGAAAATGAATTTCACAATTCAAGCAGGATAATGACCCAAACACACATCCAAATCAACAAAGGAATGGTTTAACCAACAGAAGATCAATGTTTTTGTATCTATCTTATTTTTAAAAAATCATAAAAACCTGCCTCTTTATCAGGGGGGTGTACACTTTTATATCCCATTTTTTACGCTCACTTTATTAGGAACACCTGTACATCTGCACATTTATCTAGTTATCTAATCAGCCAATCCTGTGGCAGCAGAAAAATGCATAAAATTATGCAGATACAGGTCAAGAGCTTCAGCTAATGTTCACAACAAACATCAGAATGGGGAAAAAGTCTGATCTCTGTGACTTTAACCATGGCATGGAAGTTGGTACCAGATGGGTTGGTTTGAGTATTTTGGAAACTTCTGATCTCCTGGGATTTTCATACACAAAGGTCTCTAGATTTTACATAAAATGGTTGAACTTTTTCAGATGTTTGATGTGAACTTTAACTGAAGCTTTTGTCACTATGCGTCATGCATCACATAAAAACACCATACGATCATTTGTAATCCTCACCACAATCAAGTAATCCTGACTTATTTCCTAACAGCTGCAGAAGAAGACAACTTAAAAATATGCACTACATGGGCAAAAGTTTGTGGACACCTGGCCATCACAACCCAATGGTGTTCTTCTCCAACTGTTGCCACAAATGTGGAAGCACACAACTGTCTAGAATATCTTAGTATCCTGTGCATTACAGCTGTGCACCAGGCCTCCTCACCCGACATCAGTGCCTGACCTCAGTAATACTCTTGTGGCTGAATGTGTAAAATCCCCACAACCACACTCCAAAATCTCATGGAAAGACTTCCAAGAAGAGTGAAGGTTATTAAAACAGCAAAGGGAGACTAAAACTGGAATGGGATGTTTAAAAAGCACAAATAGGTTTGATGGTCAGGTGTTCACATACTTTTGGTCATATCGTGTATTACTATCCAGTAAATATGCCATCAGGATGCAGAGAGCTTATGTGTGGTATATATATTTCAAAAAATAAAAAAATAAAATAATGGTGATGCATTTAATTGTTTCCAGCAAACAAAACTAGAACAAAATGAGTTTAGTATCACAGAACATAATTCTAATATTAATTTATGTATAAAAAGTAGTATAGATATAGTCCAGTAGTAGTTTAAAATGGAAAATTTCTAAAAAAAAATAGTTTATTATAATAGGATTATTATAACATGAGTACACAGCAGATTTAAGCAGGGTAGTGTCAGAACAACCACAAAGACAAATTTGGCAAACATATCTATATGATTTCTAGAAAAACACCCAATGATCATCAATTTCAGTAGTACCTGAGGTATGAGGTTCTTGTGGATCCTCTTCAACTTAGCCTTCTTTCGCCCGTTTTTGGTCACCACTGTCTCTTCGTAGAACTCGTGAGCCAGATCTCCATCCTCATCGTAATACAGAGAGCTGCAAGCACACAGCAGCAACTAGTGAATCCTCATGTTTCTCCTCAAAGCACCTCAGTTTTC
Organism: Hemibagrus wyckioides; assembly: GCF_019097595.1. NCBI lineage: Eukaryota > Metazoa > Chordata > Actinopteri > Siluriformes > Bagridae > Hemibagrus > Hemibagrus wyckioides. The sequence goes on along the minus strand of NC_080720.1, from coordinate 20,663,706 downwards.
ATGAAACAGACACCTATAGCTTAATCTTAGAGATTTAGGAATATATAGCATACATTCAAATAACAATACATCATAATTCTTAATCAGAGTAGGTGTTACAGCTTTAGAAATCTAGAAAACTCATGAATACAAATTCTAGTATTATTATTATTACTATTAAAAAAAAAATCAAAACAAAGAGCAAAAGAACTAAGTCACAATCTTTCATTCAATCCTAGCATGGTGAATTAATTCATATCTACCTCCTCCTTGTAAAGACAAACGGGGTTGCATTTTTGTAGCCACACATTCGAGCTAAAGATTGATCATTGACCTCAGGAGAGTCACCACTGGCCCCTGAGCTAGTGAAAGGCCAGACTCCTTTAGCTTTAGATCCACTGCCTCCCATCTTTAATGAAAGGGCATCATTAAATGGGACTGACAGGTACAGTTCTCTGTAGCTCAAGCCTGGAAGAAGAAAGAAAGAAAAAAAATAAGCAAATGTGGTTTATCTACAAAGAAAAAAAGATTACCCTACTGCACGGGGTTTGTGCTTGTGGTATGGCTTCAAAGCACCATTGTGGTTCCTCCAGTTCTCTTTAATTAGCACTAGAAACCACAACAGCAGGTTCTTATTATAATCTCAAAAAGCATGTTCCCGGCAGTAACATAATCTAACGGTGCCGACCACAGTATACTAAAATGATCGGCAATATTTACTAGACGATATTCAGCATATAACGGCCTATTTTCTATCCTGAATTCAACACACGGGTTCTTATAAGACAGTCATGAACACCATACTCTGTACAATAACGCGCTTTTTCCTGCTCTAACACACCCGTGGTACTGTTAACATAAGGTTCTTATTAAGTAACTAATGATGTTTTTTTGTTAGACGAAAGAAAACTCAGAAAATTTGCTTCCACACCAGTGCTGCATTCCACAAAACAGGGTTTGCAAGTTAGAGAGATAACATAACTTCACAAACGTTAGAGATGAGATGAAATCTTGCTCTTTTACCATGGCAACTTCTCTGGAAAATAACAAACTAAACCAGTCTACATCTGAAGTATTTAAGAAGCAAATATTCTAAATTACAAAAAAAAAAACAAAAAAACATTTAATACAACTGCTTTTTAAATATGATAATTTGTGCAATTACTGCATAATAAATATTGATATGGTTAGGATGCGGACTTTGAAAACATTCAAAACAGCCATTCTTAGTATGTAGACCAACTAATTATTATGTTTGCAACATAGAAAATTTTATATTGCTCAGTGTTCGACTGATGAAGGGTTTTCCTTTTTAAAGACTACGCTTTTTTATCCAGCCTAGGCAGGACTGGGTTAGATAATCGCACCCTGTATTTTCTGGATCTGGCAAATCCACATACATGGAATAAGGATCGTTCGACATAAGGTGGTTGGGTTTAGGATATTTCTATCTCTTATTCTGGATGTGATCCCAGTTCCTTATTGTTTTAATTCAACCAGAAAACATACCTGTATCAATAAGATAAGTCTTTAAAATTTAGGAAAATACAATGACCTATAAAGCTTGCAAAAAACAACCCTGAATAACTTACAGGACTGCACAAATATTTTCAAATGCACCAGACTAAACTAAATGAGAGTAAACCCTGGAAGTAAAATCAAAGGTGTGTTAAATGGGACTAAAGAAAAACAAGCAAGTCAAAGTACACGTCCACACTCCCTGAGATCTATTCGGTTATTTTGGAGTTGATTCCAAGTCTAAATACACATATAAACATAACATTTGCCCAGGAACCATCTCTGTATCCTTCTCTGATTCTCCACCTTTGCTCAAAGAAGCAAGTCTCTCTTGTTAGGACAGACTGTATGACCCTTGACAGTAAAAACCCATTTTTATTTCCTTGTAATTTCCTTATAATATCCCAAACTGCTCATAGACTGAGAGGCTTAATTCTTAATAATCTTAAATACACGTGACCTATTTTCTGGAGGACATTGTTTACTTTAGAAACACCAAATACTACATTTCCTCACAGTTTTAATGGTGTACAACCCGACTGTATAATAACCTTAGATACCTGACCCTACTGAAACAGTATCTGGTTAATGTAAATCTAAATAATAATAATAATAATAATAATAATAATAATAATAATAATAATAAAGAGGACTGCTAGTTAAATAACTAGCAACACACAACAAAGCAACCAATCACAGTTTGTTGTTTTATGTAAGATTGTTCTTGGTATATTTAATAACCATTTTAATTCGGCAGTAATACGTACTGTACTCATGTCATCGTTAGCTTTTCGTCACGGTCATATTTACACTAGTCTCCGTCCTTCTTCCTCTTATTTTCCTTCTGTTTGTTTTTAATGACGGTTTTGGCAAACAACCTGGTGTACATTACCGCCATCCACTGATCTGGAGTATGGACTAGTTCGTCTTGGTCATTCTCTTCTCCGGTATCTTTAATGGCGGTTGGTAAATGAATGGTAAAATATCTCCACCTATTGGACTGGCCAAGCACAGAACAGACTGGATCAGACGTTGTTAAACTTCTTTTAACTGTAAAATAAAGACCCATTTATTTATATAATCCAACTAAACAAATATAATTTAATAAACAATAAAGAAATAAATAAGTGTACACAATTAATTTGAAGCAAGAGAGTTGGCTTGTTTAGATAGATGCACTATATTGCCAAAAGTTTTGGGACACCCCTCCAAATCACTGAATTCAGGGGTTGTTTTTCAGCGGTTGGGCTTGGGCCCTTAGTTCCAGTGAAAGGAACTCTTAATGCTTCAACATTTTGGACAATTTCATGCTCCCAACTTTGTGGGAACAGTTTGGGGATGACCCCTTCCTGTTCCAACGTGACTGCACACCAGTGCACAAATCAAGGTCCATAAAAACATGGATGAGTGAGTCTGGTGTGGAGGAACTTGACTGTCCTGCACAGAGTCCTGATTGTCTATCTGAGCAGTTTGTTCAGTGACCTCCTGTTCCTCAGTGACTCAAACGTCTCCAGTGTGTGTCCAATGATAGATCTTGCGAATTAGCTTGTTAATCCTGCTAGCATCCCTGGCACTGATGCTGCCCCCTCAGCAGACCACAACACAGTTGTCAACTTGCAGTTGTCAACAATTTCAATCACCTTGCCCATGATGGTTACGGGCTCAATCAAAGTTTTACACCATAACTACCTAACTACAAAAAAACACAAAATATTACTATATACTAGACTGTATGATCTATAGGACACCAGTGACATGACACCATTCTATGTAAACTCTAGAGACTGTTGTATGTGAAATGTTCATTAGAGCAGCTGGTATCAACATCCATGCACTTTTTCTTCATTCTGGTGTGACATGAACACTAACACATGAACAACTGATTGATATGTATTGGTATGATTTTATGCATTACTTTGCTGCCATATGATTGGCTAATTAGATAACTGCATGATTGTGCATGGATGAAGGTGTCCAGATGTTCCTAATAAAGTGTAAAGTTATCAGAGCTGGGTTCCTGTGCAAGGCCCTCAATTGCTCAGTTGTATAAAATGAGATAAAATGTAAGCCTCTCTGGACAAGGGCTTCTGCCAAATGCTAGAAATGTTATGTATGTTATGTAATGTTATGTAATGTAATGCATTGCAAAATGTATAGCACACACAACAAGGGCATAAAGATAAATATAAATTTATTATGAACATATAAAGAAATATACAAATAACTTGAAATCAGAAAATTTAAATCAAATAAGAGTTTACAAATTCATGATGTCATACAATTTCATAACAATGATATCATAGCCCTTGTACAAAAATTATTTTGAAGCTTAGCCTTGCCCTTTGAACAAAAGTGTTTCTGCTCACAGGAAAATCAGGTGACCTGTGTTTTGGATTTGACTATATTAACAGATGGTTAAATAACACCACTGAAATACATTGGATTTTAGGTTAAAAATGAAACAAGCATTATTGATTTAGGAAGAAAATTACTCTGAAACATAATGTTCCTGAGATGCTTTTAGTTGCCCTGGTAATTCTAGCATGGTAACTTGGTGACCTGCTCCTAAATTTCTGGAATGACTTAACACTGAGCATTAGCTTTTTCTCTTCTGCTGTTTCTGACAAAAATGTTTCCAGCCCTTCACTGTTGTTAAGCCTTCAGTGTACATTCTGGAAAACAGACAAAAATGACAAAAAAGCTGTGTTTTAATGCAAATAATATACTCTAACATACCTACTTTAAGATAAAACAGATATATTTTGACTGGCAACAATAAATGTAGTCAGAATAGCACCAAGCCATAGTGAAATGAACATAAGCCTAATCAGTAAGCCTAATCTGACAAGTGTCTAAGGGTGTCTCCCGTGATTAACAATGGAGAAACAGTATAAGTTAAGCCTAATCAGCTCAGTTTATAATCAGATACCAGCTGTCAAAATGTCAGCAACTCACTCACCATCAAAACTGAGAGTGCTTACATACATACTCTGTACTCTGTTCCACCCACCAGCCACTTATCTGCTATCACACACTAAATACCGATTGAGGGAGAGTGAAGACTAAAATGCGTTGCTTCCAAGACACATGAAAAAAACTGCCACATATTTTAAGGCTGCTGCTCATGCAGTGCCACACAATTGGTGGAAAGCAGTAACTCCACTTTTTTACATACATGAGCTCACAGATGTGCATGTCTACAAAGATCACGCAGATAACGATCCAGTTCAGCAAACACAATAGATGCAGTCAGTCTGCCGAAAGATGTCAAAAACCTTACTAGCCAAGTCTACTTGTCTAATGATTTTATCAACTTTTAGTATTCACCGTAAACAAATATAAGCCTTATCAGTAAGTCTAATCTGATGAGTTTGTAAAGGTGTTCACCCTGTGATTAACTGTGACATTCCACTAAGGAGCCTAAAATGTTTAAAATGTTTAAAAGACCTAATTAAACGTATTGAGTTTAGTGGATTGGTCAAATTGGATGTTCAAAATATTTCAGCCTAATACCACACAGTCACCAAGGGAGCAGCCGCAAGAACAACAACAACCACACAGATTTCAAGACTTGCACTGTTCCTGGGAAATAATACCCATCCTTCCATGCATTTGTACAAGGCATCTGTACCCATCCTTTCAGGCATTTTCTGTACCACTTATCCTACACTGGGTTGCTGGGAAGTGTATCCAAGAGAACTTTGGGCACAAGGTACAGGACACCCTGGATGGGGTACCAACTCATTGCAGGGCAAAACAGTAAAAATGCTTACACACTACAGAAAGTGTAGAGATCACCCTACAACACATGCCTTTGAACCGGAAACCAAATAACCTGAAAAACACAGAAAGCAGAGTTGGGAATCAAACCCCTATCCCTGGAGACGCGAGGCAAAAGTTTATGGCAAAGGTTTTGTTATCCTCCCTGCAAATGTTGAAAGCAAGTACAGTTTTAATGGTGGTAAAACGATCGTGCGGTTTATTTTAATACATTATATATATGTAAATGATGTACTTAGTAGAGCAGCAAGCAGCCTGCTTATGTTTCACTAGTATTATTATAAGCGGCATGAGTAATGTACGCGCGCATACGCTAGAAACCCCGCCCCCTTTCTATTCTCTCAGCCAGAGCCTCCTGCTGGCGCGCGATTGGCTTATTATTATTATAGCGCTTATTCACAAATACGCGCTCCTCAAATCGCCGCACTTAGCAAATACACGGCCGATTTCCTTCATTTACGCATGCGGTAAGTTATTACATGGGTTTGGCCAGGTTTTGGTGGTAGCTCCATCGAATGGCCATTGTCCTTTAATTCAATCAGGAGACATTGTGCGTTGGAGGTGGGGCTACTGGGAGATACAATACACACAGCTTTATATATTTTTTTATTTGGTTCGCCTAGAAACCCGAAAGCTCGAGGGGTGCATGTAAGTTAACGCTTCGTACTTGATTTGCTGTTTGAAGTGAGGGCGCTCCGTTCCCAAACGCGCTTTTAATGCATGTTCTCTACCCAGGCTTAGCGAAATTAGCCGAGCCGCGTCTGCTCTCAAACATAAACACCTCGTAGTATGCTCGAGTACTTATATCACGCCATTTTAAAAAGTAGCCTGGACAAAAATAAACGGAGACTAATAACGGATTAATTTCCCACACTCCTCACCTTATCGCTGCACTACACCATAGGCGGATTATATCGCGGTGATGTGTAGTGGCCGTGTGATCATTCACAATAGTTGTTAAACGCCTAGTAGAGATAAAGGAGAAAGGTAACGCTGTGTGTTGGTTGGTTGGTTTGTTTGTTTGTTTGTTTTTTTTCCGCGATCAGGTGACGCTGGAAAATGAGTGATTCCGAGAAGCAGACAATTTCTGTGAAGGATAAGGACGGAGTGGAGAAGAGGGGACGAGGAAGACCGAGAAAACATCCAAAGGTAACAGCTAGGTTATTAGCTGCTCGGCTAAGCTAGGCTAACTATGCAGCTACATCTCCTTTATTAACTTTCAACCTCGACTTGTAGTTACTAACAGTGCTCCAAGAGCTAACAGGTCCCTCAACTTGCACAGGGGGAAGGAAATAGGCCAGTGTGTAAACTGTCGTGTCTTATACAAAACCAGATAACCGAATTAAATTATAACACAATTTTTCGTTTTAGCTTTTAAAAGGAATAATTTGTTTGCCGTTTCAGGAATCCAGTGGATCTCCGGTTCCGAAAAGGCCGAGAGGGCGGCCAAAGGGCAGCAAAAATAAAGGACCTTCCAAGAGAGTGAGTGCGCAGTTTATTCATTTTGGTGCTTAATGTTTACATAAACACACGCACACACACTTTCCATGTGTTTACTGTTGAAGGATCATTTTCAGGCCTATAGTGGACGGTTCAGAGCTAGCTGTGAGCTATAATCGCTGTCAGTCTATGGCCCATACGTCACCGCTGTGGATGAACTCACTGCCCTCGCCACCTGTTTTGCAGCTTGGTGATGGCGCCCCCTGGTGTTCCCTGCTGAGAACACACACATGAGCGGGATTTCGAACAAATCCCCTTAAACTCTATGGTCCCGTGGTAAAGGTTTCCCGAGATGGTGCTGAAGCAAGGAAGCAGCACATTAACACTAAATGGTCCATTGTGTGTGTGTGTTTTTTGTTTTTTTGTAATTTTACCTCACTTTTAAAAGTGAATGCAGCATAATTCTTCTTAAACCCCAAAAAAGTGTTGAGAGCAACACACAGCACTTTAGTTTAGTTTAGTAATAGGAAAAAGGATTGGCTCACAGTTGATGTATTTGGAACTAAAGCTATGTTTCTCCATAGAAAGCGGGATCATCTTCAGAAAAGAAGCAAAAGGGGAAGCCCAAGAAGGAGGTAATTGAGCTAATAATATACAGATCGTGTTCAAAACAGAATCCGTTCTTGGCAAACTTGCTGTTTGCTGTCCAAGTCAAATAAATAATGTATTCTGGTATAAATGATGTAAGGTGCAACTTGGTCAGGGTTTACACGCTGGTATAATGTAACTGACCTGTTTTGTTATGTTCTATGTGAACAGGAAAAGGAGGCATCTCAGGAGTCCTCTGAGGAAGAAGAGGAGGATGAAGATGAGGAACAGTAACTACCTCATCCTCGGCACTACCTCATAATATGACACAGCCTGGCACCACTTACTAATCTACAGCCTCTAACAACGGGATGTCGTCCGCTCAACCACCTCTGTGGGACTGACATAAATATCATGTCTATAACAATCAGTTACATGTTTTAAAAAAAAGTGGAATAATTTTAGAATCTGTGAATTAGGCTGCATATAAGTGTTTAGTCCATTAATGGTGCTTACTTGGTGCTTTTCAATTTTTGTTTTGGTTTGCTTTTTATGTACTTTATGTGACGTGGAAGGTCAGGGGGGATATAGAATTAGAAAAAGAAAAGTGTTCTGACCGTGATGTGTAGTGGTCCTATAGTTTTAGTGTAGGGCTTTCTGCTTAACTGCAGCTGACTTTTTTTTTTTTAAATACACCCCCTGCACTGACTAGATTTTATCTTATTAGATTGCCTTTATTATATATGTTGAGGCGTGAACATTCACCATTTGTTGAAGGCTAGGTGTGTGTATTTTGCAAGATAAACAGATTTAGATTTGAATACACCATTTTCAGTCTTTGTCACTCTGGTGTAATAGTCGGGTAGGTGATAGAGATGTCTGATTCTCATTGCAAGTACATTCCAGTAGCATTTTTAACACACTTGTGACTAATTTATGTGGACTGTTCCTCATACACATATATATATTTTTTCTTTTCATTGATAGTTTTGCCTCTTTTACTTTAACTTTTACCAACAGGTCACTTTTCTAGGTCAAAGAAACACACAGGCAGATAAGCCTTTAGCTCTGGTCAGCATTAAAGAATACTTTACAGTTGTACATTTAAGGATACACCCAAATACGTCTGGGAGTTTACAGAGATCACCTGTGAAATAATGCACACTTGAGCAGCTATACCTCAGTACCATGGCTTGTGCTTGTGACAGGTTCGCATATATTGTCAAATCAGCTTACATGAAACTGTGTCATTTGGATAACTTTAGAATAGTCACAATGACTGTTTTTATTCTGCATCATACATCCCATCTGTCCACATTCTTTGAACCATAGCAACAATATGCATCAGCCACCTCAGGAATTACAGTATGTAGACAGCAGGCGACAGACCAAGTAGTGTTCAGATAGCACTGATAACTTCTGTATAGAATGTGTTCATCATTTCTGTGGAAAACAAACTGCTCTGTACCTATTTTTAATGCAGCTGAGGAATTGTCTACAAGCTCTTTTAGGCTTATACCACGTTTGTTGATGCCGCAAATACCTATTTATTTCACGTTTAATTGAGAATTCAGTTGTATCTGTGTAGCATGTTGTGTTGTTAATAAAATATACTTTCTCATTTTTGAGTCACCTTGTTTTCATTAGAAGGGAGAGGTGGGTTTTTTATTTTTATTGTTTTATTAATACAGCGTTATTGCTGTGTGTTGTAAGTTCCTCGTATACACACAGACACCCTAAGGATCCTCGCAGTACAGGCCTGCGATTCCACAACAGCGCCTACGCAACTTAACTAGCACGGAGCCGTCCACAGCCAATCAGCTTGCGCGCGCGGCGTAGCTGTTTCAGTAATGGCGTCTGTGGCTGAGATGCGCTTGGCTTTAGAAAAATGAAGCGTAGAAGAACTTACTTCTTACACTGAAAACGCGGGGTTTCCTTTCGTGAACTTTGCGTGTGAAGCCGTGTCATCTCCCAGAGGTTTGCGCTCTGATATTAGCCAGTTCCGACGTGCCGAGATGATGAAGCTGAAGTCTAACCAAACTCGCACCTATGATGGAGAAGGGTACAAGAAGCGGGCCGCCTGCCTGTGCTTCAGGAGCGAGACCGAGGAGGAGGTGAGGCCGGGGATCTGTGGGCATTCAGCGGGCCGTGATAAAGACTGCTGGTCACATTTTAATGAACCGAATACTTACTATTCACGAGCTCTTTCAGGATAGAAACACGACTATTCCGCTAAAATGAGGAAACCTCAAATGCTGAGATTCAATAACCCTTATTGAAAAGGTAACATCTGTTGTAGCGGGCTAACGGTTAGCTTGCTAAGTTAGACGGTGCGATTTGTCAATGAAAATGCTAAAGTAGCTAGCAGCTAGTCGTGGGGCTGTCAGTTAGCGAGGTGGCTGAAATCCGCTCACATCTTTTGTAAAAACATAATAATTCTGATGGACGGAAACTCGTGTCTTTTCCCGATCGGCATCAGTGCAGCATGAAAAAGACTCGTGTTTTGTGATGACACCGTAAAGTGGCTGTGTGGAAACAGACTGCTAGCTAGCCAACAAGCCTTACTCACTGTGGAAGCTCTGTGTGAGCTAGACATCTTAGCACCTTACCTGCTAGCTGTTTATTTTATTCTGTTTTTATTTTCTCCGTGATAATGATGGTGAGAATTATGGCTTTAAACGCTGAAGGTAGTCTGTTAACTGAATACAGTTCGTTGCATAAGTATTCACACCCCCCCCACGTTGAACTTTTCAGCCTTTCGTAGCGTTACTACTTGGAGCAGAAATGGGCTTCATTGTTTTTATATGTTATGGGTATACACAAAATGACCCTCAATATTGATGCATATCAATCATCAAATGATTTACAAATAATAAAAAAACGTGGTTGAATAAATATTCACCCAATTAATGTGAAACTAGATCTAACTGTAACGTAACAAAATGGGGAAAGGGTCAAAGGAGGGAGGGGGGGTCAAATATTTATGTAACTGCTGTAGCTCTATAAACTAATAGGCTTGGATTATCTAAGGTTATCTTTCTGAACTGCTTCCCTTGTTGTTTATACTTTTGGTAACTTGTTTCATTTTCCATGGAAATGTTTTTTTCCCCTGCTGTTCAAAGTTTATGCCAAAAACAAGGGAAAGGCACCTGTTCGGCATGTACAAACTACTTTGTTCAGACTTAAGCAGGAGCACTGGTGCCATGTTTTCTTTTTATTATTATTTTCAATACAATGCTGATCTCAGAGCTCTAAATACTAAGACAATATCCGCATCCTCGGATAGGAAACAATTTCATTACTTATAGAGCCAAGATCGGTTGGTATTTTGTTGTTGAATACGCAGGCAGACGTGCATCTCGGCCAGGTTTTACACACTAACAGTGAGTCGAACGAACTCGTTCTCTCAACTTGTCCAGACAGCGGCTGTGATTTGAGGTGGACAACCATATTGAGTGCAGGACACTTGCTAGATTTGTGTTTTTTGAAAATATTGAAAAGGTCTAAAAAGGTGCCAGATTTAGTGATTAAGTTGTGCACACTGATACAAATCCAAGAACAGTATTTTCCCAAAAAGTTATAAGATCCCTAAATCTTGAATGTAATGAAAATCATGTTGTGTGCTGGCTACTGTGTGTTTATTCAGGTGCTGTTGGTGAGTAGCAGCCGACATCCTGATAAGTGGATTGTGCCCGGAGGAGGAATGGAACCGGAGGAAGAGCCCAACGTTGCTGCTGTTCGAGAAGTGTGTGAAGAGGTCAGAGCATTTACTGATTGTTGTGGGGATTTTTTTGTGTTTTATTAATGTAGTACTGAACATGGATCACTATGTTGTAGCCTTATACAGTGTCACAAAGCCCAAAATAGCCAGTGAGGATTAAAAAGTATAATAGCACATTTCCTCTTAACAGATTTAAACCGAAAGGCTATTACATTGCTCAAAACTGTGCTTGCTACCTAGTGAGACTGTTTTTGTACCATCGACCCATGAGGCTGTTGTATACTTATACGACTGTTCTAAGCTGACCCTAGTGTCCTGATCATAGCTTCTTGTGATAGGCAGTAATACTCTCTCATCACTCATGTGTAGAGGGTGATCATTTTACAGACAAGTGCTAAAGGGCGTTCCACTCAGATTAACTACTGCTCTTTATTCTACACCTTGGCTGAACTCCAGTTCGGCTGGACTCCAGCGATCGCCGAAGCCTCTTTGGGCGCCCAGAGAGTGCAAACCTAAGATCTTTATATGACTGATACCTTGCTTCTATGTGCTGGAATAATAGCTTGTAGAATTGCTTGGAAGCTTTTATAATGAAAAGTGACAGTGGTGCTGTTAAAAAAAAAAAAAAAAAAAAAAAAAAAAGTGTTTGTAGTAAAAATCGTATGCAAGGTCAGGGAAATCGATCAGTTTGGCAAACATTTTTACAGCATATGAAACTGATTCAAAACTGCTTTCAAACTGGCTTCCTTTTAAACAGTAGCTGTTTTGTGACGCAAATTAAGTCATTTTATTTCAATAACACTTACTGAGCACATTATTAGGAACTCATTTATGCAATTATTTAATCAAGCAATCATGTGGCAGTAGTGCAATGCTTTGATTCACGTATATCTGGCCCAGCAGCTTTAGAAAATGTTTATATCAACACGTTAGAATGGGGAAAAAGTTCAATCCGAGTTATTTTGATCGTGGCATGATTGTTGGTGCAGGACAGGCTGGTTTGAGTATTTTTTATAATTGCTGATCTCCATGGATTTACATCAACAGCAGTTTCTAAAATGTGCATAGAATGGAGTAAAAAACAAAAAGCATCAAGTGGGTGGCAATTGTGTTGATGCTGCCTTATTCTCAGAGGAAAAGGGCTGGATTAGTTCAAGCCAGAATCTGAGGCTACAGTGGAAAAAGCACAATGTTTCAGACATTTGAGTAATAATGAGCATAATTTATTATTAACAGAAAACTTTGTTTGGAAATTTAATCCAATCCTAAATTCTATAAAAATGTTCAGGTAGCCAGTTAAAGGTTTTCATCAGTAGTTTGTACTCTTTGCTTTTATATCGGTGTGTATCTAGATCCTGGCAGCCGTTACGCACACTGTGTGTTCAGAGTGTCTTACTTCAAGGCTGGGCCAATTTTCCGAAGCACTGATTAAACTCACAGAGCACTTTATTAAGAACACTATACTAATACTAGCCGAGTTTATTTTTGCTTTCAAAACAGCCTCAATTCTTTGAGGCATGGACTTTACAAGATGTTGGAAAACATTTCTTTTAGATTCTGGTCCATGCTGATATGATTCTCACACAATTCCTGGAGATTTGTCAGGTGAACTTTGATGCTGTGAATCTCCTGTTCTACCACATCCAAAAGATGTTCTACTGGATTCAGAACCGATGACTGGGAAGAGCACTGAGGAACACTGAACTTATTGTCATGTTCATGAACCCAGTTTAAGACGAATTTGTTTTTTTGACATGGTGCATTATCATGCACATTAGAATATGGGTAAATTGTGGCATTGAAGGGATGCACAATGTTCAGTAACAAATGTAGCCTCTGGAAATCAAGTGATGACTGATCGGTAATAACAGGTCCAACGTACACTATATTGCCAAAAGTATTCGCTCACCTGCCTTGACTCGCATATGAACTTAAGTGACATCCCATTCCTAATCCATAGGGTTCAATATGATGTCGGTCCACCCTTTGCAGCTATAACAGCTTCAACTCTTCTGGGAAGGCTGTCCACAAGGTTTAGGAGTGTGTTTATGGGAATTTTTGACCATTCTTCCAGAAGCGCATTTGTGAGGTCAGGCACTGATGTTGGACGAGAAGGCCTGGCTCTCAGTCTCCGCTCTAATTCATCCCAAAGGTGTTCTATCGGGTTGAGGTCAGGACTCTGTGCAGGCCAGTCAAGTTCCTCCACACCAGACTCTGTCATCCATGTCTTTATGGACCTTGCTTTGTGCACTGGTGCACAGTCATGTTGGAAGAGGAAGGGGCCAGCTCCAAACTGTTCCCACAAAGTTGGGAGCATGGAATTGTCCAAAATGTCTTGGTATGCTGAAGCATTCAGAGTTCCTTTCACTGGAACTAAGGGGCCAAGCCCAGCTCCTGAAAAACAACCCCACACCATAATCCCCCCTCCACCAAACTTTACACTTGGCACAATGCAGTCAGACAAGTACCGTTCTCCTGGCAACCGCCAAACCCAGACTCGTCCATCAGATTGCCAGATGGAGAAGCGTGATTCGTCACTCCAGAGAACGCGTCTCCACTGCTCTAGAGTCCAGTGGCGGCGTGCTTTACACCACTGCATCCGACGCTTTGCATTGCACTTGGTGATGTATGGCTTGGATGCAGCTGCTCGACCATGGAAACCCATTCCATGAAGCTCTCTGCGCACTGTTCTTGAGCTAATCTGAAGGCCACATGAAGTTTGGAGGTCTGTAGCGATTGACTCTGCAGAAAGTTGGCGACCTCTTCGAACTATGCGCCTCAGCATCCGCTGACCCCGCTCCGTCAGTTTACGTGGCCTACCACTTCGTGGCTGAGTTGCTGTCGTTCCCAAACACTTCCACGTTCTTATAATACAGCTGACAGTTGACTGTGGAATATTTAGGAGCGAGGAAATTTCACGACTGGATTTGTTGCACAGGTGGCATCCTATCACAGTTCCACGCTGGAATTCACTGAGCTCCTGAGAGCGACCCATTCTTTCACAAATGTTTGTAAAAACAGTCTGCATGCCTAGGTGCTTGATTTTATACACCTGTGGCCATGGAAGTGATTGGAACACCTGATTCTGATTATTTGGATGGGTGAGCGAATACTTTTGGCAATATAGTGTACGTCAGGAAAACATTATCTACACCATTACACCACATCTACACATTTGTGAGTTTGTGCCTACTGCAGCCTCAGCTTTTTCTTTTCGGCTGACAGAAGTGGAACCTGAAGTGGTCTTCTGCAGTTGTAGACCCTCCCACGTCAAGGTCCATTCTGAGATGCTTATCTGCTCACCACAATTGTACAGAATGCTCATCTGAGTTACTGCACCCTTTGTTTGCTCAACCGGTCTGGTCATTCTCCACTGACCTCTCTCTTCAATAAGGCATTTCTGTCTGCAAAGCAGTCGATCACTGGATGTTTTTTCTTTAATGCCCCATTCTGAGTAAACTGTAGAAACTGTCGTGTGAAAATAACAGATCAGCAGTTATAGAAATACTCAAACCAGCATGTCTGGCAGCAACGAAAATCACAGAGATCACATTTTTCCTCAGTGAAAATTACCCATAGCTTTTGCCCTGAATCTGCATGATTTTATACATTGTACTACTGCCACACGATTAGCTGATTACATAATTGCATGAATGTGTAGGTGTAAAGGTGTTCCTAATAAAGTGCTCATTGAGTGTAGTTTGTCTATTATCAGTGTGTATATCGTTTTTTCCCCTCATAAGCAGTACAAAGAGTAAAGAGATGTGTCCTAACTTAAATTTGCAAATAGAGGGACTGCAAGGTTGCTGTTTCTAATTGTTTTTATGTTAAATGATGTATAGCAAAGCTGCGGAGTAATTCACATGATCGAAGATAAAACAGGTGGTGGTGTCAGATCAGCAGGTTATCATTAAATGTCAAATGATGCATCTGGTCATCACTCCCGTTCATCAGATCAGTTTTTTTTTATTCTCTTTGTGCTATTGGGTTTGTGTAATTGCATTACTGAGCATTCAGCTGCTGTATGAGTGTTAAATTCTGCGGGATTGTTTTTTTTCTCTCTCCCCTTTTCCAACAGGCCGGTGTCAAGGGCACTTTAGGGAGACTAGTAGGAATATTTGAGGTGAGTATCACATAGCAAACTGATGATACATTGTTCCTGCAGTAGTGATTGTGATTCTAGTCAGGAAGTACTGCACTCACTGAACTACTTCAGCTCAAACACAAAAGTGTGCAGTGCAGAGGGTCCCATGGGAACATACCATGCAGCATTTTAATAAGTGAGGATGAGGTGATTAGGGATGTGGCCTATTGATCATTTGGAAAGTTACGCATGGAAAGATTATGTATGTTAGAACTGCACTGGAAATCTTATCATTTACAGATATAGAGTTGTTTTGAAGGAACTTATCCAAATTCTATTCCTGATATAGCTAGTGAAACAAGCTGTTTCATTTGTGGTCATGTTTCACTTGGATGATTTGCTTCTTTTACATATTTGTTGCCGTACAATATTTGATGGAAATTTTCTCGATTGATCTCACATGATAACAAGTTATGTATGAAATGTCCTGTATTTCTGTGCCTTGAAGGACAACTCCAACCTAGCCTGTAACGTGGTGGTAGTGCGTGTATTTAAGGAAACCTTTAACCAAAATGTTAAGTAAATAAAAAAGCCAACGTAGGAATGTATTACAAAATGAATCCTGGCAGGCCCTGAAGATCATGTGTTAATTATAACCCTACGTTCATGCTAGCAAATAACACGTGACCCTTTACTAAATGCAGCACTGTGTTGAATCTGTCTCACTTCCATGTGAATTAGGTACGATGATAAATCCAAAGTTGGTTCGAATTATTGTTTTGGACCCATAATATAATGGTCTAATGTTTTTTGTTTAGTTTTTTTCTTCAGTTCCCCTCTCACAAATGTAATCCCTCCTTGCAATTATGGATTTTTCTTTTAAAACTGCTACATTTCATTTATTTTTTCCCCCCACACTCAGAACCAGGATAGGAAACACAGGACGTATGTGTATGTTCTCATTGTAAAAGAAGTACTGGAAGACTGGGAAGACTCTGTAAACATTGGTAAGTGTAGAGTTGTCTTGGGTTTACAAATGTGCATGCAAATTTCAGACCACATGAAACCATTTTACTCAGGTTTCTTTTCAAAACTGTACTCACCATTGACCTTATGAACACCTGTAAACATTCATATTCATGAAGTTATCTAATCAGCTAATCATTTGGCAGCAGCACAGTCAATCAAATCATGCAGATATTGATCAAGAGCTTTAGTTAATCTTCAGAGTGAAGATAAAGTGTGATCTCTGTGACTTTAACTGTGGCATGGTTGTTGGCGCCAGTTGAACTAGTATAAGTGTTTAACAAAATGCTGAAACACTTTGTTGATGAGAGGGATCCAATGCGAATGAGCAGAATGGTCCGAGATGAAAGAAAATCAAAGAGAGTAACTCAAATAATCACTCTTAGCAACCATGGTAAACAGAAAAGCATCTCTGAACACGTCAAACCTTTAGGTGGACGAGCTCCGACAGAACAACACATCAGGTTCCACTCATGTGTCGATGAGTCTGTACCCGTGATAGCCTCAGATTAATGTTCTTGCCTGGCAGGAGCAGAACCTGATGTGGTCAAGGTTTGATGTGACGTTCATATGGAGATGCTTTTCTGGTTACCACGGTTATAGAGAGTGAATATTTGAGTTTCCTGGCAGCTTGAACCAGTCTGGTCATTTTCCTTTCATAAACAGTGCATTTCCACCTGAGAGTCACTCAGTGTTTTGGTATTTTGCCTCATTCTGTATAAACTGATGTGTGTGTAACTCTCAGCAGTTTGTGAAATACCCCGCAAACCTCACACTAACATCCATGCCACATTTGAGATCACAGTTGTTCCTCATTCTGATGTTTAATGTGAATCTGCATGATTTTCTGAATGGCTGGTCTGCTTTATAAAGTAGATGGTGAGGGAATCTCATGGTCATTTCAAACAATTGAAATATTAGCCCTAATCTACCTCACTCAGAGCACACATTCACCCTCTTCTTTTGACAGGGAGAAAAAGGGAATGGTTTAAAATAGACGATGCGATACAAGTGTTGCAGTGTCATAAGCCAGTGCAGGCCACCTACTTCGAAGCTCTACAAGAGAGCTGCCTGACGAGCAACGGCACTCCTCTAGTGGCCACGATAGCTGAAGACCTGTCACCCAGCTACAACATCAATCAGAGCTCTGTCTCTGACATCAGATAACTAACACACAACACTGACACTCCGGATGCTTCCGCCACCACTCTCGCTCTTATTCTTTCAGTATTCTTTTATTTTTTCCCTCTTTCTCTCTCTGTGTTTTTTTTTCCCCTTTTCTCTTAAAATACAGTTTGCCTTGCCAACCCTTTTTTAGGTGCCAGAGAGGTGGCACAAACTTGACAAAGTGTTGGGTAAATATTCAAAAACATGTTTTGTAAATGTAAATTCAATGTTTGTCGCTCTCTACTCTGATTTTTTTCTTTCTTTCTTCCCTCCAACCTCTCCTTAAAAATGGACAGTTGCATGAAACACCCCCTCCTTCTACTCCTTCTCCCTTTAGTGCCCTCTGTGACCCAAGTGTGAGGTTAAATGAATGCAAGAACTACTTTTTACTGTTGTGATGTAAATACACGTAGCCTAGTGCTTATGCTTGAGGCTTTCAATATTTTTTACGCATCCATTTTTTTTTTCCTTGTATGTGAGAGCGAGTGAGCATGTATTTGTGTGAGTAGTGCGAGTATGTGTTTGTTCTCGGAAACCACCTCCTTCCCCCACCCCAAGCAATGAGAAGGAAATGTGTAGATGCCTGAACAGATGGAATTGGTGAGAGGTCAGTTGGTTTGCATGAGCACTGATATTTATTTGTCTTACAAGTTTGGGATCTGATGAATGTTCAACCTGTATTTGGTGTCAGTAGGTCTTTTGAGTGATTTCTTCTTCCCTTTTTTGCCCCCTTGCCATTTTGTAAATATCTTATGGGTTTGACGAAATACACACCCTGGTTTAATTATGCTTGTTTCTTTACTAGAGTGGTGCCTAAATGTGTGAGAACACCGACTTTAACGTGATAGTAAAACCCCCAAAAATGTTTACAAGGCCAGCAATTATTGGGAGCAAGCAGGGTAAGCCAGCAGCACGTGATGATAACTGATGAGTTTCGTGCACTGCTTGCGTCCATGTATGGCTGACGGCAGATCCTACAGGTCCAGTAATTTCAATGTTGTTGGTGATGATAGTGAAGGGGGGAAAAGACAAATCACCACTCAGAACCACTTAAATCAAACTGCATGACAAGGTTGTAGAGTTGACGTTTGTGAACGTTGGAGGATTCAACAGGACAGCTTCTTGGAAAAAAACGCTAATAGGCACATATCGAGTGGATCCCACCTTTTTAATTTAGTAGTGTCTCCTATTATGGAGCTCTTTATTGGACCTGGTAGGTCAGGCCAGGGTAACATTGAAAAGTAAATATGGACCCATTACTGAAGTGCTTTTTCAATTACGTTTGGTGACTTGGGAAAACCCTTCTCATTGTTAGATTTTGACACGTTTCCTGAACTGAAATATGCTTCTCTTTTGCATGTATTTCAACAAGTCGAACTAGTTCAGACCCCAGACTCAGAGAAAATTGGATTTATCGCAAGATTCCGTTCAAAAATGCCACACTCGCCTCTATATTTATAAATAAATATACTTTTAGAAAAACATTACAGCCCAATTTGAGGAATTATAAGTTTACATTATGAAGTCAGTCTCAGTATTTAAACACAAGCCTCATGGTCGTCTCTTCTGACTGATCACTGTTCACATTCACGCTGGTGGGGAAATAATCACTGATTCATTCTGATCAAATTTAATCTTGGTTAAATTTGACACCCGTGTCCGTTCAGCATGGTACATAGATATCGAAAGATCAAGGTATGATTTTACTGTGTGAAAAAGTCACACTTAACTAGTGAGGTTTTAGACATCTTGAAACTGATCACATTTTCTGCTCCGTTTGTTTAAACTCGCTCCTTGACATGACTGTTGAAGTCAGGTGAGGCAAGGGAGCCTGAATAAAACCATTTTGTGTCATTTTTGTAGAATGTATTTCTTTAAAGTAGAGACGTTAGTACATTAGTGTCATTGAAAAGAAAAGAAAAATTTTTTTGGCTTATTCTAATGAATTCAGTCACAGCGAAATCCATCGGGTTTTCCCAGACCACCTGACATATCCCAGAAATTACCAGAGGATTAAAAAATAAATAAAATCTGATTTTATGTTTAGAATATTGAAGGCACATTGGTTCAAAAACAGTCCCTTTGAATGTTCCAACAGAAAACCCACATGCCTTAGTCATCCACCAGATTATTTTAAGCTTGTAAAAAGGCTTATGCCAACTGCATGAAGGCTGATGTGGCCTCTTGTTACCTTGTACCATCTTGATTTGGATGAGATGGTATTATTTATGTATATTGATCTCTGCAGTTTTTTTTTCCTTCATCTCTTAAAGAACCATTGGCACCTCAGTCGAGCACTTGCATATCTGCTCGACAGGAACTATAATATGCTGTTAAAAAAAAAAACACACACATTGCAGAGCTAAACAGGGCTTGTATAACCGAGACCTTGTTTCAAAATATAAGAAATGTGGACTGTAACCCTCCCCTCTTTTATTCCTCTCATTTTCTCTTTGTCTAGTAAGTTGTCTTAGCCAGGCTGCTTACTGCCCTTCTGATGGCATGCAGCAGTTGGCACAATACTGTGAATCTGGAGCCACTGTAGTTAGCCAGACCTTTTTTTTTCTCCTTTCTGTATAGACTAAATTCAAAAAGTCAAAATACAGTATGTGGTTTTTCACGTTTGGTATGCTGATGGTACGCAGAGTTTCTGGTGATTGGCAATGGAACTGTTAAAGCTAACCCCCGAACAGGATGTTTGGGAATGTATTCTTTTTGGGCTGTTTAAGTTGCTGTAGGTGCAGGTTTAATATGTTTCTTGTTTCCTTCGATTTCTTTTGTTCCAATTCCGACACAATCGTTAACCTGAGAGTTAATTTTGAGCTCGTGGGTGTAAATGTATAGACAAGCTGATCGTTTTGCTGCTAGGATTTTTTGATTAATTCTGAGCAAGCAAAAAAAAAAAAAGCAGGCCAACTGAACCAATTCACAAGTAATATTTCGCTAGATATGACTCATTCATGTAACACTAAAATCACTTTTCTAGATTATTACTTAGTAATATAGCTGGGTTTACAATTGTAATGTAATCTGTTCTCCATGTAGAGGTGATCAGACTTGATGAGAATCTTAAGAATGTCCCAAAGCACAATCGCCTTGCATACACAGAAGTGTTTGTATGATTTAAAGGTTTTTTTTTTTTTTACTGGCTCTTCTGAGTTAAAAGCTTGATCTTACTGAAACAAAAGGCTTTGTAACCATTTTTTTACATTAATTGCCCAGATCTCACTACTTTGCATTTTTGTTTGAAAGATTTCAAAAATACCAAACAAAACAGTTAAGGATTGGAAACTACTAGATTTTCCGTGCAGAGTGAATTTGACCAACGGACATAGTTCACACTTCTGCACCTTACAAGCACAGAGCCAGTGTAATGCATCAGACCCTGAAT
Source organism: Hemibagrus wyckioides (assembly GCF_019097595.1). Classification (NCBI taxonomy): domain Eukaryota; kingdom Metazoa; phylum Chordata; class Actinopteri; order Siluriformes; family Bagridae; genus Hemibagrus; species Hemibagrus wyckioides. The sequence continues at coordinate 20,643,012 of NC_080720.1, read as the reverse complement.
GTAAACTTGTAGGTTATATTAAAGCACCAGCTTGATTTAGTAAAATATTTTAAACAAAACATACATTTCACATTTGCTACTTGCTCCCAAAAAAAAAAAAAAGGGCTGCAGCCTATAAACACCTACGTCACTTATACAGCCCATAAAGCTGTGACCTTTTTCAGTTCAACAAACATACCTGGAACATTTGCGTTGTGATTTTGGGATTGTGGAATATACCAGTATGAGAATGTAATAAATGTGCCAACAAATAAAACATCAGTATTTCACATTACTCCTGTTCTTATTTCATATATTTATTCAGTGCCAAACAAATTGTTGCACACATTTCTGGGCAAACTTTAGCACTCTACTGAACATTTTATCCATATTTGTAATGTGCTTACTCTGTTACTTTAAGTGACACTATGCCACATACTCTCTTAAAAACCTTTAACCTAGAACTCTTGAAGGCTGGTAGTGTAAGACGGGGAGCTTTTTGAATTTACAAGCAACTGATGAAATGTGATGACTTCCTAATCTAAACAGGAAGCTAAAATTATCAGTATTTAGATGTTTTTATTCTATTAACCTGTCATTGTCTATATTAATCTACTCATTTGATTGCTCACACTATCATCTAATCCAGACACATTTTAACATTGAAAGTCCACTTCTCATTCTTGGGAGAACTTCTGAAAATCTGAATATAACCTGTGGTCAAATGTTACACTGACAAACATTAACTCAACCAAAACCAAATGCATTTGCTGCACAAAAATACCATTAAAATAAAAATGCTTAGTCTGATCAACATTGGCTATACTATATAAAAAACCTACACACTTTTTTTTTAATCCTTCAGACCACACCACTGAATAGGTTGTGTGTTAATGCCAGATTTAACAGTTCCAAACTTAATCTGAAAGCAGAAGATACAGGGAAAGGGAAAAACAAAGAAGGGAGTCCCAAGCTTAAATGTTTTCCAAACTTTATTATACAGAGAATGTGGAAAATTACTGTGGCTGCTGTCCTCTGCCACGCCCAAAGCCACCTCTCTGTGTGAAGGGGAGGAAAAAAAAATAAAAAAAAATTTAGCATTACCCCTTTCCCCTTAAATCCCTTGATGGACAGTTACAATAGAAAACAATTGTGCAGATCAAAGCAGTACTTACGAACTGGAATTCTGTAGCAGCTCCTGCACCTGCTTCAGCCTTCTTGTCTGCTCCAGCTACAGAAACAAAGAATTCGTCAGACTTCATACAACTATCAAATCAAAAGCACTGCTGTGTAACGACATGCTGGGGATTATTACTGGGTTGAAATTTAACACTGCCAACAACCCAGATCTAACAGAGTACATCCAGTAATACACCAGTACTGTATGTTCCTGACTGCTGTCAGAGTTTCTCCTGGATAAAGGATATGCTGATCTACCCCATACTGTGAAGGTACATGCTGTGTACTCACGCTGAGCTGCAGATCGCCTGTAGGCATCTCTGTCTCCCTCTCCACGTGCCAGACGTGCTGGTCTCTCTCCCTCCAGACCTGAAAGGTGAAATGGAATTGGACTTAATTTTCTTGCCATTTAATCTTCAATAAAGTCCTTGAAGTCTCCTTAATCCTGAAATAGTAATTTACACAAAACAATGCTTCCAAGTAATGATTATAAGCTCCACATAATAGAGGGAAGTCTTTACCCTTGGGACGGGGTCTGGCTGTTTCAGGGCGGGTCTGACGGCGCAGAGTGGCAGGTACAATCTCAGGGGGCAGATGAAGGAAATCCCTCAGGTACTGGATGCCCTCGTTGGTCAAGTACCAGTAGAAGTGGCGCCATGCAAACTGCTCTTTGACGTACCCGCAGGACTTCAGAGACTGTCAAGAGGTTAAAGGCAGACATTACTCACTGTGTGTATTTAACACTAAATAATGCATGCCTGGATGTTACAGTAGACCCACTGTTAGACATTTAAAAATAAATAAAATGGCTACATGTGAATTCAGAGAAATTTCATTAAGGGACCACTACACAAAACCAATAAGTGTTTTTTTTTTTTTTTTTTTACACAATCTTTATTCTTTTTAGTCAAACATCTGCACTGTTTTGTTTTTTAATGCTCAAGTCTTCAGACACTAATACAAAGTATATTTATATTATGTATATATGAATTATACACCAATCAGGCATAACATTATGACCACTGACAGGTGAGGAGATGATCAGTGTTGTTCACCTCATCATGCCACCTGTTAGTGGGTGGGATATATTAGGCAGCAAGTGAACATTTTTTCCTCAATGCTGATGTGTTAGAAGCAGGAAAAATGGGCAAGTGTAAGAATTTGAGCGAGTTTGACAAGGGCCAAATTGTAATGACTAGGTGACTGAATCAGAGCATCTTCAAAACTCCAGCTCTTGTGGGGTGTTCCCAGTCTGCAGTGGTCAGTATCTATCAAAAGTGCTCCAAGGAAGGAAGAGTGGTGAACCGGAGACAGGGTCATGGGCGGCCAAGGTTCACTGATACATGTGGGGAGTGAAGGCTGGCCTGTGTGATCCGATCCAACAGACGAGCTACTGTTGCTCAAATTGCTCAAGTTAATGCTGGTTCTGATAGAAAGGTGTCAGAATACACAGTGCATGACGAGTCAGGGCTGTTTTGGCAGCAAAAAGGGGAGCAACACAATATTAGGCAGTTGGTCATGTTATGCCTGATCACCATAAAGACATTCACAATAAAAACCAGTCAATAATGACACCATCAAGGACCAATGCCACCTTAGACACATGCAGATCTTACCTGTGGCTCGCCTACATCTTTGGATGCAAATAAATTGGTCCTTTTTTTTACATTTACAACTAACAACTACATATCCTTATGTATTTATATACGCATTTACCATTACAATCATCCCAGAATCTGTGAGAAACATTAAAGTCACAGATTTATAGTCACAAAAGCCTAAGCTAAGGCTTAACGTTTGAACAACCCTTATTTACATTTGTTAACCTCTAACAAGGAGTTTGGCAGTCTGCAGACACACCAAACGATGTGCATACTCAAAAGAAAGCATTCGTACCACACCGAACAAAGTTGTAGCCCTCAGAGCACTTTACTAATAAACTGCAGCACACATGTCAGTACAGAGACTTCAGGATGTGCACACAAACAAGGTTACAGAAACTCTCACCTGCATGGCCTTCATTACGTGAAGGTTGGGCACGTTTTTGTCGGCGAGCTCCGGGTGCTTGGCCAGATGCACATCTTTCTTGGCCACCATCACGCCCTCTTTAAAGAGGAGCTCATAGATGGCAATGCGATTCTTCTTGGGCATCAACATCTACACAAACCGAAGATATTAGACTTTAGGCAGGAAGATGTCAAACAGAGAAACACTTATTCGTACAGTTTTACAGTCTAGTGCAAGAACAGCTCTTATACATCATCCTTCATCACTCATTAGTGCAGGAAAACTGATTATCTGGCCCAGCCATTAAACAATTATGCTACCCAACTATATATAACAAAAATAGGTGATAGAACAAAAGACTGCACAATTATTACAGATTAAAATAAGTTTTTCCACTGTAATAATCTTCATACTGGTTTCCTGTAGCTTCCTCCATTAGCACATTACCCGGCTCTTACTGAGCTATCAGGCTAAACATTCCCCTCTCTGACTTCTGCCACAAACTTTCACCACTCTGTGTGTAAACTGATATATTTGTGTTTTTAAAAGCAAATATCTGTATATTAAAAAAGCTTCTTCCGAGACATTATTTAGCCGCGGATGCTAAACATACGATGTCTAGCTTCCATCTTAGCATACTCTGACCGACACACATTCACAATCCAAAAATAAAGTCAAGCAAAGTTTTAATTCACGAAAGTCTGACAAGGATATACACAGGAAGTACACTTTTTACAGATTCGATTTAAAAATACTCGACATATTTAATGATTGAGTTGATTTTCGATGGATTTTCTGGCTTTACATTTTGCCTACCTTTGCGCTTGTTGAGAGACCGGAGCCGGAAAGGACCGCGTTACAGCACTTCCGGGAGTTCTTTCATCAGCGCAGTGCGGAGGTGAGAGACAACATGAACACCGTCATCTAGCGACGTGGAGGTACAGGTCTGACCGTTTAAACCTTATACACCGATCAGGTATAACATTATGACCACCTGCCTAATGTTGTCTCCCTTTTTGCTGCCAAAACCCGTCCTGAATACCCGAATACACAGCCCTGACCCGTCATGCACTGCGTATTCTGACACCTTTCTATCAGAACCAGCTTTAACCTCTGTAATTTCAGCAACAATCGGATCACACGTGTCCAGCCTTCACTCACCACGTACATCAATGAGCCTTGGCCGCCCATGACCCTGTATCAGCAGTTCAATCTGTGGTGGAGTTGGTTTATTAGTGTGGGGAATGTTTTCTGGCACACTTTGGGCCTGTTAATTCCAATCAATCATTACTTGAATGCCATAGCCAGTTTGTTGCTGACTTCATGGCCACAATTTGACATCTTCCAATGGCTACTTCCAGCGAAATGTTGTCTCAGTCTGGTTTCATGAACACGAACAATTAGATCACTGTTCTTCTGTGGCCTTCCCAGTTACTAGGTGTGAATTAAAAAAAAAACACCTTTGAGATGTAGAAGAACAAGAGATTTGCGGCCTAAATGTGCAGCTGAAAAAATCTGCAGCTATTGCGTGATATAATCATGTCAAAATGGACGAGAAACTCAAAGGCATGTTTTCAGCATCTTGTGGAATCCATGCCATGACGAATAAATCTTGTTTACCCAGAAGTAGTATGTGTCTCTAATAAAGTGCTCAGTGAGTGTAGAATCTCTGATGTAGTAATGCCTTCTATAAGGAAACAATTATTTAACATTTAGGTTAAATACCAGGTGTCAGTGCTTTGTAATGATGAGTACAGGGAGTCTTCAGGACAGAGGAGTTTGTGTTTTTCTGTTAAAGATGCTGACCATAGTTATTATCAGCTGATAGCATCTATTTATTACAGCTGTTATTACATGTTAATGGTGCTCTGCTTTACATTAGGCAACATCACACCACTCTAGCATGGATTCATGTCCTTTAACAGCATGGCCCATTGTCTTTTATTCCTTACTTACCCTCTGAATACCAGACTATAATTAATTAGCAGTATTTTAATTTTTTTTACAAGCTACAGCTTTGTAAGCTACTGTTTAGTTTAAACTCAAAATTTACTTGGTATGCTTTTCTACTTCCTGAGACTTGAAAATAGAATCAATAAGAATTAAAGAAAATAAAAATATACAAAAAATGTGCTAAGAATACAGTTTCAATAAAATGACAACAATGACAAACATAACAATTTCAAGCTCAGAACGTTGTGTGAACAGTTTGGGAATGACCCCTTCCTGTTCCAACATGACTGCACACCAGTGCACAAAGCAAGGTCCATACAGACATGGATGAGAAAGTTTGGTGTGGAGGAACTTGACCGGCCTGCTCCTGACCTCAACCTGATAGAACACCTTTGGGATGAATTAGAGGGGAGGCTCTGAGCCATTCCTAAACTGAGACATCCACCTTTACATGCACATGATTGTAATATAGAGTTGCCTCGCCCTTTCCAGCTGTAACAGCTTCAACTCTTCTGGGAAGGTTTTCCACAAGGTTTAGGAGTGTGTTTATTGGAATTTTTGAACATTCCTCTAGAAGAACATTTGTGAGGTCAGGCACTGATGCTGGACGAGATGATCTGGCTCACAGTCTCCGCTCTAATTCATCCCAAAGATGTTCTGTCAGGTTAAGGTCTGGACTCACTCACTCATCCATGTCTTTATGGACCTTGCTTTGTGCACTAGTGTGCAGTCATGTTGGAACAGGAAGGGGTCATCCCCAAACTGTTCCCACAAAGTTCAGTGCATAAAATTGTCCAAAATGCCTTGGTATGCTGAAGCATTAAGAGTTCTTTTAGCCCAACCCCTGAAAAAAAAAAACACCTGAATTTAATGATTTGGAGGGGTGTCCCAAAACCTTTGCCAATAGAGTGTATTTATGTAAGTGTATTATGCGATTGTAGTGCAGATTATAAGATAAAAGAACAAAAAATGCTTACGTGTGTTTAAAGTGGTGATAGTAACAGGTAAGTAATCGGTCAGATACACAATATGAGAGGGCAGGCTGTGGAATTTTAATAGATTCCTCCATTTTGGAATTCCGTCATGCTAATGAGGTTCATGAATATGTAACAGCGGCAGTGTTGTGATTGGCTGTCCCCCATAAGCCCCTGCGCTTCCAGAGATAGCGCACTGCATCCCCACTAGTCCTCTCCAGCTGATTTGTCTATCAAAGCCAAAGCAAGAGGAAGGTTTTTAAATAGCTGGAATATTTGGAATCTCGCCATTCTGTCTCTGGTAGGTTGTAACACAGTTTTATTAATCATGATGACACGGTGCATGCTATGACAAGGGGGTTGAGTTTCACTATCACTGTGAATGTACTGATATTTTGGCTTATTATCGTTTTCCACGAGGAGAAGGAAAATGTTTCGTGTACAGGAGTGTGCATGTACATGAGTGTTTGTGTGCAAGAGCTTTATCCTTTTTCGCCTTTCCCAAAATGTGCATGGAGTTGCAGGATGCTTGCTGCTGTAAGGGGATATCGCTCATAAATGATTAATGGGCTTTAAACAAAAAGCCTCCGACTTCAGCCTCTGAGTCCATTCATGAAATGCGATTTAATTTAATGCACAATCCAAATATAATTGCATTTATTTACAAATATATGTCACTAAATGCGAGGCTAGAATAAGTGACTAGAAAGGCATTCCAACAGTATGCACGTGTGCGTGTGTGCGTGTACGCGCGCGCGCATGTTTTTATATACTGGTATTATTTAAAAATAAAATAAAAGCTGTTACTGAGGTAAATGTTAGGGTTAGATTTAGGTGTAGACACTAATGAATTAGCTGAATCAATATTTATCAGGGTGCAAGGTCCTCAGAAAGATAGAAAAGACTGTCTGTGTGTGTGTGTGTGTGTGTGTGTGTGGCCCCAGAGGAGGTTCACAGAAGCTCATTTTGTTAAAAGCAATCTCAACTGCCCTTTGGAGACCTTTTCCTCTTCAGAATGTCCTTGTGTGCTGAACTTTAAGGTGCAATCATATTAATGTGCTGGTCGTCAAAAGCAAAGAGTGATCGTTACAATTGTGGCTGATATTAGGGGAAAAAATTAAATGACCGCTGCAGTTATGTGCATCCTGTGTTCGCTGATCTTATTCTGATCTAATTGCTGATCATTCATTCTATGAAGTGCTGCAGTTTTCTAACGTGAATCTAAAGGAGGAATGAATTCCTGTCAGCTTTTTGCAGGCATGGATCTAAACATGACTTTGCCTCCACTAGTGTGTTATAGAGAGATTTTCTGAATTGCTGTAATTGTGATTGCCAATTCATTCATCTAAGTTATCATTTAGCGTAATCAGTCCACCTACCTGCATGTTTTTGGGAGGTGGGAGGAAACTGAAGATCGCTAAGGAAGCCCACATGGAAAAGGAAACAAACATGCAAAACTCTCAGGTTTCAACCGGGGGACTTAGGATTGTGAGCTGGCAACACCACCATCCATGATAGCAGCTGTATAACATAATTAGAAATTCAGGCACCATCGTGTGTGGTGTGTGTGTGTGTGTGTTTGTGCACAGTCACACCGCTGTGCAAAGCATAAAAAGAACCAAAGTGTAAATGATGCTGTTACAAAAACGAATAACATTAATACTTTTACTTGTGAAGCATCCACAGAAAGACTAATGTAAATCATTAACAGGGAACTCATTACACATTACACATTAAATGACTTCTTATTTGCATTTACAGTCATGTCTAGTATTAGTAAGGCAAAGCTTTGTGTTAGAGTCACACAGTGTTGCAGAAGGTAATTTTGTTGCCTCAGAGTTTCCCACCTTGTGCTTGTGCTACTGTTTGTGCTAAGTTTTGCATGTTCTTTTGCTTCTCTGCTTGGGTTACCTCTGGGTTCTCCGGTTTCCTCCCACTGCCAAAAAACTTCAGGAGGTGGTTTATCTATGATAAATTCACACCCCAGGTGTGAAGGAGTGTGTGAATATTATATTTATATATGGGTGTGTTTCTGCCTTTCACACAGTTTGTGCCATCCTGACAGGGATAAAACAGTTACTGGAGATGAATAAGCACACAAGTGTCCACGGTGCTGAAAATATCGTTGACCTGGCTTGATGTAGTGTCCTTGTGTGCTTTGATCAAATACACATCAATTAAAGGAGAAGCTCTGACATTTTAAATTGTATTACATTGTTCATGTGCAGCACTTGGATAAAAACGTTGTGATTTGTACGTAGAAGTGTCAGCAGGGACAAATGAATGGGAATTAAGACAATTGCTCGGTCTTTAGACATCTGTGGCTTATTTAATTCAGTTCCACAAAGCCATCTGCTCTTCCAGAGTGGCTCATGTCGTTAAATGTTAGTGCGTTCCAGCCTTGCTCAGTATATGGCATCTACTATCTACTATTGATTGTGCGCTTTAATAAATTCAGGTATTACAAATATTGATCATGTATAAGTTAATGTCTTGTAATTGTATAGTGATATTACACATTTTTCTGAATTTCAGAAGTTTTCTGATGAATGGTTCAGCTCAGGGGATTAGTGATCCTCTTTCTCTTTTCCTTTCTGATCTCTCCTATCCGATTCTTTTTTCCATAAGCAATAAGCTCCATGGAGCCATTAAACCACAGTCATCTAACTATGTTAACTACTGAAAGTGGTAATTGAAGTACAGGATGAAAGTTTGGCTCTGCTTCTCATTGTTTTTTGTTAAGAAAATCAGCATGTTGCTTTAAAGTATTGATGATATACATTATTACTAGAAGCAGATCTCTACATTCTCACCTCTATAGGAGATTAATGGAGGTTCTCTGAAATAAAGTTGACCTTGTTGTTTGTTTATATGTAGGATAGATTATGCTGCTTACTTGTAGCAGAGTTTCACATTCATGTTTATTGCAAACTGACATGAGAATTTTTTATAAGCAGCATTGCGTATCAACAAGATTTAGGCTCCCATTGTGATTCACTCCATTCTGAACGACTCTCTTGGGACTTGAAAGTTATGCTATCAGTCTGTCAACCCTAGGCTCCTTTGTGGGGCTATATAAAATTAAGATAAAGCTAGGATGATCACACTGAAATTTTATTTCTGTACTATAAATAAATCCTTTAAAGACGGTTTGAAGGATGATATAAATGATGCTTATTATTAACTTATTATTAGTTATACATCTGGATGCATGTTGATGAACTACTACAGATTGTTCAGTAACTACAGTTATTATAAAGAAAATATATGCAGTTTTGCCTTTTGAGTGATTTCACAATCCGCTATAGGGTCTTGTGTTCAAAGACTGGGTGATCAAGATGCTCTCTATCATCCCTCTGTAGAACATGGGGTGAATGAAAGGGAGGCATTTTTATTATTATTTTGGGGCCTTTCAGTGTCTGTAGGATGGTGTTGCTGAGTCTTATTGGCGAGGCAGGTAGAATCAAGAGTCCAGGAGATATCCTCTGCACACAACAAGAACCTCTTCAGAACCTTTTCATCATCATGATATTCTGGCATGTACAAATATGAAAAAGTGAGACTTTATAGTGACTGTAGTCCATTATAATGGATGATTTAATCAGCCCACGTGATCACACCTTACTTTATTATCTTAGCATACAGAAGATCATTTAAAAAATAGCAGCTATCATATTGTGATTACCAGAACTGTGGCTTTAAACAAACTTTAATATATAAGCATGAAAGCAGACATCTATGCGAATGCTGCTGCACAATTCATTGATGATCACAGCTACAAAGTCACAGAAGTTTAAAGAATCAGCCCTTAGAAATGAATCTCTCTAGATACTTGAACAGAGATGGAGAGGGGACACTTCAAGGTCTACAGTTTAAGATAATGCTACTATTGTTTATATTATATGGGCAAACTACTGTGCGAAATGCACAGGCAGAGTTAGAGGATGCCTTTAAAATGATTACTTCTACACTTGGATATTCCCCGCAGGAGTAGTTTACAACCTGTATTATCCACAGATGAATTTGGGAATATTGCTCTGTTGGATGCTCTGAATATGAGATCAGCACTGCTAGCAGTATTACATAACAGAGTACCACCCCTGGAGAGAAGAGCTCTCTCTTAGACATGTTTCTGTCTAAAAATGAGTCTTCCAAATCATTCATTTTATTCATGAGTAACCATCTTGTCATTTATTATCCAGTCCCAACGTCAGGCATCCTTGATCCTTGATAATATTTATTGAAATAAGTGGAAATAAACAATACACTTGAACTATATGAAACTTTACAAAAATATGAGGATTTAATTGCAAAAAAAATACAAAAAAATAAAATTACAAAAAAGTGTGACTTGAGGTTCGAACCTTAACCTGTTTTTGCATTATGAAGCCAAAATGCAAAGGTCAAGCGATTTAGAGATATATCTCAGTATATTGGTGTCGCTCATGCCTTCAAATGCCATGTCTATTTCAAGCCTCAGTCCTGCTCTTAATGTTCTGTTAGAGACATACTACACATTCATTGCTTTGAGCTAAGAGGGCAAGAATGGAGTGTCAAACTAATAATTGAATACAGTTTGAGCTAGAACAAATAAATTTGGAGAATGTTTTCTTTTTAAAGTTTACCTAAGTTAAGAAAACACTGAACACAACTGGCAAATATGTCCTTTCTCCTTGATGATCACAGGTCCTTGTAAGATATGGCTGGCATTATTTCATGAGGCTATTATGTAACAATTATTAGACATTTATAAACATGGCATAATGCTGGCAGTAAAAACATAATTTTCTGGGTCAGCGATGACTTACTCAGTAACCTTCTATTATAATGAAAGCCTTTATAACACTCATTATCATTCACAAGACTTTTGTGCTGTTGTGTTACAAGGAATTAGTTGGATACCATCACCATCCAGGTAGTTAATAAATTCAGAATGTGGGGCAAGCAGAGGGTCAGAAAATCAGCAGTAAACAGAATGTAATATTACAGGCAGATAGAGAGGTTGATCAGTACAATGAAGACAAAATAAGATGCTCATAAGAGCACACAGGTAAACACAATGGCAAGATATCACAAGGTGAGTGTGTATGAGGGGCAGTATGCTGTATATAGTGACTCTAATTCACTTGAAGAGGAACAGTTAATCCAGTTAGTAGCCCATTTACTGGGAGTGAGCTAATGCCCAGAGTAGAGTGGGCTAGCTTAGTGGTTTTGGGATGTGGTAGCGGTTTAGTGGTGGGATGTGGTAGCTTAGTGGTTAAGGTGTTGGACTAATGCTTGGAAGGTTGTAAGTTTGGATCCCAGGTTGACAAAGCTGCCACTGCTGGGCCCTTGAGCAAGGCCCTTATCCCTCAATTGCTCCATTTTATAAAATGAGATAAAATGTTAGTCGCTCTGGATGAAGGGCATATGCCAATGTAAATGTAAATGTAAGACTAGAACTAGCTGGAATCATTGAAACTCTGGAGGGGCACAGTGTTGTACTGCAAATTGTGTTTATTTTTAATGCAAGTCAGCTAAAAATAAATAGTTTTTCATCGGATGATATGTTGGGACCACAAGAGCTTTGTGTTGTGTTGTCTTCTGTGGACTGTGAGATGGGATCAATCTATATTGATATTATTTATATAAAAAATAGAATGAATGAAAAGAATTAAAGAATGAATCGGATGTTATGAAGTAACCATGATACTCATAAAGTAAGTCATCATGACGCTTTGTAAATGCAAAAGGAAATAATGTCAGATGCTGTGTCTCAGTCCATTGTTACCATTTAAACAACAGATATGGCTTAGCTATGTTTATAGATCAGAACACATGAAGCTAAGATATAGTATCAGAGCTACTTAGTTATTTAGTAATAAGCTGAATAAACGAGGGAGATATATAAGTGAGATATACTGTATTTGTTAAAGAAACCCCTGTCAGTCTGTTTTGAACTTTCTATAGAATTTAAGTACATTTACTCACAGAATATCCATGGATGCTTTCTGGACTGCAAACACAGATGGTGCATATGACAGGCCTTCACTGACTACAGAACAACACCACCTGCTTATGATGATGGTGATGATACACATTTTCATATGTGCAAAACAACTTGTCTTGACACACAGAACAACACAACTGCAAGGAAAAACATTCTAGGTATCCTGTCTGTCTACTGCTGACATCAACAAAAAGGTTGCTGGTTTCAACAGTATATCTGGCTGGGTGCCCGGCGGATGTGCTGATCTGCTCCTTGATGTCCTTACAGACATCTTTATCATCTCTGTCAGTTGCTGCATGCTTTAAGGCTACAGCCAAAAACAAATCATCTTGATGCTAAGGAAAACACTAATATTCTGTCAGCTTTAATGATCTTTTGCACTTTGCTATTTGCTCAAGTGGTTTATATGTGATGACACATCTGATCCTTTTTCATCTTAACAAAAAAGTCATGTATGTGAGAGTATGTGGGCAGCCAGCCAGGTATACAAAAGTATTATTTCTGATATCAGTTCAGGGGTTCAACACAATTAACCCACAATGATGAGCTGAACTTGCTGGTACAGCATCACCACACAGAACAGTGGTGTCCTTCATGGCTATTTTTTTTCCATCCCTCCACTGCAGTTCATGCTGCTGACTACCAAGTGTGCTGGATAGCACAGTTCGAATCAAGTTTGCTGATGACTCTAAAGTCCAGGACATTACAAACAATGAAGAGTCAGCATGCAGAGAAGAAGCAGAGCAGATTGCAGGCTGGTGTGTGGAAAAAATTAGAATGGCTGTTGACCTCAGAAGGACATTTTTTTTTAAAATCACGATCAGTGTTTCCAACAGTGCTGCTGTTGGAAATGCTAAGAGCTCCTTGTTAGTCACATTACACAAGACCTTACCTCAATAGTACAGAACATTCCACATGAAAGACCACAGAGATCAATGGCAATTGTAATATCTCAGGATGCAGGACCTACTACAGTAGGTAGTGAAAACAGCTGAGAACATTATGTGAGTCTCTCTTCCTTCCACTGAGGACACTTATCATTAGTGCTGCATTCACAAAACCACCATCATTATAAATAACCTCTCTCACTCCTCTCATGGATTTAACAGCTTCTTCCCGGTGAGCTTTTTCCCAGAGGCACTGGAATTTCCGTTTTAGACATTTACATGTAGCTATGTATTCATTCAACAATTCTACCCAGTAAATTGTGTTGTCCTTTCTCTTTTTGAATATTAAAGGAAGAAACAGTACTGTATCTTGTAACACACAATGATTAAACATTATGAACATTAGTCATGTGTTGATCTGATATTTATTGTTCAGTGTTCACGACTGTTATCAAGGACACATCGAAGAAACTTATCCTTGACTGTTGCGCTGTTTTATTGTAGGAAAGGCTGCCTAATGAGCATTTCTTGGCTGTGTTTGTGCTTCTGTAGCTTGTCCCAACTGGCAGGCTTCACAGATACAGCCTGAATTTTGGACACTTGTAAAGGTGTGTCTCATTCTCTGTCAAAATTCTAATCTTTTACAGCATGGATAGTAAATTATTTTATTGCAACTTTATATGAATCATGGTGATGTCATAGGCTTCGTCCACAGTGATCCACAGCGGAGATATATATATATATAACACGTGTTAAATTTAGAGGTGACTCAAGGTGTAATACAAGGAAGTGTCTCTTTTTTCATCCAGTCCCTTGTCTTCTTAAGATGTTTTTTTAATGCTTAGGAGTGGTCTTTTGGGCTGCCTGCCAATTACTGAAGGACCAGAAGGTTCCTGAAAGATTATTATCAAAAGTGTAATCTTTATGTCTGTGAGTGTGTGTATGTGTGTGTGTGTGTGACAAGGTGTGGCATTATACTGTGTTACAGACTCTCGTGTATCACAGGTGTACACCAAAACTTGTGCACCATAAGGAGTATCACTTACAAGCCTGTTGCACTGTTCTTCTTTAAGTCTGCAGTCCTCAGGTGAGGTGTTATTTCTCCATAAATATTTAAACCTGATATGACTGTTTTACTTATTTCAATCAAATGATATTTGTACATAGAAACTTATCTATAAGTAGTTTGTCATATACTAGTGCCTATACAAAGAAGTGGTACTATGAGAATATCATAAAGATATAATGGGATTTACAAAATCGTAAGCCAGATCATAATAGTTTTCTGTTTCAAGTATACATTACATATTATGCAAATAACCCGGAAGTTTGTGGAAGGTGTTGTTGGTTTTGGGTAGCAGGTCTAGCAACTTATTTCATTCAGCACTAACAGTTAAATGTGTAACCTTTACTCTAAGCATTTAAATGGTTTTCCCAAAACTCAAGGGTGTGGTAATGTTTCATGTCTTGTTCAGGAAATTGGTTTGTTGGTTATTAATGTGATGTAACCTATCAGGTTTCCATTAATTAGTATCATATTGATTAAGTAGGCAGCTAAAGTAAAAGCTGACACTCTCTCTATCTATCTATCTATCTATCTATCTATCTATCTATCTATCTATCTATCTATCTATCTATCTATCTATCTATCTATCTATCTATCTCTCTCTCTCTCTCTCTCTCTCTCTCTCTCTCTCTCTCTCTCTCTCTCTCTCTGGAAACATGCTTTTAAAATGTTGCTGGAAGAAAGCATCCTATGTAGTCTAGTATACTTATTTACAATTTTGACATTTAAGACAATTAAGACATTTTGCTGTTGCTGTTTTTTTATTCTGCTGCTAAAAAAGTAAACCTCTAAAATTAACATTTAATAGTGCTTTTCTCATTAAATAGTCTAAACTTTCATTAGTTTGGTGAAATATCACTTCTATGAAAATTATGATTTTAATATGAAAACATTTAGGCAGCAAGTCAACAGAAAAGCTGTACTGAATCTTTAAGCTGTCTATGTAAAAACAACATTCATATAATGATCAAATGTAGAAGTTGATTGTTGCAATGTTGATATTACAATGGGTTAAAAAAAATGTATATATATATATATATCTTTTGCGTTGGGAATTATTTTCTATTCTACTACCATTACATAACATACTAAAGTATTTTCCAAGTAGTTCTCTGCTAAAGACAAGGTAAATATTTTGAACATTTTTTTACTAAAAATGAATGAAATCTGGTGATAAATTTGGACTATTTTCACATTTTTTGAGACTATGATTGTATAAGATTATTATAATTAGTGCCTGATTAACCCCTAATCTCACCACAGGTCCAATCTAACTCTACACCCTTGTAACTTTCACCATAGTTAAAAATAAATAATTAATAGTAGTTAATGAATAATGTGCTTTAAGATGCATAACTGAATAATGAGAAGTATGTTTGAAGGGCAACCTGTTTATTTAATTTTATACCATCTGAAAAATCCAGGCATAATACTGACACTGTAGTATCATTTTTAGTTAAAATTCATTTAATTTAATTCATTTATGAATCCACCAAAAATGTGGACTTTTCCTTTGTTTGCTGTCCTGCAAGATTTCATTTTGATGCTTTATTATGTACTCTGGTTGTTTGCCACTATAATAATAATAATACTAATAATAACAAAAACAATAATAATAAAAAAATAATAATAATAATGCAGACTTTTTTTTTGTTTTACAATTTCTTAATTTGTGTTTCATTTTTAAATGTATTCTACTGAATCACAAATAAAGATTATTTAATGTTTTCATTTAATTCTTAATTTAAGTCTTTTTAAGACTTTAATTATTATTAAGGATACTATTCGGCTCCAAATCACAATAAAAATTTGAAAGCAAAGATGGCTCCCAAGGCTTGAATAAAAAGAGCTGTGGCCACTTGAAATGAACCCTGACAGTGTCTTTGGACTTGTTTGCTGCACTTATCAGGTAACAGAAATCAATTAATAATTTACCTGTAGATGTATATCTAGGAGAGTGGATACTGTATGGATACTGATTGTTATCATTTTGTAGCATGGGCCAAGCTGTACTTTGAGCTTGGAATTCTGTTCAAATAAATATTGAATTTGTTGTAATTTTTCCCCTCCAGTCTACCTGTGAAAGTAGAATAGGATGCAAATCTAATCTGGGTCCGGTGAGGTAATGTGGTAGCAAATGTGATACCCTTTTGACACAGAGATGAGGCTTTAGTTGGAACAGGTGCTGCTTAAAAACACACGCAGCAGCATGGCTGACCTTGGATACATTGATCTGCAGCTCACATCACTGCTGCAGTTGAGATTGTGTTGTGTTGACTCAGCATTCTTGGCTTCAGAGAGGTTTCTTTATGGATTCAGTCATACAGTATGTGCATTATGTGACCAATATTAGGTATATACACTGTCAAAGGTTCAAAAATATGTTACTATTTTACATTATATATATTATAATATATATATATATAAATATAGATATATAAATAAATATATATATATATATATCTATATATATATATATACAGTCTATATATATAAATATGTATTGAGTAGATATATATATATATATAGTGTATTATACATACATTCATGCATACATACATATATACATACATATATAATATATATTGGCATAATAATTGTCTGGCAAAAGCAAGCATGATTTGGGCTAAAATGTCCAGGGAGCCTGGTCTGTAGTCATCAAACATGTTGAGAGTGTTGAATGGTCAAGTTCTATTACGGTCCTACTTATTTTCATCAACTAATAAAATTTGTTGATAGATTTGGTGTCTAATAATTTGTAAAACTGCAAAAAAAAGAGAGCACTCTCTTATATCTGATACAGATATTTGAGTGAATTGATTTCTCCTCCTCAACCTCAGAAAAGCAGAATGTTCATGCTGAGCTATTTTTTATGTTATGGACATGATTATTCTACATTTTATTTTAACAGGTTGATGTTCATTAATAGATTTGTACAGATAAACAACTAAATGTCTTTGCCTTTCCCCATGGTGATTCATCACAAGCGACTTTACATGGTAAGTGGAAATGGTCAAAGGCTCTCCCTTGTGTTTTTCATGAAACCCTAGTCTCATTGAACTATACATCTACTATTTAAATTAGCAGAGTACACAGCATTGATAGTAGAGAAATGAACGTTAGCTGAGTAATGGGTATTTCTGCTCGTTTTTCACCTCCTGGATGAGTAATCCCTCTTTTCAGATGTGCTTGAGCTTAGCCTGCTATGTAGTGGAATTTTACTGAAGCCGCCATGGATGCAGAGAAATGTGTATCTGCTCTTGCTCTACCACGCTGGGAGGGCGATCAATCATCACATTCTCACTTTTATTCATTCCTCCCTTTCCCCATCCATTCATCATCCTCTGGGGCTCATCCTGCAACAGTTTCATGTCAATACCAATAGGTGGAGGATACTGTAAGATGTAATAAAGTATTCAACGAACATGATATGACATGGTCAGTTGTTTATTGTTAATATACATTTAAAAACAAAAAACATAGTGCTGAATTAACAACTGTTTAGTCCAGATAATTGAACTTTGTACTGAGTCAATTGTGTACATTTGATGAGAATGAAAATATCACATTGATCTGGGCTTGTCTATTCACAATGTCTATTAACAGTTTAGGAGCATGGCCACTGCAATTCTGTAAGGTCACATGATACAGGAATTTATGAACGAAAGGAAGAGTTTCTATTATTATTTCAGCTTTGTATAGGCAGACATTTATGATTGCTGTTCTGTTGCACTGGTGAGCCAATTAACATGAAGTGAACTTTTGCATTAGCACTCAATGTGGTTGTGAGTTTAGGAATTTGCTTGCATTCATAACTGGATGAACTTATACACTACTGTGCAGTATAGGGTATACTGACATATTCTGCTTATACAACTGTAATTTGCTTAGTCGAAATGATGACATAATGACACAATGTCAATGTGTCAAAGAACTTGAAGCCTTAGCTGATCTGAGCTCTTAACTAAAGGTTAACATGCAGTCACTAGATGATCATTTGCAAGCTCTTAACAGTGTCTTGACTGCATACTTCATTAAAGTGTCATAACTTTATTGTTGTAGATAAAGCAGAGTGTGACTTTCAGACTTTGAACATCTCAGCAGTGGGATAAGTTATCTCAAATATGCAGTGTACTGAGATCATTTTAAATACAAATGAAATGCAAAATAAAACTAAGCCGCTAGTGGACCGGTGCCCCATATAAATGTGTAGTATCCGCACCCAGGATAGGCCCCAGGTCCACCATAACACTCCAGGTTCTCCGGTTTCCTCCCTAACTTGCTACTCTAAATTACCTCTAGGTATGAATGTGTATATGCTGTGATGGAAACATGCTAACATAAAACATGCTAACATGGAAACATATTCCTATTTTACACTAATCCTACATAGCTGTTACTGATAAATGAGTCAGTGAATGTTTCTCCCTGTGAGAAACAATCAACAATTCCTTTCATTCATTAAAGAAAGTATGTTTTAGTTAATAAATGAAGTGCAGCCTAGAATTCAAAAGCATAAATGTATACTCGTCTACAGCCAGTAATCCATTCTCTCTGTTCCACTCTCTATCCCTCCCCTCACTGTCAGAACTGTTCAAGCAGAATGTGATTGGATTCCCGCCCTGCCATTCACATGCAAAGACACACACATACACACACCTCACGGCAACACCCACACAGGCAACACATTGTACGGTTCTACACCATATGGACGGGATTTGTTCAGTGGGACTTGCTTGAGGTTGATAAACATGAATAATAATAGCACAAAAGAATAATAATAATAACCTGATGATGCTGTATTGTAAGAGAAGCCAAACGTGCATGGAACCTAAAGGCAGCTCTTATGTTTGTCTAATGAAAGAGAGCAGGTAAGCTGTTATTGTCACCATGGTACTGCTGTCTTGTTGCACTACTGTTTTGTTTTGTTTACCCTGGCATTGATGTATAATAGGGACACAGAACGTTTGATTCAGATACTGGCAGAAGCACTTTTGTATTGGATGTACTGGATATATGGGGTTGTGTTTTGTTTTGTTTTGAGTGAAATGCAGTTTCACAGTGAAGTGAAACTGCATTTCAGGGTGTATGACAGCATGCAGATGCTATTTTTGCATGCGGTTGTGGTTTATGGAAATGATGTTTGTATGAGGTTATGTAGGTGGCTTTGTCATGTATCCGTCCATAAAGGGGTATATCTGTCTTCAGATAAACACAGCCTGTGCAAGTGAATTTGAATACACATTTCGTATGTCTGTATTTCTCAAAACAAACAGACTGATATGAGGATATTTTAGTAAAGTTGATATGCACATGACATATTTTCTCTAACTATGATCAAATCAGTGCTTTTTAGGATGTTTAAGATTGAGAAATATACAGTTACACTGAATTAAGGTGGTTTATAGCTAAGATGTTTTAGCCATGCCTACAGCTCTTTTGTCTGCTGTGGCAGCAGCCTTGCATAGTTACGGAACAAAAGCCCCCTCAGTCCATTGGAGTGGATTAATCAGACATTGGGTCGAAAAAATACTACACTTTAACATGTCATGGCTCTTTTGTATTATGTTACCTGCTTATGGAAATGATCCCACAACATTAAACTCTTTTATTATTATGTTTAAAAAAAATCTATTTCATGTTGATTTTGGTTTTTAATGGTGCTACCCTATTACCTTCAACTGACATACTGGTGCCGTCCCTCCCCCACTGGTCTCCTATTAAACATGAATGCTGCACCCCCCACATTAGTGCCTCCTCTTTGCTCTCAAAACAAAGTCTATTGTCCTGTCAATTTAGAATAATTAAATTCAACTGTGAATTTTTATTTTCTGAAACAGCTAATACCAGCTTTATTGCTAAGTCTGAAAGTTAACATACAGATGCTGAGCAACACATGTTCAGAGAGGTGTTTCTTTTTTAATAACAGTTAACATGTTATTACATATCATTACAAACTGTAGCATGACAGCATATTGCGTTGCCTCAGGGCTCTTATTTTCATGTCAGATCATCTCAGCCGATCATATGCTTTGTAGCGGATAAAGGAACATTGTGTGCTTATATTATATTATTATTATTATATTATATATTATAGTGCTTATATGTGCACTGATACACTCTGTTGTCTAAAGGGGTCTGGAACAGAAATTAGTGGACTGTTATCAGTTATGGTACTTCAAGTGATGGTCAGTATATTACTTTTAGAAGAATTATGTGATGTGATACTACATTTCAATAATTGGCTTTGCTGAGATACACACAAGTAATTATGAGGAAAGATCAAGAATTACAAGTTATAGCAAGATACAAAGACGAAAGATAAGAACATAACACACTAATACATAATACATTGTAAAGAAAAGCATTTTAAAGTTTATGAAATATAATGGTTGGTTTGTAATACTATATAGTATAAAGCAGTAAAGACAACTTCCTAAAAGTTATGTTGTTTTTATTTTTTTTTATGTTAAAGGATGATCACCCATTGTGATTATTACTGACAGTGTGTTTTTAACCTGTCTTGCAGTGTATGGTGAAATCTACTCTGCTGCATTTATCTAAAGCCGTGAGTTTGTTCTGCCAAATTTCACAGCATGTCGGGTAACTACGATGAGAATCTGGGGTCTGATGAGGCCACAGACAGTTTCTGGGAGGTCAGCCCCTTGTTTATTTCAACATAGTGTTCCCGGCAACTTACACTAAATAATTTTAGTCTAATTTTTGGCATGTCATTTTACATTAGCTCACATAAAGAACTGCTGTTATCACAGGTTGGGAACTATAAGCGTACAGTAAAGCGCATTGATGACGGTCACCGGCTCTGCAATGAGATGATGAGCTGCATTCAGGAGCGTGCCAAAATAGAGAAGGCATATTCGCAGCAGCTAACAGACTGGTCTAAGAGATGGAGACAGCTCGTGGAAAGAGGTACTGAAAAGTAAATCATTTATAGGGTTTGGACATTTATTCTATTTTCCAGTATAATTAATTCCTATCTAGACATTAGAAATAGTTCCTCCTATACTTTCTCACTTTCTCTTTCTCTGTATCTCAGGGCCACAGTATGGGTCAGTAGAGAGGGCCTGGATCTCAATGATGAATGACACAGATAAAGTGAGCGAGCTTCACCAGGACATAAAGAACATTCTTGTAAATGTGGACATGGAGAAAGTGAAAAACTGGCAGAAAGACTCTTACCACAAGCAGATTATGGGAAGCTTTAAGGAGACCAAAGAGGCAGAAGAAGGTTTCAGAAAGGCTCAAAAACCATGGGCCAAAAAGCTTAAAGAGGTGAGGAACATTATTGGTTTTTTTTACACTGATTTAAAAATTATATAGAAATAGTAAATAATACCTAAATAATATAAATAATATCTTGCAACAGTTTTTAGTTGTGCTCTAGCAAAAGCACACATTTATTTGCAGAAGAGTTCCATATGTCCAGAATTCATAACTTCTGTATGCATGTATGGGCACTAAACATTTTCTTGGACTCAGTGATCTAACTTAGCAGATTAATTTAAAAAGACACTCGTCTTTCCCTTAGGTGGAGACAGCAAAGAAAGCATACCATATGGCCTGCAAAGAAGAGAAGATTGCCTCCAGCCGAGAAGCCAACAGCAAGGGAGAAGCGTCATCTACCACCGCCGAGCAGCAGAAAAAGTTCCAGGAGAAGTTGGACAAATGCAAAAGTGAAGTTCAGAAGGTAAGCCTGGGAGAATGTAGTTCAAGTATATACACTACTGATTCAAAAGTTTGGGATCAGTTGGAAATATCCTTGCTTTCCAGTTGTGCACCAGGCCAGATCTTACCATGAAAAGAAAGAAAGTTCTTTCTATCTGGCCATTTCGAACCTGTAAACAAACAAACAGCTCCTGATGCTCCAGATACTAAACTACCCTGAAGAAGGCCACTTTTGTTGCTCCTTTAATCAGTATGACAGTTTTCAGCTGTGCTAGCACAATTACAAAGGGTTTTCTAATAATAAATCAGCTTTAGAAAATGACTAACTTCGATTAGCAAAAAAACATGAGATTGAACCAGAACTGGTGGTTGCCGATAATGGGCCTCTGTGCAGCTATGAACATCTTGCTTTAAAAATCTGATTCATTTTGTGTTTTTG
Organism: Hemibagrus wyckioides; assembly: GCF_019097595.1. Taxonomy (NCBI): domain Eukaryota; kingdom Metazoa; phylum Chordata; class Actinopteri; order Siluriformes; family Bagridae; genus Hemibagrus; species Hemibagrus wyckioides. The sequence continues at coordinate 20,620,853 of NC_080720.1, read as the reverse complement.
AAATGGGCAAAAATGGGTTTTTCTTTACAAAACAAGGAAATTTTCAGTTGATCCCAAAGTTTTGATCAGTAGTGCACATGTATACATACACTACCAGTCAAAAGTTTGGACACACCTTTTAATTCAATGTTTTTTGTTTAGGGATTTATTTTCTGCATTCTAGAACAATACTGGAGATTTCAAAACTATGAAATAACACACATGGACTTAAGTAATCCATATGTAATGACAACAAAAAACAGTCAGTTGTTATTTTAAGACACGAAGGTCAGGTGTTCTGGAATAGTTCTTGCAAGAACAGTATTGTCAAGTGCATTTGCAAAACCCATCAAGCACCATGATGAAACTGGCTCACATGAAGACCATCCCAGTAAAGCAAGACCAAAACTTACCTCTGCTGCAGAGGAGAAGTTCATTTAGAGTTACCAGCCTCAGAAATCACCAATTAACAGCACCTCAGATTAGAGCCATTATGAAGGCTTTACAGAGAATCAGTAGCAGACATATCTCAATATCAACTGTTCAAAGGACATTATTGTGTATTTCGGCCACCTTCAGCATTGTTTTACAATGTAGAAAGAAATAAACATCAGGAAAGACCATGGAAGGTGTGTCCAAACTTTTGACTGGTAGTGTATATAAATATATACATACGTATATATTCAAATTGTAACTGCTAATTAAAACCTTTTTATATATTATATTTAATCACTGTGTATGCATGCTTTTTCTACTATATGAAAAAAATTGTGCAGAAGGTTAGACAAAAAGTTGTTTCGTGTTATCTGTACATTTCTGCATTTGTTCCATGACAAAAGACAAATTATGGATTTCTGGTTACAAAAGAAAATATATTTCCTTCACTAATCGTTCCTGTTATAGGCTTAAAACTCCTTGTTTATCAGGAATGCAATAGTTCAGTGAAGTATAAGAGCTTTGAGTGCACTTAGTACACTCACCTCACATACAGAGACAAACATGCTATCAGTGGCTGCGTCTCATTCACTGACCTTGAGGCCAGCATCCACAGAGAGTGTTAATATCTCATGACTACAGCACCCTAAAGATCACAGTGTACAGCAGGAGCACAGCATAACTGCAATACTGAATATTAAGTGGTGATTTTTCCAAGGGTGCCTTGGCAAGATTAAAGTTTGTTTGTCCAAGCAGAACAAGCTACACAAGTGGTACATCCGCTCATATGAATGGTTGTGTTATTCCACAATATGCTGATCTTACAGAAAGCTTATCAAGCTATTGGAGTCATGGTAACATGGCTCAGCAATAGGCTGCCTCAAAACTCATGTGAATCTTTAGAATTGGGTCAGTTACAAGAAAAGCCATTTGACATCTGAGCAGATGATGCAGTTCACGAGCATGAAGCTTGACTAATGAGCGAGCTTCAATGCAAGCATTTCTGACAGAAGACTTACAAGTAACAAAAAACGACAAGTAGCAAATCACTGCCCAAATATAGAGTTTAAATGGTAACAGCAGCAAAAGTAGCAGTAAAAATGAGAATGTTGTTCCTCAAACCACTTCAGTGTGGGCTCAACAACTGTCACTCACATCACAAAATCATGTGCCAGTAATGGTGACAAGATCATGTATGTGCTCCCTGAGTATGTGGTCCAGCTTGCATATTATCCTTGTGGTATGATCTTTGGTGTTCTCCCTGTCAAGTGGGAAATAGTAACTAAATGATTCCCCCTAGCTCGGGATTAAAAAATTTATAAGACGTTGGTTTAGTTAAGCGGAAAAACCTACAACATGGATGTTGGACTATATGGACCATGGTTTTGCTTGTTGTTATATGCTATTATTCAGAATAGACATACTGTCTAAGATGGACTGGTCACTCTGGCTCACCTTGAAATTAAAGGTTTGGTCCTTAGGGGCGATAATTAGATGCTCAAGGGGTCACACACTCTGTGCATGTTATATCTGTGCATTGATGGATGTAAAATGGTGATAATAAAGAAAATATTTTGCTGGCTATCACTACAACTATAGGAGTAGGCAATTTGCATGTATTATCAGTTGCCACACAGTCTCTGCATTGGGGATCAGTGTTCTGGCATGACAGTCTGTGGCCAATCCAGTCTTAGTAAGTTATATTAAAAGAATAAGCATAATGGATGTAAGAAATTAATGTAGATTGTACACATTTTTGTAGTTGGTTTTTGTGCTTTATTGCAGGCCAAAGAGAAGTACCTGAAGGCTCTGGATGAGCTGAGCAATTGTACACCACAGTATGTGGAAAACATGGAGCTGGTGTTTGAACAGTGCCAGCAGTTTGAGGAGAAGAGACTGGCCTTCTTCAGGGAGGTGCTTCTGGATATCAAACGTCATATTAACCTCACAGAAAACCAAAGGTCAGCCTAAAGATTAGCTCCGATTAAATCTGTTAATCAACTACATCAGCTAGAAACAATAAATGCTAATGTTGGTAAAATGAATAAAAGTAATGAGTACTTCTCAGCAAAAAAACATGAAAAACATGACTGTCCTGTATTTTTGCAGCTATGCCACAGTTTACAGGGAGCTTGAACGAACCATCACCTCTGCCAGTCCTCAAGAAGACCTCAGGTGGTTCAGTAACAACCATGGACCAGGCATGCACATGAACTGGCCACAGTTTGAGGTGAACTTTTAAGTATAAAGTGATTACCAGGGCAAGGACGGTGGTAGTAAACTGTTTTGGGATAATTTTTGCCACCACAGTTTTTAATTTTTGGTTGTGGTACTTTACTGTGGCTTACTTAGTTTGTTTCTATATTTGAGAGTAAACTGGAGTATGTTCATCAGGGTACTTTTGAACTGTCTGACTGACTGTTTTTGCTTCTCTCTGTCATGTTAAATGGATTTATCATTTATCAGTGGATTTATCATTTATCATTATCATGGATTTACCCTTAATTAACGTAATCTCTGGAATAACGTTTCCCCACAGGAATATAACCCAGATCTCACCCATGCCATCAGCAAGAAAGAAAAACTGAAAAAGAACCATGATGGTGTCACACTCACCCATGTCATGACTGTTGGGGATCAACACTCTTCACCACAGGTTGAAAACCGCAGCAGGTACAGATCATGTTTTTCATTATACTAAAATTTTAAGGTAAACTGGGGGCATGGGTGAAAACAGCAGACAGAGAATTCTGACTGATCAGGAGTAACAAATTGTTTGATAAATAAAGCAGATTATTTTCTACCATTCCGTATTTAATTCATTATGAATTACTCATGCTTAGAAACATAACCCTCAAATCCTTTGTATTTGTAACAGCTCTGTTTGACCATTCTGATATTTCAGCGTGAGCAGTTATGAAAAGACCCAGGCATACTCGGCAGAGTGGTCGGATGAAGAGCCGGCAGCTCCAGAGTCCAATGGAGGCAACAACCCATTTGAGGAGGAAAGGAGCCAAGGAGTACGAGTCAGAGCACTATATGATTATGAAGGGCAAGAACAAGATGAGCTCAGCTTCAGAGTAGGTGAGAGGCCTAACATCAAATTCCCATAGATGTCTGGTCCCTCACTGCACTTATACACTGATTACGGATATTATTATACGGATAATTTTGCTCTCTCTGTGGAAATGCTACTGTGAATTGCTTGTGGGTTTACTAAGTATTTCAGAAGTGTTACGACAGGATTTAACAACCAGGGATTTGTGGTGGAATTGCAGGGGGTTCCTTAGACAGTGATAACAATGTCAATTTTAGAAACTGCTAATATTGTAACAATTTACCATAATCTCATAAATCAAAAATGATAGAAGTTGACTGAATTAATCATTGTTTATGTCATGAGATACTCCTTAGAATGTGAGAGTTAAATGTTAAATGTAAATGTTTACAAATGTTAAATGTAAATGACAGTACAAGCTATCTAAATCAGATTTTGTGGCTAATCTTCAGCCTTAGAACTCCTTAAAATCACTGAAAAAAGGACAGACATGTTATCAGTAAAAGAAAATCACAAGAGGTAGAACACCAAAGCAAAAGCTCTGACATGTGCCTCAACCGGTCAGCTCCATCTGTGAATTTCTTTGAGCTATTATGACATTATTGTCAGTGTAATCATCATGTTTGGCATTATTTTTTGAAATAGAAATGCTACACAGAGTGTGTGCTTGCTGAGATCTCTGTAAAGACTGTAAAATCATTGTCAAAAAGAAAAATCATTATTATTATAGTGATGGTCAGGCCATTTTGGTGGTGGAATAAAAGTATTAAAAATGACTGAACTTGGTGTATATGTACTGCAATGTCCCTGTCACCTTCCCTGCATGTCTGCACTCCTGCACATCTGCCATCTGTGAAGGTGAAAGCTAAGATGCTCTGATTATTCCCTAACAGGTGATGAGCTAACTAAGCTAGAAGATGAAGATGATCAAGGCTGGTGTAAAGGACGACTGGACGACGGGCGGCTTGGACTGTACCCAGCAAATTATGTCGAGCCTATTTAGTTGCCTTGTGTGGAAAAATGGTCTTGTTTTAAAAATGACCTGAAAGACTGGACATAAACAGAGACTCCAAACAATTTCCATGTAAAACAGAGTCTTATTCATTCAGACCATACCCTAACAACCGAAGTGAAGAATCGAATGTACATAAAGTGTGCTGTATCTGTTGTGTTCATCTGCACATTAGATTTGGGATATCAGAAACAAAACAGTTCCATATGTAATGTAATTTCAACAGACACAAATAAGGCCTTTACATCACTGTGTGTCTGTAGTCTGTTCTGTAAGATATTGATATAATGTGGTCCATGAGGCCTAGCATAGCAATGCAATATGCAATATGTATATTTTATTAGTTTCACGTGTTGTAGTGACAGTCTCACATTTGTCCCTGATTTTTGTCCCTGATTTATTACTTGCTTGGGTTATAACATGCATATACACATGTCCCTTTTATCTCTTATTTATTGATCTGCTGAGGTCCATGTCATAGGTGTATATGAATGTGTGATGTTTCTATCTCTATGTACTGCATATGAAGTCACAGATGTTTTGGCATGTGTTAGCGTTTTCATTTCATTTCTACCTGGAATGCAGCCTGCGCTGGAACTAGCCACCATACTGCAGCTGGATTGTGAAGCTCTGGCCCTGGCATTTATCAGTTTGGTTCATGATTCTATTCCTGGAGTGCTGTCATTGAGTCCTTTTGGATGAAACGAAATCTTATTGGCACTATGCTGTTTTTGTAGCAATCACATCTTCAAAGACCAATTTATAGTCTTACATGCTTTATGACAAAAGTGTTATGTTAACATCCTCACTACTAACAAAGTAATTACCTCTCTAATATATACCTGTCACTTACATATTTCTAAATGCAACTAACTTTATTGTCCTCAAGTAAACTACTATAAAATATCTACTATTTGTCCATTCTAACAAAAATACCTGAGCTGAGTGCCTAATATCATTGCAAACCATTTTCTCTAAGGAATATTTTACAATGTTCGTATGACTGCTATATCATAAAATTTGCATTGATATGCATAAAGGACATATGCATATGCCTTAAGGTAATATGTAAAGGTAATACTTTACCTAAACAGTGGCACTGCATCTTGCAATGAATATTGCCAGAATTGCCATTAGGGTTTGGTTAGTATTAGCAAAGTTAGGACTTCTGTGTAAATATTTTTTCTATACTTTTCTGTTTGGCCAATGTAAAGGGCATGGAATTGGGAGCACCAGCATGATCTGAGTGTGTTTAAGCTCACATTTAAGCTGATTTACGTCTAATGCTGGTGTAGTGACTTTTCAACTGTTCACTTCTAAATTAAAGCCTACCCTGTCATGAGTTAGTGGTGCAGTATGTCTAACTTCTTTATGCTGGCTATGTGGATCACAGCAGAAGAGCAAAACCTCTGTGACAGAGATCACCACTAGAGTGCGCTGTTTCAACGACTTTTAGTGTTGGTGTTTACAATGTCATGAACAGTCATGATAATTATATATAATTATATGTAACTCATTCAAGAAACACTAGGATTTGATTAGAAACGTTTGTCATCGTTACTACTATACTATAAAATTAAGACCGTAGTAGTGGCTACATTGTGTATATGCCCATACTGTACAAACATTTTCAAATATCATTAAAACCATAGCAAACATTAGATGACTTCATCAACATTAAATCACTGATTTACATTTTAAAACTAGACAGGAGGAGTAGTTACCAATAAGCTATTTGTCACCATGGGTTTAATGTTTACTCCACTTTGGCATTACAAACTTTTCCACTAGGTTACTTGGTAAACATAACAATGAAAACACAGATTGTTAGCTTTTAATGATTTTATTTTGAATATAGTAAATGTGGAATGTGGAAGGACTTAAATAAAAAAAATGATGGAGACATTAGGTAACAGAAAGTGTTTATGTCAGTGTATTAACAAATCTTTTTATTATTAACAATGGCAGACATTGCAAAAAAGAAATCCAGAGAAAAAGGAAAAGCACAACCGCCACATGCATTTACACGTAAGGCCAGTAATTCATTACAGTTCATTAATATCTGACCACATACCTTAACTTGAAAAGAGAGATCTTTTTTGAGAATATATATCACTATTAATAATAGTCATTAACCAGCAAGTTTGCCTTTTGCTGCTGATCAGAGAAAGCACAAGATGAGCTTGTAATGGAGGATGACCATTTGTGGGAGCTCAGTGAGGTGAAGACTTTCTTTACTGTTGATGCCTCAAGGGAGGGTTAATAAGTTTGCTGTGTGATTAGGGCTAAAAAAAAAAAGCTGAGTTGGGTGGAGGCCAGGACCAAACCCAAACATGTGCCTGAGTTGGCCACTTATTCGCACAGGGAGTGGAGGTTTGCTCAAACAAAAATTGCGAGCATTGACATAGCACTATGAACGCTGTCAGAGAAGAACTCGTGTTTGATGAATGTCAGTATTCAACTAAAGGAAGAATTTAAAATAAAAAGAAATAAAAGCAAATTTTATGTTTCAAACCTGTTTCCACATTTAGTAAGTGCCTAAAACCTGTATGAAGGCCATAACTGATCCTAGGTTATTGCTCAATTACTTTGAGTCAGTTTGCTCTAATAAGCTAACTGAAAGATGGAGACAGGCAGACATTGCGAATAGCCAAGCATTTTATGTGACCTATATAGTCATAAAATGTCTGATGTAAAATGTTTTATTAAGATTACAACCAGATCGTGAAATGTCTTCATGTAAAAGTGGCCACAATGATTGGAATAAAAAATCCAGACCACAACATTAATTAAACACAGAAAAGAACTAGAGCATATAGACTCTAGTTCTTAGGCAGTTTGTCAGTGCATAGCAAACAATCTGTCATCTTGGCTTTGTTGGTCTGTTGTTGGACTCATACTGGGTGGACAAACTGATAGACCAGTCTCTGAGACACATCTGGTTTGCGGATGATTCCCTTCTTGTAGTACTGCCTGATAGAGCGGCTAAGTTTGTCGTAATTCATTGCTGGCCGGTTCTTCCTCAGACCCCAGAGTCGTGCTACATGAGCAGAATCTTCAATTTTGAAAATACCTTTAGACAAAAGATAGATAAAAGCTTCATCTCAATACAGATTTAACAGTGACACATAAACAGAAGAGAGAATATTAAACGATAAACAAGGTCTCGCTATATGCCGCATAATGTTAGCTTTCATTCACTGGAACTACTGGGTTGAATTCCCCTGATAACATTTTATACCTTTCTCTTTATTGAGCCAGCGGATGCAGCGTCCGTAACTGTGTGGTTTAAGTAAAAGCTCTCTGAGGAACTGCCACAAATGGATGGGCTGACCGGAGCAAGATGAATCTGCTTCTGACCACAATTCCTCTCTCTCTGTTGGACAAAACCAGTTAGTGTGACAGCATTTGACAACAGTCTATTTTCTTCCTCCTCTGTGACTAATGAATGTAAATATGCTGTTGAGGTTTCTACCCAGATGTGTTTACATATTTCTACATAGTTGATCTTGATCTTACCTGTGATCCTGCACTCTCCTAATGAACATCTCTCTTTCATCCAGGCAGCTAAGCACACAGAGAAGCATGCGAGTGAGTTAATCTACTTAATGCATTTACAATAGCTTATACCAAAAACTCGCCATGAATTTTTCATTCCATTCCAGCAATATTATGCGTGTGTAAACATAGGTAAGCACCTGATTTCCATATATCTAGATGTGCGTGGAGTGTGTCACCACACTGTGGACAACGCTGCTGAAAGTCTTCCTCAGTCATGGCACACAAGTCTTTTCCATCCAGATCCTGAAACGCTTTGCCCACCTGAGGGAGTCGATACAGGTGCTCTGTCCACAACAGCCACTTCTGAACATTTCCACAATTCCACTCCACTGGATCTGAAAGATCCGATATAAGTTTGACTCACTGCACAATTTTCAGCATTCCCTTACCACCTACCTATCAGTCAAATAACACTGGGATTTGCAATGTTTGTACAGAGCTTTGTATGTTTTGATGCTCCAGTGTGATTCAAGGATCATGTGTCATTCAAGGAAAGCGAAAAGCAAAAGTGTGAACGGGGGAATGAGTGTTTACCCAAGGAGGTGTAGCACAATTACTTACAAGGAGTGAAATTTGCCATGACAACTGTCAGTTAGAAGAAATGTCAGTAAGTCCAGTAAGCACACACCAATAAAATCAAGAACAAGTATCAGTGAGGTTTGGGTAGATTAGGAGATATTCAGCAATACAAACACAGGGAAGTCATTCTCTTTGTATTGTTAAGCTGTAGAAAATTTGACCGTATTCAGCAATGTTAAATGTTTTAGAGCACATCAACACAGTGTGCAGGAGCTGGCTGTTGATGTTTACTCTTTTAGTCAGAGCTCCTCACCTGTGCAGGACAAGGGCTTGGTTGGACAGTTAGACACCACCTGCTGGGTAAACACCAAAAGCCCTAAAGTAAAGCTACTCCAACAAAGTTCTTAGGTCATTTGCAACAACTCCACATGCAGGAGTGGGGATTAAACAGATCTTTGGAATATAAAGCTAGGTTTTGACGTTAGATGTATTCTGAGCAAACATCTTTCACAATTTCTATTTAAATAAAGAAAATCTGATGGTTGTTTGAGCGTCATACGGTTTGCGTCGTGCCAAGGTAAAAGTACACATTAGCGGATTAGAAATGTCCTTTACTGGTTTCTTGCCAAACGTTCCCCATTATTTGATACTGACATTTTTAAATATTTAAACTACACCACTGTACAGCTTACAAAAACAGTATGATGGAAAACAAAAATGCAAAAATATGATATTAAAATCATTTTAAAACACATTCAGATTTCAGACACAAAATACACAATGTTGTATATTAGCCTCTAACCTGGTGTGATGTTCAGTAGCTTGCAGGCTGTCTCAATATCCTTTAGCACTTCTCCAACCACAAGGCTCTGCACTTGTTCCAGAGATCTCTCCTCCACCTGCTCTTCAAGGCCAGGGGACAGTGGCTCAGTCCCTAGCCCAGGACTATCAATTACAGGGCACTGTTCTGGCTCTGGACATGGTTCTGGATTAGGTCCACTAGCAACTGATGCAGAGTCTGCCACTCTCACCAACCATGTGGCATCCTCAGTGAACAGCATGTCGAAACAGGACAGGTAGAGTCCTGGAAGGGCACGATCAGTACTGTCCAGCCGTGGTTTATTGTCCACCAGCTCCAGAGTCTCCACTGTCCCATCTTCTGTTTTCAGAACAGCCAAAGAGTTCTCGGGCAAACTGGAGGCAGAGCGAGCTGGCTGGAGCAAGACAGTATCTGGGTGGACCCGCACTGGACTAGCCATGACCTCCTGAAAATGAAGAAGAAAAGTGATTCCTGAGACTCAGGCAAACAAACAAAAAAAATAAAAAATATGAAAAATGACACCAGGATATCAGCAAATGATTCCAAACTGGACAGGCATTGCACTGTAATCACTATATATAAACTGAAATGGATGAGTATTCATTAATATTGAAAAAAAAAAAGCCCTACATGTATTATCAACATTTCCAAAAGTAATATTGTTAAGATAGAATCAATACTTAGGGTTTGGTTTCAAGATGGTATCTCTTAATCAACACCATGGTGTCCTGTTCCATAGCCAAAGTCAGACTCCAAACTTCTTTAAAGAGATATATGTGTTTTAGTGAGCCTGCTTGTCTCTTTAAGTGGTGGGGAACACATGGGGCAGGGAAACCAAAGCAAGTCACGGTGTAGCACTGAGAGGCAAAGACCAAAGTGGATTGAGCTGCAGAACTTACTCACGGGTCACTAGTACAGAATTGAGGCAAATGTTTGAGTAAATAAGATATAGTTGAGTCCCACTTTCAAAGTGCCATTCCCGCAGTCCCCTGTCTCCACAGTCAGCATGAGCTTTTAATGAAACTTTATGAAATGGGACTTTCATTCCCGATGGGAAAGTAGGACACAGCTCAAGACAAAAGATTGACAATGACTGAAACCTAGCGACTGACAAACAACAATAGAAATCATGTGAGACATTTAGGTGGTAGGAGACTATAATTTTAATATTGAAAAGAAAGGAACAATCATTAATATAATCAGTGATCTTAGCAAATCAGTTACAAGTGGCACAATACATTTCCTTCCCAAAACAGAACAATAAACCTTCGGTAAAGTCGATGTCAAGTGGAACTATCTTCAATGTAGACAAATCTATTTATCATTATGAGATTAAAATGAAACAAATAAAAGAGTGATAAGAATAGCATTCTACTGATAGATAATGTTGCTTATTTCAAGCATCTATTTCGTGCACAGTAAAATGCAAGATAATCCGCCAACAGATAAATCCAAGCTTGAAATGGGTAAAATGTCTAGAAATATGTGTAATAATCATATATTAAAGAGCAAAGAGCACTACAGTTACAACTCTAGATTAGATTTAATCTTCACTGTCTGTGTATGAAGAATACTGTCTATAAAATACCGTCTTCTGTTTTATGACATGCTGCCCTAGGGGATTAAGAGTGTAGTGGTAAACATAGTGGTAGACCTATCTTTGTGTTTGAGTAATGATGGCCTTGTGTAACCTTTTTGCTGATGAATTAAAGGAAGCACAGATGGAGAGTGAGAGCTCAAATGGTCATTGTGGATTATCTGTAAATGTTCTTGCACCTCCATAGAATAATTTCTCGCATGCCACATGCTCATTGATAAACCTTACATTTGTTTGGACATAGTGGCACTCAAATTCATAAAATCTGATGATGGCTCCACACCCAGTGATAGCAGAGAAAACCAAAGACAAGCTGCCAGTCTATCAGTCTAAAGAAGGGATGGAAGAGGGTGAAAGGGGGTGAGAGTTCAGGCCATTTTTACACCCTGTTTACAGATCTCTGTGCTACCACAAATAGAAGACTTGGGTAGTGTCTTTGAAGGTACACTCTGGTTAACCCTAAAGGAAATGAAGTTATCCACATTTAAACATCCCCCCTTCTCATCTCTTAACCCTGATCTGGCTTGCTTGCCCTCCTACTGCTCCTGCATTCCCTTCTTTCATCCTTTTCCCCTCCCTGGAAAAATGGGGTGCATCTTTCCCTTCATCTATGGTCAGCTTAGACACACGCAGCCTGGCGTTCCCTCTGTGTAGCAACAGCTTGAGGTAAGTCCATTATCCTGGCACATTTGGTCATATTGACTCAGCACAGGAGAAAAGAGGACACAAACACACTTCGTAGGCAAGAGATTAGGGCCTGTGACTGATTCTTAAATGAGTTTCGTTAAAGACTTGAAAATTCATTTCAGTGGCATTAAGAGTTTCTCCTTTTGCTGGGTCAGCGGTGCTCACTGTTGCTGAGAAGCAAAACGTTTAGAGATTTGGCAAACAGTTTTGGTTAAGAGTTGGCAGCTATCCTCTGTGCCAGAACCGGTCTGATTACTTAAACTATTAGTCAGGGATCCTTCCTTAAAAAACTAACTAATAGAGGCGAATAACAACAACTGTTATTTAATCACCAACAGTCAAATCCGATTGCTTTAAGAGACATTATTTATTTAATCATGTATTACTATAAGCTATTGCATTCACAAAAATGACATTTGCTCACTCTATATACTAATCTAAAAAGAGTACTTCATGACTTCAAGATGTTCCCAGCTAGAAATTTAACAGATGGCAATCAAATTAAAAGGTACAGATAAAAATCTAAGGCATGTCCCCGTACTGCTACCCACCCTACCGTATCCTCTCTTATAAAGAAAGACACTTCCTTGTTTGGTTGTGGACTTAGCAAATGTGTGAAGTCATGCAAGACTGTTTGCCACCTGTACACAGCATCACATTTCAATTACAAAGTGCAATTTCTGTTCATTTTCCTTCTGGGGAACAATGACTAGCAACCAAAAAACTTAAAATGGTCTTGCATATTTGCCAGGACAGTATTGCTTAATATAGTTTCATCTTAGGATGACATCAAGGAAAGACAATTTGTACAATATATTGTTTAAAAAAAAAGTTGGGTATTATGCTGGGTAGTAAGCCGGCTTGTAACATTTATAGTGTTATAGGTGTCATAGGTAAAGATTAACTAGTCAAACATCTCCCCTGCTGATAATAGGCTATTAAATATCATTTCAAGTGAAGTTCCTGAGTTTATTTTTGCTGGAAGACAGCTTGCACAAACCCACTGTTTTCTCTGACAGCTGTCCAGTATGAGTCCTGTTCACAATTTCAGGGTGTAAAACACTATAATAATTAGAGCTGACTGTATCTCAAGAAGACCATAATTCATAGTGTCTTATTCTGTGAGAACTTCAGGTGTACATGCATTTTCGTTTCATGTTTATTCAGATTAAATATGAATTAAAAATGACACATAATATATGTGTTGCATCAACAGACCTTGTTCAACTATTTATACATGCCCAAAGGTTTATTTACATTTACATTTCTGGCGTTTGGCAGACGCTCTTATCCAGAGCAACGTATTTCTTTAATGAAACATTCTCAAAATATGTTCATAACCTGTCTTAGTCAAGAATTTAAAAAGAGTATAGTATAGTCTAGTATAAAGATTATACATATTACATAATGTTTTTGGCATTAACATTTTTTCAGTCTTTGTTTGAGAGAAAGTATTTGAAATTATGAGCTTGACATATAGTGATAAAACATCTACATGGTTTTTTTTGGACACATCTGCCTTTAACCCATCTGACCATATCAGCTCAATGTTACCGGTTAGGATGCTGTTTCATTTATAACAAAAAAGACACCAGTGTATGAATTTTAAACCTTGCACACTTGTCTCATGCAAATGGTCACATTACCACGATGTCACCCATTTAATGACAGCCCTTGATGAGAATCATTCTCCTGGCAGGAGAATCAAAATGGGAATGCACTTGTGACTCTGTTCGGTACTCTTAAATCTTTTGGTATTTTTGGCAACCATTTCTGCATACTTGGCTTAATTTCTGATGCAGGTGTGACAGCAGGCTTTAGTAACAGACTTTATTTTAGCAAATATCTTAATAACCTATGAGTTCTTTTATAGTACTTGAGAATATTTCAGTTGATCCAAACACATTAAATAAAAGGTCCTGGGTAAAAGAAAACATATGATTTTGTTAAATTAAAAAATATCACTTCATTTAAAGAAGAATGTCACAAATTTAATACACACCACCATCCCTTTATTTAACACTTTTGGAAAGATTTAACAAGAGCAAAGTGAGTCACTTGTTTAAACAGTTTAGCATGTGGAAAAGTTACTTTTCTGGCTAGAATTCAGAATTTAGACAAATAACCCTAGGGATATTCTTTCTTCAAGTCTATGTACAAACAACACAGAGCCTGGATGACTTTAGACAGATAAACAAAAGAATCTGACAAGTAGGCAAGCTCTGAGGTGAATCATTTTCTCTGGATATAGTCTAACTGTCAAGAGAAACTGCTAAAACGTGGCAATTCTAATCCTCTTTCTCCCTCTAATATACAGTACAAATGAGATTTCAAGTCTAGACTTATTAAAGATAAGGTGTCATGTTTTATTTTGCTTCCTTGAAGAGAAAAACAAATATTGTAGGCTGTTTTGCATCATATATCTACACAAAGATGTCATAACTGGCCTGTTTGCTTTACTTTACCCAAAGTCCCCCTTTAGTTCATGGACTTCTTAGCCTGGTTTGACAAAATTCAAACATGCCTTTAAGAGTTTAGACGTTGAACCTGTAAGTCACTGGGCCTTTCCTCAAGGGAAAATTTGTTTTCAGCTCTGGTGGAGATGTGGCATGCTGCCAACCCACCATATTAAAAAACAGTTACGAACCTTATACATTTTTTTTTATTTTCTAATTTAGTGACTCACTGGGGTCCTAACATAAGTCACATTTAGAAAGGGCTGAAATGTTGAAACACCTACAAACAGGTGCACTCCCAACATTACTGGATTACTGGATCTGAATACCATATCAGCCCTTATTAATCATCAAAAGAACACACAAAAGGCTTGGTAAAGATAAGACACTAACTTGGTGCACTTTTACCCACTCAGCTTTTCACAGTGTGAATTTTCCTTGTTCTGTATTTAAACCAATTTATTGTAGTATAAATGTACAGAAAACATTCCTTCTTTTTTTTTTTGCTTCATCCTTTTATAATCATAAAATATGTTTGCAGTTAAAAATTAATTCAAAATTAACATTTTTTTTATTACATGAGGTTTTTTTCTCAGACCACTACTAAAGTTTAAACACTGTATGTTCAACTTGGCCTTACCTGTGCAGATACAGTGACTGTCTGGAGAAGCACCAGGAGGGATTTTTTCTTTTCCTTTTTGCCTTTTTCCTTTTTTCCACTGATGCAGTCAAGTAAAAAAATTCTTTTTTTTTTGGTTTCCGCTGCTGTCTTGGACGAACATTAACTGGTGTTCAGTTTGGCTGTCTCATATCTTCTGAAGTCTTTCTGGACATGTGACATGCGTTCACAGGTTGCTTGAATAGTAAGATGTTGGAGATCCCACAGCACGACTGTCTCCAGGCACACACCACCACATCACTACATTCAGTGACTAAACCTGATGGTGTCAACCTTTCCCTGGCCGTATGTGCATGTGTGTATACCTGATGTGGGTGTGTAGCCAAGCTCTCAAGTCCTGTGTGCAGGAATGCCTGCTCCATTGACTCCAGTGCTGGCATTTATAAGGAGGCATTATTAACTTGTGTAAACACTTCAAACTGTGGTCCACCTCTGCCTTTCACCATAAAGGATATAACAGTTTGGAGAAGAGTCCTGTACAGAGCATTTGAGTGCCATATTGTCCTTGGTTGAAATCAAGTTGAAACTTGTTAAATAAAAGCAATGTTTACTCATAAGAATGAGAATTTGTATGAAGAAATGTGTTGTAATGCTATTTCTTAAATAGAAACCAAAATAATTACAATTTAGTGGGACTTTGGGGATCATCTGGTATTACTGGGGTTTGAATTATCTTAAAAAATATATATATTTATGATATAGTCAAATATCAAGACACTTCATAAACCTAGACATATTTTGATCATATGTTTTCATAAAACATGGACAAATAATGCATATATATCTATATCTATATCTATATGTCATGGTCAGTCTTCATCATTTCTATATTTTGGTTTATATTTGGTTAAAAAAAACACAACTACAATAACTGATGTCTAAAGTATGTTTCTAATTAAATCATCAATTGGAAAGTACCATGTTTACAACACAGGATTGTGTTTGATCTCAATACCTGGAGGCATTTTTGAGCACCAACTGATCATTATGTAAAAAAAATAATAATAATAATCACATTCCAGGACTTTAGTGTGCACAATTAAAAATGAACCCATTCATCTTTATGCTACTGAAATGAAATGAAATGAGTGTAGGACATACAAGTACAACATTGCTGGTCACTCAGTGGTTGTCTTTCTTTTTTTTAATTTGTAAGAATAATTAAAACACTACTGTATATACTGAAAAAAATCTAACTGATGATGTCTTTAAATGAAAATTTCAATATTAGTATAAATATGGGTAATGAAATAGGTAATATATTAGATCCTTGTGCTGATTCCTTATTATATTGCGTATTTTTTCTCTTATAAAAAAAAAAAGAGTTTCTGCTTGCGTCAGTAATGTACTGATGATGTCCCTGCAACTACATGGCATGGTGCTTTGTTTGCATAGTTAAACAGACACACCAACACAAACCATGACTGTCTCACACATACGCTGTGCCTCATTTATAAAAGCTGAGTGTGGGGTTAATAGTATCTTAACCTTAAAGCATAATACTATCTTAAAATACAATAGTATCTTAGCATTAAAACACAACACACAATGCATTTCTGCCAAATATTGTTCTAAACCTGATTTATGGAACAGCAGAGAGGTATACCGCTAAGCAGATATATCTTTGTAAATAAATTTTAAAAACCCTGTGTATCAAAAGAGATTAAAAATAGATTTATTTTACGTCTCTTTGACTGTTGTTTATTCAGCATGTTTCTCATTGAGGGATCATTTGCATGGCAGTTGTAAAAACCGAGTGAGTGAGTTGAGATTCAGCCTTTTAACCTCCTCATTCTAAAATAACATTCTCATAAACAGATAAGAATTTTTGGCCTGGAAATTGATTCTGTACTCGGAGACATCCGTTCAGTTTCACTGCGTTTAGTCATCAATCAAAACAAATGGAGTTTAGTTCAAACTCCAAAATATGATATGATTTGCATAGAGGTTTGTTTCAAATGAAATCAGCAATCCTTTGGAAATTCCACTTTGTATTAAATACATGGTTAAACGTAGAAAGAAGAATATCAGTCAGTAAACGAGCTGCTTAAAACCTGCTGGACTTCAGTGGATGTATTGGTGGAAGTCAGGTAAGGTCAGCGTTCTAACATTTAACATTTAACTTTTGAAAGCAAAATCAGCAACACACCAATTCATTCTAGACAAAAGCTTATTATTGGGTTTTCTATTGCTATAAGAAAGCAACATAAATATGTATGATAAACGAAGATGATAAATGAGAGCAATATCACAGCTACTTGATGCCTCATTGAATTCTCAGGAGATTAATAATATTCTGCAGGTTAACACCCAAACTATTAACTAAATTAACATAATTAACTAAACACTATTAACTAAATACACAACCTATGAACCTGTGTTGAAGCAACTGTCTTAATAATAGTATTAATCTAATTAACAGTATTCATTTATCCATATCAACACTGTGCACTTTTACTTTTACTGTGCACATGCAAATCCATTAAATATCAAGAAACATGATATCTGCAAATAATGCAGATATTTCCAATTCTGTAATAAGACCAATTCTCATAATTGATGTACGAAAAACAAAAAAAACCCACAGTAACTGTCTGCAGTATATCATCATTAGGAAAGTACCATCTTTAGAATGTGTTTGATCAATATACCCCTGAGGTATTTTTTTTTTAGATCTGAGGATCATTATATAAAAAGTTTGTTATTAATCCCATTAAGCACACATCGGCTAATTAACACTATTAACTAATCCTCTTTTGTTAATTCAGGTTAACCGTCTTTTAACAGGCCTTTTAACAGTTGTCACAGGCCTCAGGTCATCTTTGGGAGCTGGAAAGTTTGCTTGTCTCTAATGCTTTCACTCTCTAATGTTTGCCAAGTCAGGTCCAAGTCGGATACTTTGAATTCAACAGCGGTGAACATTCAAAGTAATCTCTAAAAAAAAACCAAACCCATCATAATACATAGTGCTTTGAAAATATATTTACCCCCTAGTAAATAGTATTGTGCTGTATTGTAACGTTACATTTAAATATATTGGAATTAAATTTTTTCTTTTAAATCGTCTCTTTGTTCTAAGAGCCAGGAATATGGGCAGAAATTGAACACTAATAAGTACTTTTAGTACTAATATACTCATTTTTTTGTGTACACTACTAACATGCAAAGTAATATACTGTAATATCAAGTAATATACTACTTCTTAACACATGCTACTTGACTATTTTTTTACTTGAACATCTGTAAATCCAGTGGTCATTATCTCTTCACAGTTGACTTAGTTATCAACTGACCATGACAATGCACAAGACGATCAAATTATGAGAGCTGGTGGCGTAGTTCTCACAGTCTTTAGGACTGCCTGAAGCAGTTACACCTCAGCATTTGTTGAGACTGAAGAGATGTTTGCTGTGTCCATAAACTAAACTAGTTATTAAACAAAATTGGTATGCTTTCCAGCCCTGCTCTATCTTATAGTAAAAAAAAAAAAAGCCTATAGTAAGGCCCAGTAGTAACTCAAAGATCATGGTCATGGTCAAGTTAGTCTAAGGTAGTCAGGTTAAAAACAACCATGCTTGAACATGCCAATATTTTTCTAAGGGACCTCAGAACCATGGTATGGTTATCAGTTCATCATCAAGGGAGTAGAACTCAGTGTGTGCCAAGAAAAACATGCACTGCATTTAATTTACTGGATACAAGAAGTGTCACTGGTGGGTTAGGTGTGCCATCCAAGGTGTGTTCCAAAATGTACAGAGAAACCTGGACAAATATTTGTCAAGATATCCATGCATGCTTTAAGGTAACATGATCTCTTAGAGTCCTTACTTTTAAAGATCTCATTTCTTAATCCGCTGTCTTAAAGACACTAGAAATGAACCTTATTTTGGAATATGAATGTTACATTTTGAGCTTTCTAACATATATGGACCAATTTAGATCTGTTTTTATAAAATCTCTTTTGAGAATAAGCCTGCCAAGTGTTAAAGATCCATGTCAAAAATTTCGTTCTACTGGATGATACATGATAACTAAAGGCTGATTTATTCTAAACAGAGGAAAACAGAAATTTGCGTTCTGGACCATTCCTGTTTTTACATGTATTAATCTAATAGGATAGAATTATTAAATAATTAAAAAATGAATAATTTTAAAATTATTAAATTTAATTAGACCCATTATGTGTATGTGTAGCATGGCATAGTAAATTCAGACAGCTCAACTGCAAGGTCTTTGGTAGTGTGATAAAATGAGCAACTGTAATACAGTCAGGCAATGAGACCAGTTTATCTTGAAGGTGTTTACTAGAGCTCTGTACAGGCCACTCGAGTTCTTCCTCTCCGACTTCAGCAAACCATGTCTTCATGGACCTTATTTTGTACACAGGAGCAGTATCATGCCGGAACACGTTCAAGACCCTTAGATCCAGTGAAGGAATTTCACTGTGAATTTAATGTTAAGGCATACAAAAGAGGATAAATACTTCCTACTTTGTGGCAACAGCTTAGGGAAGAACTACATATTGGATTGGTGTGATGATTTCTTTGTAACTTTCCTCCTCCAATAAGTGTAGACATTTCTTGAATGGAAATTCAGGAGCCCTGACAGACTAATGAAAAGAGAAACAGCTGTGACAGCTCTTATCTGCACCTACTGATTACACTGCAACCGCCCTATACCAAAACCAGAATTGTTAAAGAGTACATCTGTTACACAGGACTAGATTGCCATAGCAGTGAACATGATAGTGGAACTTATATAATGGCTGCCTTAAGTTTACTGTCTTCTACACATTATGACTGTCAAATACATCTGCTGACCCTTGTTCCTATCTACAGGCAGCTAATAGAGGACAGTACACATGAGTGATAGACAACATGACTGGGTTTTCAAAAAAAAAAAAAAGAAAAAAGAATGCCTTTGCACTTTTACTCATATACTGCTATTTTTAGCATATCGCAACATAAGTATTCAAGTATTTTGAAGCATTCAAACTGATCCATGATCCCTGGTATACGATAAAAAGGCCCCACGCCTATTTATCACCATGATTTTTGTGTGACCATGCTTTAATGTCTTCATAGTGTACTATGGCTTGAATTCAGTACCTGGAGTTCGCCTGACTGTCGATGACCTCTTATCCGACAGTCAACAATTTTACTCCAATCATACCACAGAATGTTATGCCATTTCTCTCTGGGCCAAATGATGCGTTTAACCGATTCTGCACATGCTGTTTTTTTCAACAGTGGTCCATTACAGGAGCATCTTGCTGACAGCTTAGCTTCAATCAAACGTCTTCTTACTGTAATTCGTACTCACGGGTAATTTTGGATCATCTTCCTGGAGGTGATAATTGGCTGAATCTTTGTTTTAACAGTAGTTGCTCATGTTTCAAGTTTTCGTTGCCGTTTTAGCATCCTATCATTTGCTGCACTTCTTTATCTCTCTTCCCCTCTCCAATCAACTTTCTAATCAAACCAGTTGTTCCAAACTGGTTTATCGGGTTACTGATGTTGTACTGCTATTTAAAAAACAAAAACACACAACTGTACAGTGGACACAGGCTCACAGAAACTGAACAGCTAAACAAAAATAAAGCTGTCGCCTGGTCTGATGAATCTTGGATTCTGCTGTGGCATGAAGATGGTCGGTTCATAGCAACAGCTCAGGTTGGTGGCGTTATGGTGTGGGAAAAGTAAAACATTCATAGCTTCACAGACCCGATGTTATAACCTATATAATAAAGGATAAGTCATCTCAAACTGGATCCATAAAGATTAGAATGATTTCAATGTGCTCCAGCTGCCTCACCAGGCACCAGATCTAAATCCAAAAGAGCATCAAGAATCACAACACTTTTTATATTTGGCCCCTTTTTTTTATGGGACCAAAAGTAATTGAACATCATAACAATTATAAATAAAATCACTGTTTTTATACTTGGTTGCAAATTACTCACATGACTGAACTTACTGACTGAATTCCAGACCCCATAGACATCATCAGATGCTGGGCTTCTTCCCTGGTGATCTTCAGTTCCTACTTGTTCTTAGGGTTTTTTTTTTTTGCCTTCAGCATGCCTCCATAAGATGAGGTGGTATTCTTTGAATCATAAGCAGTTCTTCATGGCAAACTTTAATCAGGTTTCTTATTTTTGAGGCTTTCCAGTGGTTTACATCATGTGGTAATTTACTCTGTTGAATACTTCTCTTGATTGTTGACTTTGACACAGATACATCTACCTCATGGACATTTTCATCTAGTCAAACCTTTGTTTATACCATGGAAAAAATTCTTAAGGGTTTTTATTGATTTTACTGCATAATGAAGGTGCATTCTACTAACATGTATTGCTCTTTGGACTTCATATTGAGAGTTAAGACCAAATGCTGCTTTCGAAATCAACTTCAGAATTTTTTATCTGCTCACTTGTAAGTGAAATAATGTGGGAATAGCACAAATGCTGAGCAGCCAATTGTTCGATTTCATTTGTTTCATTTGTTCTCTATTTACTACACTATTCAACTACTTTGGATTAAAATCCCATAAATTAAAGCTGATTAAAGTCTGCACTCAAACAACTCCAACATATTGTGGTAGATAGCTAACATAATACAGCACTATCAGTATCCAAATATTTATGGACCTCACAGTAAATGCCACCAAAGAATGTTCAACACATTACGCAGACTTTTCGATTAAAATGCTGATCAGAGAAAGGTAGGCATTTTTAATATACTATTTTGGTCATGTCAAACTATATGATTAGGATTTTTTATGACCGACTAGACTGGCAATAAATGCTGGCAATAAAGTGTTAATTCTTAAGTATTCATTTAATTATAGAAATGTTCATTTACACATACAGGAAAAAAAGGTTTCATTTCTGTATTTTTCTCTTCTTGTTAAATGTGCTACCACAGGTCTCTATGCAAACACTCTGCTCATCCATTCACCATGCCACCGTGCAGAAAACTCAACAGCAAACAAAAAGAAATTTTAAAAGAATGCACAACAGAGCTACTTGTCACTCAAATATAGCCTCTCGCACACATTAAGCTGGACAGCAACAGTCAATGAGAAATAATTATATCTGTGCAGTTGGGATGAGGACATTCAACAAAACAACTCCAAGGAAGACTTGACTCTTCAGACCATGAGACTGTCCTTGAGGCAGTACACAACATTCGCAATCAAGAAAGCTGAAGGAATTTTCCCTGTCTAATCTCTATGGCAATCAAAGACGACCTCAGCTAGCTCTATGGCATTGATGATTTCCAACATATTGTGTTTACTTGGAGAAACAAACAAACAACCAACCAAAAAAACAGATAATCCCTTCAAACACTGCATAGATAATCAGTGATTTGAACTAAAAACATATACAATACAGAAAACAAAGTCTAAGCTTACATGTCAGTGACCTTCCCTTCATCAATCACCAGATGCATAGCAAGGAGAGCCATTTTGCCAAACGTTTCTTAGTGTAGCTGATCATCATCATCAAATGAAATTCCAATGATCTATTTATCACAACATGACAGTGAATGTGGACACAAAGCATCATCCACCTTGCATTTGTTTTCTGATGGCTTGTTTTACATGGTGACTTATACTGGGATACTACACACTGGTTTCAGCCAATGAAAACTGAAATAATCAGATTTACTGATTCTTACAAAGTTTAAATTTCATTTTAAATTATATAAATATGTGTGTAATGCATACACTGACATACTGAATACATCATGTTCTTTCATAGACTTGTGTAAACATGGTTTAGGCTAAGAATTATTTCCCTGTAAATATTAATTTGTTTGCATTTTATACATTAGGGTTTAATAAAGAAATGCCAGATATGAAAGAAGAAGAAGAAGAAGAAAAAAAAAAGTGTGCAGAGAGTTTGATAAATTTAATTTGTAAAAGTCTGTGGAACTGAAAATACCTAAATAATCAATAACAATGTGCTTCTGAAGACCCTTGCTTAAAAATGTTTTCAAGAAATTAATGCTGGAGCTAAACATTTATGCCATAATGGTGAGCTGCTAGGATTTGAACCACCACACAACCGCAAAAGCTCTCGGCCTTCGAAGGAAAATGAACATCACATGTGACCACAATGAAAAGATCACAGGGCCCAACAATATAATAACGATGCATTTGGGATCTGTAAAAATCTTCGTTTGTGAAATTTGCACAGAGGAATTGAGGGGCCTATTAAGCTTTACAGTTTTACACAGCTGTGTTTTTATATATTCAGAGGTTCAACAGTTCCATCTCCTGGCCTTTAACAAGCACTACTATTAAGTTTGTGCAAGTGATCCTAAAAGCTGTTTTAAACTTTTAGATGAACTGGTGAGATCTCCGATAATAACTCTGAAAAAAACAGACAAATGTCTAGCAGTTTAGAACGAATCAATATTTTTTTTTTTAAAAATGATGATTTTTTTTTAGTAAAATCATACGGCTCACAAAGTAAATTATAAAAACTTCTTGACAAGCAAAAGGTATTTTTCAATGGCTTTTTTCATCTCTTTTGTGCATGGTCCACACACAAGCTTACAAGCACACACTCTACCTGTCTCACACATTCTCTCTCTCTCTCTCTCTCTCTCTCTCCCTCTCTCACACACACACACACACCAGCTCACCTGACTATTGCAGCAACGTGACAATAAAAACAAAAATCTGTGTATTTGACTTTGAGGATTTCTAGCACTCATTTTAATTTAGCATTCACACATGCGTGTTGAAGATGGCTGAATATTGATTTAGATCCAAACAGCCTTGTCCATTTCTTAGGTTGTGTTGTAATGCAAGGGGAGAGTAGGGTTGTCAAGTCTTTATAAGAAATCTGTTGCTCCCCTGCGTAACCCCGCAGAAAAGGGGGATTCCAGAGTGACGGCTCCACTGAGCTGCCAGGTGGTGATGATTCTTGTCTCTTAAGACTGTCCAAAAGGGTAGGGCCCATGACAGCCCTGTGGAGGGAAAAAAAAAAAACAAACAAGCATGTTAGGCAAAGTATGCACAAATATATTCTGGTTTAATAATCAGTTGAATCCAGTCTGTCAGGAGAATGGCCAAATATTTCTGTGGCATGTAAAATGCCCATTAGGTATGAGGAGATACACTAAAGCTATGATACGGGACATATTCCAACAACACTGACAGGAGATGATAAAACACCCATTTCAAAAATTTAAGACATTTATTTATTAAGAACGATATAGAAAATCATAGCAATATCAATACAACTGATGTGACAAAATCAAATTCTGCCTAGGCTGCCTCAGCATTTGTGTGAAAATCAAACATGTTTATATAGGAAAATTAATAGCCAAAAGAAAATATATAGTGTATACTAATGTATACCATATTAAATAACATTTTTATACTGGTTATAATAAACATTTTTATGAACGTATTCCTTGCCAATTGGGATAAGACATTTTTCCCAATTCACCAGAATTAATTTATAGACACAGAATGAATTTCTGGGTACCAAGTTTCTGGTACTGCCAGCACAACACATGACCTGCTTCTGAGTCATTTTTAGACGAGAATGTGACTAAACTTGCATTTCAGTCGACGGTCAAGCCATTGACAATAGAAACTAGAGTGCACGTAAATATACACACGGCTGTTTATGATAACTACCCATCGGATAGTCATCCTGAAGCACTTATTTTCCCATGTTTGTTTTATGTATTGTTGTATTTAAAAGGGGAAAAAAAACAACAACTTCCAACAGTTTTTAGGCTGATGGTATCTTAAGTCTGTGACCTATTGAACCAGTGTTAATGTATTCATTGATAGAGACTTCAAAGCACTCTTGTAAATCGCTCTGGATAACAGCATCTGCCAAATTCCAGGAATGTAAATGTGAATGTAAATCTATGCAATGGATCTGCTGTGAATTTGTCACACTCTGTATGATACAACCTTTACTGCTGCTGCCTATTGTTCAAGAAGAAAGAGAGTAGCAGATATTCTAGCCATAATTTTGTATAAAAAAAATCTCTCACAATCCTATATCATGAGCCATGATTTGATTCTGTAGGTTGCCCTGTTTCTGCTTTGAAAAGGATGTAAGGGAGGAAGAGAGTGGGCCTTGATTGAACAATAAGCAATACAGTTAAAGATGAGCTACAGCTCGCACAGACCTAAATAATGCAACTTCACAGACCTAAATAATGCAGCCAAGAGTTTAAATAGATCTTATATTGAGTTGTATTGGATTTCTCCCAGTTTGTTTTTGCATGTGGCCATATTTGTTTTTTAAATTTGTCTCTTTGAGAGGAAAAAGACAGTTAACCACAAGGCAGTAAAACTGCAGGAAAAATAATAGCTTTATGGACTCACACACACATAGTAACAGCTCCATATCTGCAAATGCCTGGCTGCTTGCCAGAAATATTTGTACACAGAACGATTAGAAACTGCAGGGTTTGATAAGCACCTTTGCTTCAGTGCATTTTGCAATAAGAAAAGTAATTCAATCGGGTGTGATGGGACTGAAAAAAAAAACTTGACAGGACACTGCATCCCCAGTTATTTTCGATCAATTACATAGCATCTACTGTTATAAGGTTATAATATACATTGGTGCAGCTCAACTTTGAGAGACGTTTTGTGAAGTAATACAACAAAGAGTGTATCAGCATTCACAGAAATACAACATACAAAGCACATCTTTAGGGAAAAAAAAATCTTTCGTTAAAATCGCTTGCTACACTGGCACCTCCTTTTACTTTAAACGGCAGTTCAGAAAAGAGTTGGTTATGCAGTCACTTAAGGTGTATCATTGTGCGTTAGGGTGTGTCATTCAGTAACATGTTTGGAATGAAAATTACTCAGAGCTGCTTAATCCCCAGAATGACGGTGCGAAAAAAGGTTTCTCTTGAACAACACTATCTTGTCCTCCATAACACGAAATATTAAGCGTGGCAGCTTGTGATATTTTCATTACCAGCAAAGACTAGTTTGACAGAATGCGACGGTGCGAACAAGCTAAACGTATTAGTAATCCTAATGCTCTTTTCTCATACTTTTAAGGACCTGTGAAGTTTTGCTAAACACCATAAATAAACAACTATACACACACACCTCTCGCATTAAATATTTCAGCAATTTGTTCTACAGTCACTCTTCTGTGGGATCACACCATGATCCCCACTTCACCCTCATTTGTTTATATTCATACACACAACACTATATATCAGGGACATATTCATATATTTAACTTGAAATAGGAAGAAAATAAAATGTGTGCTCAAGAATTAATGCATACTAATTTTTAATCAAATATACCTTGTTGTTTGAAATGTTAAGCTCTGCTTACTGAATATTTGATCAAACAATGACAGTTTGCCAGAGAATTTCTGCAGAACTGCCCTTCCAGAAAACTGAAGAATCCCTTATTGTATACCCATGACATGGGAGAATGCACCTATATAATATATATAATTCAACTGTTGTTTGGTGTTTCCATTTGCTGCCATGCTCAGTAACATGGAGTCACCGTTTCATTCAACAACAAAATGTCGTGGTCCAATGGTCTAGTGGCGCAAGTTTCTATGAATCACCCAAACCATGTATGAATACAACACACACCCCGTTTACTGATCATGGAAAGACGTGGAAGAAGCTTTGAATTTTACAAAACTACCTTTTCTGGAGGGGTTTAAGAAAGTACATTTGAAAAAATAACTGTGCTGGTTCCAGTTAGCCGCATATGAGAGCAAAAGAGATGTTGCTCTCTGGTATGGTGCAGATGTTCAATAAGGCCTATACATTTATCACAGCCTTAGATTTAGATAAGGTTATTCAATGCCTTCAATTCAAGATCTGTCAAAACCAAATTTGTTGTTAATTATTTACATGAACAGAGAAACATATTTAAAATAAAAATATGGTTTTGAGTTTGTGTGATAGGAAGAACCCCCTCCCGCAACAATGTACTTACCTGGCTGTAAGTCACTACTGATAAGTTGTTTTGTAGACCATTTGGCGTAATATTTACAGAATTGTGAGACAGTCCATTTTGATCTTGCTGTATGGAGTCCAGAGGGGCCACCCAGGGGCCTCTGGTGTCTTTTAGGTTATCTTCATTGGCGTCTTGCTTGTTCTTCTGTGGTGAGGCAAAGGGGTTGAAGTCTCCCTCAACGTTGCGGTGCGGCTGAGTGTTGAACTCGGTCTCGAAGGAGGACAGCTGTTGTGTGACCCCAAGCAAACCACCAACCTCTACGCTCAGGATCACCCAGATCACATCTACAGAACAATTCAGAAAACACAAGGAGTCATTCCTATTGCTGGACAGAAATACACTAAATTGGCAGTTTATTAGTAACAGCTGCATTGTAGTGTTCTGCTCCTCCTCCTTTTCGCTGTATCAACATTGTGCTACAGGTTCTACAAATTGGAAGGCTGCAGAATTGCATGCACCACTGAAACAGTAAAAAAAATCCTGCATGTAAAGCCTTTCCCAAGCTAGAAGTGTCCATTCAACTGTGGATAAACTGTAGACATAAAGGGACTAGACCAACAAAAATGCTGAAATACATGATGCCGTTTGGATATTCAAGTGGTCGCTGGCCTGTACTGGTTACACTGGACAGCAGGATACTCAGGATACTCATTTTCTGAGTGAAATTCTGATCTGTCCATTAGCAAGATGCAAAAGGAACCGGGATTCAACTGACCAGGCAACTTTGTTCACTCCTCAGTGGTCCTGTGCCCACAGAATAAGGCTATACTATTCTACGAAGGCATAAGGCTCTTTCTGTACAATACAAGCTATTTTTGTCCACAGAATCACTGATCACTGGCTCAAATGAAAATAACTGATGCTAGAAACGCTAGCCTGTCAGATATTTGCAACATCCTGGAGTCATGCGACATGTAACTGGGTAGAATATTTGCAAAGGAGGAGTATATAGCGATTAAACTTGGGCTGAAACAACGAATCAATTAAATTGATAATAATCGATAATGAAAATTGTCGTCAACAAATGACATTATCGATTAGTCGGCCGGCGGACGTCACCATGCATTCAATCATAGCGTTGTTACAGACGCACATTGGAAGCATGTCAAATAAAAGTGTGCGACCCAAGTCCTCCAAGACATGGGAGCATCTCAGAGCGAAATGTTGTAACTTGCAAACTTTGAAGCGGAGCTTCAGTGGCACGGAAACACGACAATGATGAACGAGCACATAAAACAGAAGCCTGCGGGAATCACAGATGAAGGCGAAACTTCAGTACAAGAAGTTTAATGCAGATTTGTCATGTGCCATATTTGTGTGCTTAATGTGTTGGTCATTCATACAGAACGCGTTTTATTCCTAATTCCTTTTCCATTATTTTTCAATGAATGTGATATACGAATGTGTTTGACCGCTGCGCTCGCATCTTTTGCAGCCCCTCGCGTGTCTCATGTTAAAATGATTTCAACTTTTCCAAGTAGTGCAACTTATCAATGTCACTCACAGTACATTGGATCAATCAGAAGGCCCCAGAGGTGGGGCAAGTGTTGCAAGCTTCGTTTACAGTAGCAGGTTGTCATGGCAATTTAATGGCACATCCTGAGAACTTGACATTCTGTACTGCGCTTTTTAACCCATTCCTAAACACTGCGTCTTACATTTGGAGACGAAAACATGCCTTCTGGGTGAATGCTTAATCTGCATGCTTACAGTGTCCGGTGTTTATTGTGTAAGAGCGCTGCGTTACTCCTCATTCACAATAAAGATGATTTTGTAGTGCAAGACCGTTAAGTACCGTCAAATTAACGGTCTGATCAAAATAAACAAACAATATTTATAATAATTAAAAATAATGCAATGCAGAATTTCTGGAAGACTGAATGAATCATAACTCGGTAGTCTAGTAGTTCTGCCTCTTTAAGAAACACAAACAGTTTGTGGTATAAGTTTTAAAAGGTCAAAAGTTTTCTGCTTAAAAGCTGGAAAAAACATTGAGGTAGTGTAAAGTTTTAGTTTTATGTTCATAATTGTAACACCCAATGTGTAAATTTGAATTTGAAATAAAAATAAAAAGGTATTTAAAAATGTGTTTTTTATCCGATTCATCGATTAATTCAAAACAATAATCGCCCAATTACTCGATTTTGAAAATAATCGTTAGTTACAGCCCTAAATTAAACTGGAACCTCAGTGTATTTACTCCTGAAAGCTGTTTTATACCTAAATTGGTACTGGACTGGCAAACATTTTTAGGTGACTTCCCTTTCAAAAACTCCTAAATTCATAAACTATGTACTGTTCAGAAGTGACAAATCCTGACATCAAACTGTGTGAAACAGGTAAAACACAGGTACCTTCAAATGCACTTTAAAAAATCTAATCTTTAATCTTTGTGTTTTGTGATAGTCAAATGCCAAACATCATTTGTAAGGTCTTGGTAAGTAGTTTGTTCCTCAAGCTTGTGGACACAAGTTAAAACCCAAAACTTTAACCCGTTGCACTTACGTGTGCCACATCTCCATTTTTCTAGTGCATTTTGTTTCATTTGGTTAACTGCAGAATCTTTGCTGATACTAACTTAATATTTGTGATATATATATATTTTTTTTCTTCTTCTAAATGTTTATAATTATATGTACTCTAAATACTAGTAAAATATTATTGTTTGTAGTGTCTTTTTTTTTTTTTACACAAATATGTTTATATACATTTTTCTTAATATATTATATATTTGTTATATGACAATGCATAATTTATTAATTATTTATTAATATAAATTAATTCTACATTAACTGTTTAGAGATGTGCAAACTGTGAGATATATTATTCCATATACATTTTTATTGCTTTGAATGACTAAGTTTAAAAATGCTTCTTAACCAAAAAATATTTTTAAAGGATTTCTGTAATTTTTTATACCAAAAACCAAAATTGTAAAATTATCGGGAATGAGTTTAGTTTAAGGGACATCATTCAAACAGAAACTGCTTAAAAATACCCTCAGAGTATTTATTTAATATATAAAAAACTAAACCTGACAGCCATGGTATATTTTAATACTTATTTATTTTGCAAACTGCTTTAACAACAGAGAAAATGGCATTATGTTGAGTGCGTCTAAGTAAAATACACTATAAGGACTGACTTAGGTGTGCTGTGCCTCACCTCCGTAGAAGAGTCCAGTCGCTGTGCACATTCTCCACTGGCCCTGGTACATGCCTGGATTGGCTGGACTGTGCATCTGGACACTGACATCTGAGATTTCTTGTGGCTCCAGAGACCTCACCATCACCATATTCACGTGCCCAAACTGGTCTCCACCAATGTACTTCAGACAGACACCTGGAGGCCATGACTCTGATCCTACAGAATATAAGACATGTTTTAATATGAAAATTGTACTCCATGGCCAAGTGGACATTTGGACTAGTATCATTTGATAAATGTTTTGCTAGAATAGAATGGGGATGCTGCAGTGCAAATATAAAATGCACACTAAGCAGCTGAAACAGAACGGTGTTGCCACTTCAGTGGACAAGGCAAGAATGCTAAATGCACCTGTAGTGGAGAAATAATAAGGATGTACATCACTGAATGTCAAAGGATTGAAGGATTAACTGTACGAATGAGGGGGCAAAGATTGACTTTGTTGTAGCACATGTGAAACAGAATAGATTCTCCACTTGGTGCTGTGTTAATTTTGTGGGAGGTATTCTGAACAGCATTGAGAAAAATCCTTCTTTAATGTAGCCTCAGCTAGTTTAAAATGCAGCTGCACACATCCCTACCATCAGAGCACACTGTCCCAGGCGGATCCTGACAGTATACTGGCTGCCTACTAAGTTGACTACAAAATTCTAATTATGCTACTTCCAGCTCTTCCCAAAGACTATTAACTCAAAATGAACAAACAACATGACGAATATAATATAATAACTATATCATTATTAATATTTGCCATATAATAATGAGGTGGGGTTGAGGTTGGGTTTTAGTAACTAACGGCAAGCTTTAGAAGTTGTATCACAAAATGCTGCAGTCACCTAGTCCTGGTTAAATAATCTTATTAAATAAATTAAAAATGAAATAAAATAAAAATTAAACATAAACTAAAATGAACCAATCAGAAAGTTGGCAGAAGGACATCACCTTGAGCAGCTTTATTTTGTTGGTTACTGAGTAAAGAAATAATTTTAGATCGCAACAATCAATTCATTTGTTATTCAAATATTCTGATGAACATTAACCAATTCCAAAACTTAACAAGAATAAGAAACGCTCAAGACCTAATTTATTCCAAAGATTTATTAAAAATAAATAAAAATAAAGGAAAAAACATATCCGATAGCATACAAAGAAACAGCTTAAAATGGTAAACCTATACACATCCTATACCTCTAAACACGTCTATTGAACCTATTAACAGCAAACCGTACGTTTTCTTTCAACTCTCTACTCTTTTTTTGTTTTTGAAAACTACCCACAGCTTGGCGCTAAGCACATGTATATTGTGCCCAAAGATTTCATCCCAATAAAAACATCATTTATTCCTTAATCCGCTTAAGAACATGCCACGCTTCTAAGTTGGCACAGATCATGGGAGCGGGAGGAGAGAAAGAAAGCAAGGTAGGAGCAACATAAACATAAAACAAAGGGAGAAAAGTACCAGACAGAGCTGGTAAAATATACTCCTTTCCTATTAATGCTTAAATGAGATTGATTGCTAACTTCCAAACTGAAAGAAGCTGACAGACTGTGCTGCATCTCCGTACATACTGCAGTCTCATTCGAACTCTACATCATATGACCTAGTGCTGACTTGTTTTCATGCACTTTACAGCTACAGGAAAGCACGTAATTGTTTAATATCTAAATTTAATGATTAATTACCTGTTCCAACAAAAATATATTTACAATTACAACTAAGGAACTTCAACGACATAAGAAAAAAAAATGTAATTTTCAGATTTAAATGGGTTGTGTTTATCTCCCTCTCTCGCTGTATCTACACTGTATTAAACTAATAATCCATACAGACACATTCTCATATCTTACTCTAAACAAGAACTGAACTAAACACAAACATATTTTAATACTTTGTACCAGCAAGACTCTTCCATGATACATTATCCAATATGAGACAAATGACTGTCAATTTCACTTTCACAACTAGTCTGAATAGAAACAACAAAATTAGCTTGGCCAGTGCCCCCAACAGCATCAGTATTGTAGTACATTCTAAAACAAGAGGCCTACTTTCTTTCTAGGAAACAACAATTTTGCCGATTAAAAAATTTGTGTCAATATATTTTCATAACTAAGTGTCATATTTATTCACCACTCCCTGCCATTAACTCTAAAACAGCAACACACATACAATTAATGGGGACTACTGTGAACATGGCAGAGGTATGCCTTTGATAGTATGGTTAAGTTAAGTGTTTTACAGACATTAACACTGGTCAACTCACCTGATAATACTAACGTACCAAAGGCATTCAGTTAGCATGTCTCCTTTTCAGGTGCTCCCATAGATCAAGACACGTTTGCATAGACTACACTGGACCTTACTGTTACTCCAAAGATATTTTCATGTGGATTACCTGACCCTAGGGATTGTTTTTTTTCCCCATGTTTTCATTTGCATATAGCTAATTTGCTACAAGGATTGAAGAAACCTGATTGCACTCTAATACACTGGTGCCACACTGGGTTGAAAAAGGCAAAACAATGTCTGTGAATAAAATAGTCTATTTGTTAAATACAAATTACATAGTATAAATTTAAAATCATTTCAATTTAGCATTTTAAAATTAAAACATTTTAAACTCACATTTATTGAACATTTTCATTATGGATTTAGTTTACACACACAAAAAAAGCAAACGTTGCATTTTGCTATATTTACAGTTAGAAATAACTAGTATACTGCAGAAAGAAGCAAAACAGACAGAAAGACAGCGGAAAACTCTACTTCACACACATTATGATGTACAGTCCAAACCAATTCAAGCATTCTGGTGTATACATACACATTGAGGGTTAGAAGTAGTAGTTCATGTGAATTAACGAACATTAATAAAAAATAAATAAATACATGGCATAGGTCCTTTAATTGCAACTGGTGGGTAGTCTCTACTTATTATTTAAAAAAAATACACTCGTCAAATCATCCACAATCAGAAGAAACTCAATCAAAAGGAATATGAACCGAATACGATAATCATTTGATCTGTATTGACCCAGGCGCAGGAAGTGAACCATATATGCAGTGTATTTTGTACTGTATACCTTTGTCTGACCGGCAAGGTGCAAACAGGGCCATAGCACAAAGCTATGGAAATGTGATACCTTCTGAATAGCTGGACTAACAAACAAAGATGAATTAAACAAATTATTTACCTGACATACATACATAAATAAATAAATAAATAAATAAATAAATAAATAAATAAATAAATAAATAAATAAATAAATAAAAGCTTTACTAGTATGACCTTTTGGTTTGTTTAATTATGGGCAGTATGAAACTAAACCAAACCAAAAGTATTGATTTTTACTTTGATTCAGACATGGTAAAAGGACTAATAGGTTACTTTACCAGTACCTCAGGTCATGTGAGCCTGTCTTTTTTTTCCCCCCGATAGTATTTACAAAGAAAGCTTACACATACCTGTGTTCTGTATCCGCCACGTCTTAGTGAACTGTGTGTCAGGGGGCACGGACTCGCCCTCGCCGATCGTCACATCTTCTACAAAAGACATTGATGGTGTGTTGATATTCGGACTCTCAAAGTCATAATATGCTCCAATGGCTGCTTGAAGATTCCTGTTAAGAAAGAGAACATGGTCCTATTAACGAGGGAATTCAAAATCCATTCTAAACAATCCCTGTCCACAGATATACAGGTTACATGGAGTGTCCGGCAAAGAGGAATTGTACAACATCCAGTTGCTATTATGGTGGCGTTATAATGTATTACAGCTGGTACATAACAAGAAACTCAAATAGAATAGCCGAAAACAAGCTGTGATTATTGCGAAATTAAAAATATACAATCTGGAGTATTATGAGTAAGAGCACGGTGCGTTATGTAACTTGGTGCAAACCCTTTGACCCACCACAGGAGTTATCAAACTTAGCTCCAGTTAGCAAGCTAGTTATCAGTGAGCGACTTAAAGATGTCACTTACTGAGAACTAGAACATTTCTGTTCAGAAACATCAAAACTGTAATCGTGTGGGTTTTTAAGCCAGTTATATTTCACGTGACAAACTCGCAGATTATGTCACACAACAAAACACTGACTGAGTGTTAAATCGTGACTATGCGACCTAGCTGTCATGCTAACGAGCTAGCCAAGTTATGTTGGAAAGCTAATGTTAGCCGAGTTAGCAAATATGAGGCATCTGGCTAATGTTTTGCTCGCATAGTGAGAATAACAACACATGAGGCTTCACCGTAGTCATCGCCTTTTAAAGCACGGTTTGTTTACATTCTGCGTGAATTTTACATTTCACATGTATTCACATTTCGCCTCTACATTTTCTATTTTAACTTGGCTACAGCGATACTTGCTAGTCTAGTAGTACTTTTGAAGTAAAGTTAGCTTAGCCACTTCTGATGGCAAAACAAAAACCAAAACAAAACAAGGTTTACTTGCACGTTTAGACACACGTTTTGATCTAGTTTTATATATAACAGTGGATTTTGTCCACGGGATGAAAATGAATAATATCATAAAGCAGTGCTGTAAAAATAAGCAGGAGTGAGTTAGGCCCATGTGCCTCCTCGGACTCACCAGTTGGTCATGTCCAGGAAGAAGGCGCAGCCGGCCGGGTTCAGCTGAAAGCCCAGCAGCCTCTGGAACTCAGAGATCAGCACATCTTTATCCGTGGTGCCCATGCAACTAAACTTTTGCATGAGCTCCTGGTCCAGATCGACGTCCATGCCCTCCATGAGCAGGTGTCCCGGGGCAGCGGCGGGAGAACTTTTTAATTTAGTCCGAGGCCTGCTTCAATCATAACAACAACCACCGAGAGTCGACGGCGAGCCCTCAGTACGCATGGCTCAGGAAGATTGATGACGTCACCACGCACAACGTCAGCTGTTGCTATTCAAGCGCATGTTTCTGAGTGGGCGCACGCACGCACACACACACACATTCTTCTCGCCCCTCCATTATGGAGACATCTGAAAGATGCCATAGAATCCATGCATGAATCCATGTTTCACCTCTGAACCTTAATTGACTTATAGAGATATTACCAAGTGCATGAACCGTTTAATTATTGTGAATTTACTCTAAACAAATAATGACATAAAGCCCACAAGAAAATGGGTACCGCATATTTCCCTTTTAATGATATTTTTGTGAATCCACGATTATGAGTCATTCTACTGTGGGACTCTTGTGTTCCCCACTGCTGCCTATAAACCACGTTGGTGCTTTCAACAATCTTGCTTCTTTCTGTTTTCCTTGTAATAAACTTGTGTTGCAGCTGCAGCAGCAGTAAAAAGTGTCAAGTGTTGGGAATTTGAAGTGTGAAGGAATTGTGAAGGTATTGCATATGAATTGTGAATGTGTTGCAAAATCCATAGACAATGAGAAAAACTTACATGACTAGTCAACAGGGGTGTAATAATACACACTTCAATTTGATATGAAATACTGGTTTCTCGATATGACATAGTCAATTCACAAAAAAAAAGCATTACCCGAATATGAGCCATAGCTTTCCATTTTCAATGAATGAAATCATTCAATACCTCATGCCAGTGGAAGATGGTAGATAGCATGCTTTCCTCTGAGTGTGTTACACTGCCCTGAAATGCTGCATGAGCAACAGTTCCTAAAACACTGGGTGTTTTATTTGCATCCTCTGTATCCTTAGACATGTTTTAGCTTACCACATGTACTAATGTCTGCATGTCTGAATTTCCCAATTGCAGCCATCATTTCTTTGGTGAATCAGCAAGGAAAGGCTTACTGCAAGGAAAGTGGTGTGTGTGTGTGTGTGTGTTTAGAGTCAAGAATTGTATTGTCATTTCAACTGTATATAGCTGGCACAAAACAGTGAAATGAAACAATGCTCCTCCAGGACCATGGTGCTACATAAATTGTGTGTGTTTTAATCTAGTTTTAGAGACTGTGTGTGTGTGTGTGTGTGTGTGCACAGAGTGGACAACCCTGTACCTACAGTCTTTCTTTCATGCCTTGTGGAAACCAAAATAAACTGTGTTTGGACATACTGAACATATATAGATCTTCTTGTCTATAAGAAAAGTACCATATATGTATGAAGTATCTGTCAGATGTGGTGAAACACACCACAGAAATGGCTGTGGATAGAAATTTGATAGGTCTTTCCTTAGCATTGTTAGCTGTATCTATTGCATTATAACCTAGTTTACATCTGACATCTATAAAAGCATAAACCATTGATTAACAGGGTATAGAGGCACTCACTCTCAAGTTAAAATCATTGATGTTTACACATGTGAATTTCCCTTTGGGATGAATAAAGTATCTATCTATCTATCTATCTATCTTACACATTCAGTGTTTGGGCACTGGCTCACAGTGCCTCGATAACCTGATTATACAGCCTGTCAGTAGGAATAAGACAAGGACATGTGATTACCAGAATTTCTGGTGACTGGTAAAGTCTACTCTCAATAACAGGAGACAAGGCAGTTTTATCACAGCTTTATCTACCAAATCCACCATGTGTATACCAAGGTAGAGCAAACAAGATTTGATCTCTGTGTTTACTTCTGTTTCCTTGTTTCTTTAAGCACCAGCCTGTCCCCCATTCTCTGTCTCTGTCTCTGTCTCTCTCTCTCTCTCTCTCTCTCTCTCTCTCTCTCTTATATTTATCTGAATAGATGCCAACATGAAACAAATACAGATTATACAACAATTTTAATCTATAATTTGAGTACACATGCAACTAACTATCTGCTTTGGCTTTAATATTGTTTCTGAGAAATTGCATGTAATATGCTGCATATTTTGTTTGAATGGTTAAATAAATGTTTGATTTTCTGATGTTTATGAGAACATAGTCTTTGGTTAAAACAAAAGGGGAGGTGGGCATAGAAACTGGCAAAAGGCAAACAAGAGAGAGAGAGAGAAAGGAAGGAAATGACTGTTTATAAAACCTTTTTGGAGCTTCTCACCACGGGGAGGGCAATAGCACAGAAACTGTGGGTGGACCGTGTGAACAGAGGCAGACAAGGCAACCTCATGCTCCCCATTTCAAGCCCATTTCAAAAACATTTATAGCAACAATTGCACGAATACAGCAAAGGGGAAACAAGGCTTAATATTCTCTATGACTTGTGAGATAATACTGGTTCATCTATTTAATTATCCACAGAACTCTTTCCAGGGATGTCCACTCTACCTCTGGACACTGATCTGAACTGTGTTCCAGTCACCGCTCTGGACCAAGCTGAAGATGTAGCCAGTCACTCACCTGAGTCTTCGACCCAGGCCAGAAGGCGGCCATGTGGGCATGTGAAGCTTTCTCGCAGCCTCTCCAAGTCAGATTCAGACTTACTGATTTCCCATGAAGAGGATGTGACTCTGAGTGAAAGGACCAAATCGCTGATCAAGTGCACGATGGAGAGGACACACCTAGATCGACTGTCCTCACTTACTGCTGATTGGGAAGAGGTAAGCATGTTGGGGTGGAGTGGTAATAAAAGCTAGGGTTAACAAGAGAAGTAGGTGTGAAAAGAACTTGACACCGAAGAATTGAAGTCTAGAGGAGGGATGGAAAGCAAAGCAGTACAAGTGCCAGGCTGAGTCCATTGTTCCCTCATGATCCTCCACACAGTCTGTGGTGCACCAGGCTAATTGGGTCTAAGCTGTCATTCCACATTTTCTCAGGCATCTTCCAAAGGGTCAACCCACGCTCAGTGCATTCTCTTTCCCTTCCCTCCTCTCCATTTTCTTTGCTTTCCTGATGGGTTTGAGTCATGGAAAGAGCCAGTGCTACAATGTGCTTTATCAGCAATTCCCAGAAATGTGAATGATAATGAAATGTGGACCTGTTGATAAATATGTATGAGAATAATATATGATTTATGTAATACTTACACAATATTATTTATGTAAATTAGAAGTATAATATGAAGGTGATGCTTCGGCATATCAAGAGGGGCTCTGAGCTCACTCTTAATCAAATAATTGAAAATGAGGTATGACCAGAGTAACAAAACAATGGTAAGTAAAAGCTTCATGTTTTGTTTGGCTGACCAGGGGTGGAGTGTCCGGTTCTCAAGGATGTCCTGTTTTGCTTCAGAATTTTAGTACTGTTTACCCAGCAGGTTTAAATATATATGTTCCTGGGAGGAAGATGGACATAAATTGATTTCTGTTTCAATATAAATGTAAAACGTGGGCCATAAACGGTTTGCAATCTATGATGGTGCACACTAGCTTCATGTATGCATATAGACAATAAATGGTGTGCAGTACCTGCACAAGTTTGAGTATGTACTAACAAGTAACTGATGTGTGAATTTTTAATGAAGAGACATTTTAAAAAATATCTTTCTTATTTGAGCAAGCAGTCTAACATTCCTAGCACATGTGGCTGCATTTTTAATTTATGCATCAAATGGATCAGAGGAGTGCATCTTTAATTAGCAAGAGAGGCATACAAGAAGGAAAGTACATGGAGAGGGGGGGGTGAGAAATAATTAGGGTTTTTGCCTGAAATTAATTATGATTGAATACTGAATTCTGACTGAATGTCATATAAATGAAGAGTTTTGTGTGCATAGTGCTGTAATGAGTAAAACATGGAAAAACTATAAAGAATACAGGATATAGTGTACATTAAATTGGTCTCGAAAAACTTTCAGCTCTGACAATGTTTCAGTAAGTAGAGTCCAACATTCTATGCCATCAATCCATTACTTGAGATTGCGGTTAGTCTTCAGAGCCCGTAATCTTGTTACCTCTCTGGCATATAGGCCAGCCCAACATTAAATCTTTATTACCCCTCCTCTTTACATTTTCTTAAAACTGCTGGCTCTCACATCTTCACTCGTTATCATGGACCTTGTGTGACGCTCCTTATTGCTGGCTCTGCAGAAATAATTTCAGTTTTTCCAAAGCCTTGGAACTTTGAGGCTTAGGGCTATAGCTTCAGTAACTAATGTTTCGCTGCCTCTCCACATTCTTTATCACCATCCTTCTGGGATTTGGCATAACAAAAATAATTCAAGATATGTACAAATCATCAAAATTTAAAATGCTTGCTGTAAATCAACAATATTTTACTTAAGAGTAATTATTTATACATGTACAGTAAATAATGTATAGGTTTTCATAATGTCTGTACATGTATAATGTTTTATGCCGTGTAAAAAGATAAAAAGGACCAGTTTTCATCAAGCCTGTTACCTTTATGTTATCACTGTTATTCATTCTTCATTTGGTAGTGGTATGAAATGACTAAATGTAATGAAAATATTAGATTATGTATACCATTACCGTAATGGAGGACAAATTATATATTCGAGTATTTAATGAAGTACAGTTTTCCGTTTGCATTACATTCATTTATTTAGCAAAAGCTTTTATCCAAAATGACTTACAAATGCAGAAACACAAGCAAATCGATATAACAAGCAGAGGACATACTGCTACTGAGCACTAGAGAAGCAAATTGCAGAGCGTAGAGGTGTAAGAGTTTTTTTTTTTGGTAGGGGTGGGAGTGAGGACAAGTTAGGTGTTAGTTAAGTGTTCACAGTTTTATCCATCATGAGAGTTATTGTTTATTGTTCACAGTTTTCTTAATGAGGGTCATTGTTTATGCATGCATGTAGGAAATAAGAAAAAAAAACAGAGTTTATACATCTTTAAAGTTTCATAAAGTATTTCAAAGCCTTATCTGAAGTTTCATGTAT
This sequence comes from Hemibagrus wyckioides, assembly GCF_019097595.1. Lineage (NCBI taxonomy): Eukaryota > Metazoa > Chordata > Actinopteri > Siluriformes > Bagridae > Hemibagrus > Hemibagrus wyckioides. The sequence continues at coordinate 20,581,135 of NC_080720.1, read as the reverse complement.
TTAAATGCATGTAAACTTCAGAACATCTACACAACATGGCCCCACACTTATCATCACAAAGGCCAGAAATATCAACCCTGTAATTTAATACAAGGTAAAGGGTTACATTTCAAGGATTGCAATTCAATTTGTTCATATTATATTTATTTATATATTTCCATTTTAAAAATACTTATTTTAATCATTATTTCTTAATTAAATAAATATTGTGCATATACACAATACACAATTATCCAGTGGTGTGTTTTATCTCCACTGGCTTTCATAACAACATAAATTCACCAATGCAGGCATTCTATAACATGCTGCATCCTTTTTGCAGAAATGTTGCACCATGTAGAAATGATTGCATTGCAAAGTTGCTGCAAAACTGGATGGTTGCACAGTCTTACTGCAAACACCCCTTGCCACCTCATCCCACATCATAGGCTGGTACCATATACTAAAGCAAAGAAACTTATTTTCATGTTCCTGAAGTCATTTGGTGAGGCTACATGCCTTGTGAAGGGCTAGAATTATGCTTTTAATTATGGATAAAAATCTTCAGATTCTACTGTCCCATACAATTTACACAAAAGAAGTATGCTCTCTGGGCTCATGTTGTTTTTCTTCATTTCTTGTCTTTACATCAGTATTATGGAAAATGGACCTCAATTTGTCTCACACTTCTTTTCTACTCAATTTAGTTTTGATGCTTCTTTGCCCACATATGATGGAATGTCTAGTGGTACCCATTATGGTCTTTGGCTGCTTTGTCTGTAAAAACAGTTCAACAGCTGGCTTGTTCTGCCCACCAGTGTAGCATTTTGATGCTGTTTGCCTGTGATTTATGGCCAAGGTTGCGTTTGGATAATTCCAGCCACCTATGTGCATGAAAAGAATAGAATGTGAGCAAGTTAGGAGAAGGTGAATCATTTTGCCTATTCCAGTGCAGAAATGCAGTACTGGTGTGATTGAATGGTTGGTTGTTGGAATATAACTTTTTACGTGTGTATCACATTTCAAGAGTTAGAAAAATACTAAATGAATTCCGTTATAATCATCCTTACTTTATTCTATACAGAAGTATTGGAAAATTATATTATATTATATTTGATTATTAGGTTATATCATTAGGGAGACAAATATCCCTCAAAACATTAAGAAATAATGGACTAATGGTACTTGTTTTGTTAGTTGTAGCAATCACAAGTGCTCAGTTCAACTATGGTGAATTAATTTATGTAAAACGTATTAATTAAATACCTGCTAGTTATAATTCATCTTCTACATTTTCATGGAAGACACCTATACAGTCCCCTATGAAACTCTTGGAATAACTGTTGGCAAGTCTTTTGGTTTTGCTATACTTATTTGGATTTGAGATCAAAATATGAATATGAGATGATATATCAGAATTTCAGCTGTCTAGAATTTTGGAACAATTTTTGTGACAGGTGTTTGCTGTTATGCAGGTATGCCCTGTTAGACTGATTGTTTAAACAATTAATAGCTCTGAATGTCTACTCTTGGTTTGAGCCCTGGGCATTAGCTCTGTTGACTGCATTTGTTGCTAAAAAGGATAAACCATCATGAAGAACAGAGAGCAAGCCACTGTGAAGCTGAGAAAAGAAGGGAAATGGTCAGAGCCACAGAAGCATTGGGCATAGCCAATACACCAATTTGGAATGTCGTGAAAAACAAAGAAAGCACTTGTGTACTAACAACCGGACATCGTACAGGCTGGCCAAGGTAAACAACATTTTAAGAACTGTGAAGAAAAACCCGAAAACAACAATTTGTGACATCACCAAACATCTCCAAGGGGCAGGGATAAAGATTTCACACAATCCACTGTTCAAAGAAGACTTTGAGAGCAGAAATGTAAATGCAAACCACTCATCATCAGTAAGACTTGGACTGCATTCATTATAACTGGGAGGAACTTCATCTTGCAGCAAGACAAGACAATAAACCAAAAGACACTGCCAAAACAAAACAAAGGATTTCAACAGAGGAAAAAAGTAGAAGTTTAGAATGGTCAGTTCAGTTGTCAGCTATTAACCCAACTGAGCATGTGTTTCACCTCCTGTAGAGAAGGCTAATGGGAGAAACTCCCCAAAACAAACTGAAAGTAGCTGCACAGTATGAGCATCACAATAGAAGAATGCAACAGTTTGGTGATGTCACTGGGTCACCAGCTAGATGCAGTTATTGCAAGCAAGGAATATGCAATCAAATAATAAATGATATTTATGTAGACATCATTAACACTATTAATAATATAATATAATATAATATAATATAATATAATATAATATAATATAATATAATATAATATAATTATAATATAATATTTTTGCTCATCAAAAAAAAGGGTGGTCTGATCCCTCTTCTCATATTCAACTTTTAATCAAATGTCATTGGTGTCATGATATTTGCAACCATTAAATGAAAAGGGAGTTTATGATGTTAATACTAACTGATAAGAAACGTAAGCAATTTCAAAGCAGGAGTCAGATACTAATACAGTCCATTAGCTAATTATCAAGCTTTCCTTTTTGTTTACAAATAGAAAGTACTGATCCGTACAGGAATTTCAGCTTTGTGTTTACTTTATTCTGTATCCACTGTAGAACCTCACTCTTTACCACCAGATTTCGAGGAAGAGAACATGTACCTAATCACTTCCTTAAAGCATATGAATAATAATAGTTTAATTGAATAATTCCTGTTCATTTTGGAACAAAACATATCTTGTATAAATAAAAAAAAAGACTCTGCACTAAAATTGGTTTATCTAAATTTTACATCTGCAGCAGGAGCTGTCCTGAGGTTGGCCAGGTATATCTATAGAAACTGTGATGATAGATGGCCATGGGGTGGGCGATCCAATATAGAATGCAAGTAGGTTAAATTGGAGTGGAAAATGTGAAGGGCTGTATAGCTTCAGGGTATCTTCCATTTTGGCATTGCTGTGTGAATTCTAAAAGAATCCAGGGCCTTTCTGATGCCAGTAGCACAGAGCTGAGTTTTGGCAGTTTTGGCACATTATTTTTAAGGCTTTTATAGATTTTATTTCTCTAGTTAAATACCTACCCATTGAAATCGAGTGGTCCTCAAAGAAAAACATCAACTAAGCACTCTTGGTGGTAAGAAACATTTCCAATTTTGGATGGAAATCTACTCTTTAGGTCATTCATTCAGACAATTATTCATTCTTTCATTTATTAACACATTATCCTGACCAGGGTCATAGTGGATGATGAGCCTATCCCATGTAGGCACTTATACTGCCATAACTTAAAACTGACTGAAAAGTACAAGATGTATAGGCTGCATTCTGAAAATTATATGCTGGTCTTGTTCTTGAGTTTCTATGAGTATAGATGAATTAATATTTTTGTTCATAAGTTGTTTGCTGTTAATAAATGAGGCTCTTTTCATTTTATTTTTCTCTAGTGGTTGGTGTAAAAGATGACCACAATCCAAATCCATTAGTTGTAATGAGCTTGAATGGGAAAAATGCTGTACTGCTATAAAGTTTAAATGTTTTGCTGTCTGTGAAAAGATACAATTTTAAAGATGTCAATCACTATGTCCCTGTCATTATCCTCCACCAGATTGAGAAGATCATGACATTAATTGACAGCGACATTGAACTCTCCAAGGAGCACCAACCAGCAGGTAAAGCTACACCACAGAGGGACAAGGACAGTGCCTCTGTCTCCTCTTCAGAGTTCCTCAAGTACAAACCTGAAGTACACTGCTGCTGTTTAATTCCATTGCATGGCAACAAACCATGGGCATAAATTTGGTTTGAACATTGGGAGGGTTGAAGATTGAATGGATATGCTTTGTGATATTTTTTTAATTACAATTTTAAAAATAAATTAATTGAAAGACTTAACTTCGTTACATCTGCAGTGTAATTACATAATTTCTTTCTTATCTATCTATCTATCTATCTATCTATCTATCTATCTATCTATCTATCTATCTATCTATCTATCTATCTATCTATCTATCTATCTATCTATCTATCATTAAGAAGCATTCATGATCAAATTAAAACAGATTACACAAGGCATAACAACACTACAAATGAATGCACACTGTAACTGCTACAAGATACAGCATATGTGGAATGTTGTTAGCTAGATTATACCATATTATCCTACCTCTTTCTGAGTGCGTGTTTTATTATTGTGCTCTCTCTCTCTGACTAGTGATGCAAAATAGTCTGCTGAGGAGCAGACTTCTCTTCAGCATCAAAGCCACCTGTGCTCTCCCAGTCAAATGTCACTAATCAAGCTCTGTGCTTCGAGACAATACTTGGGCAATACCAACTGGAGGGGTGCTTTTAGTATTTTTAACTGATTTATTTGTAACAAACTCACAATTGGTTTGGAACACCAATAATGTCACAAACTTTTACATGTTTCAGGTATAATAAATGCTGTTCAGGTACTTACAGACTCAAATAGTAACAGTTGCAAGACATTTCTGTTCATCATTTTCATGGCTGCCGTATGTTTATTCAGTCCAAATTACTTTGGGTGTCACTTTGCCCAGCATTTTTAAACTTGATATTTTGATACATACACCCAGTGACATAAAATGACAGGCTTGGCCTGATTTAATATGGAGTGGCCTAATTCCACAGCAGTACTCATCATGCCTGTGGCCCTTGGTAATTAGGCCTTAAGCTTCCCTTTTCCTCACTTTGTCTATGTCCCAATGCGATGCCTATAAATGGGAAAAATTGTATATTTTTGACATGCTTTTTCTGGAGTGATACTGTTCCTGTTGTACATTCATGGCGAAGAGAATGTAGGAGTATGATTATTATTATTTGGCAGGTATTGTTTGTTTGTGATGTTATGGCCTCATTCAATGTTTTTGTGGAAGTAGAAGACTTCTTATTGCTCCATTATTGCCCTATTGTGTATGCATATTGGCGTGTAACACAGGGATATGTCTTTCATGTTGTCTACAGAATACTACAAAAATAAATGCTTCAGAAATATATGATAAATAAGGGCTCTTTTGGTTGCATTTTTGGGAAGCATTATGGTAGCATATCCTTGTATGTGTGTGTTTAAGAACAGAGGCTCAGATGAAGATTGAGGAATGAGGATCTGTGTGCTGGTGTACTAGTATTCATACAACAAACAGGTTCAATTTCCACAATCCAATACACAACACAAACAATGTTCTGAATAATTCTCAGTGCCCTTGCCCCCTCTCTTTCAGGCTATTCCCAAAGCTGAGACAGGGTCTGACACTAGATAGAGTTGTCCAGATGTTCATTATGAAAGTCTCTGTTCAATGAGGAAACCAAAATGCTCTCTGATAGAACCCATGACCATTCATCTGGACCATACCCTGCCCAGTCCATGAAATACCATAGGCACAAACCTTGCTGTATGGAAGGCTTCAGATGATGTATGGCTGGTCTAACCTCCAAGGATCTGACTCTGGCCTGAGAAGATAAGTGGATTTAACATTCATTCATTCATTCATTGTCTATACCCGCTTATTCCTACACTGTAAAAAAAAATCTCGTAAAAAAATGGTCAAATCACTGGCAGCAGCGGCTGCCAAACAAAAACCGTAAAATTAAAGTAAAATACGTTCATTCAAATAAAGTGCAAAAACAATCATTTTACATACATTTTTCTTAAATATTTTGCAGAAAAACACTGTAATTTTAAGGATTTTTCCTTTACTATTATGAACCACTACTGTCAATAAAATGACAGCATTAAATATTTTACAGATGTTTCCTTTATTATTATATGACATCAAATTGACGCCAAAAAATTATGTCAAAAAACAAGTCAAAAAAGCAAATCAAATTGACGTCAACATATTGAGGTCTTATTTTGAACACCAAAATAATGACACAAAAGTAATTATAGTAAGAAATATTTTTTATCAGGCCCTTTTGAACACTTAGTCCAAACAGATCCATTTTCTATACCAGCTTTATTCCTAACTAGGGTCTCAGGGGTCTGCTAGAGCCTATTGCACCCTGCCAGTCCATCACAGGGTCACACATATAGACAGACAACCACCCACTTACTTCTAGGTGAGTATTCCAATTTAGAATTACCAACCAACCTAACATACATGTTGAACCCAGGATTCAAACCCAGGACCTTCTTGCTGTGAGGCAACAGTGCTAACCACTAAGCCACTAAAATTAACATTGCTCTTTTGACATTACAAAACCAGCTTCAGATGCCAAATGCCTTATAAGAAAAAGTGCTAAACAGCTGAATTACTGATGTCAATGACATTAAACAATAAAACATGACATTGATTTGATGTCAAATGGACGTCAAACATTTTGGCCTACATATATTTTTAAAAAAACTTTAAGTTTTAAAACTTTAAAAAAACATGCGTTGGTGTAATGACAAAAGTTAACTAAATTTCTTTTTAGAATTGAATAATTGCAGACAATTTGTTAATTTAAAGATAATATTGGTCATTTTACTGGTTTTTAAATATAATTTTAAATAACGGGAAACTATTGTAAAAAAAATTAGAGTTATTTTCTGTAAAATTAGGATTTTTTTTTACAGTGTAGGATTCCTAGGGTCACGGGGGTCTGCTGGAGCCTATCCCAGCGCACATAGGGTGAAGGCTGGATTTAACAGAAAATGTGAAATGTTTGATCAATAAATTTTGTAAATAGTGTTTTCAATGGAAGGTACTTGAGATACCTGTTTGGGAGCTAGACCAGTCAGGTGCTGTCTGTGTTGCTTATTATCATAGACCTTTGCTTTACTATGTCCCTTAGGGAGGGTCATCACTCAGGTCTGTTCTCGTCTTCTTATTCAGTATTTTATCATATTCAGTATTTCTCAGGGTAAGAGGCGGTTCATGCCATGAAAACCCTGGACACAAATAAGAATAATTTAAGAATTAAATTATTTAAGAATATAAGAATATTTTTTTTAATCATAAATCTGTCTGAATTATGTCATACCATGATTAAAGCAGTCATTGACAGATGACTTGTTGGTTGGTACCTGAGTAGGTGTAAATCCTGTATAAGAGTGAGTGATTGAGTTCTGGGCATACTCTGTTGGTTCTAGGAGCAGTAACATCTCAGGAATCTACTGTTGAGTCTGTCCACTTGGCCATTAGATTGTGCATGGTAACCATATAAAAGGTCTAATGTCTAAAAAACTATTGTTCTACGTTGTTTAGAAGATGTCATTTAGAACTGAGAAATCAGTTGACTGAAATCTGACTGTCAATGACAACTGTAACTATGGTATGACCTTGTGATTCAGATAGATCTTTTTTTCAGGGATTTTATCACACTGACAGTGGTTCCAGGACTCCACAAGGTAAGTGTAGATGGGTCCTAGATTGGGATCAGTCTTGGAGAATAATTATGTCACTATTCACTATTTAAGGCCAGCAGGATTTAATCTTGATTAGGTTAATCCTTCTCTTAATATCAGGATGAAATAACAAATAGAAATGTGTACAAACAAAATTAATTGCTTTCTCATACACTGTGGTACAAGGACTTTTTCCTGGGAGTATTCTGGAAGTATAGGTTCTTTGTGTTGCATGATGTTGTTATTGATCTCCTATCTGATGGGTGCTGTGATGTGGCTTGAAGGCATTATTGGCTGAGACTCCAGATTTCCCTCATGGGTTTGGAACAGTGCATTGGCTTTGGTGTTTTAGACCCTGGTCCCTCGGTGAGCTTGAATTTGAATCAAATGCATTGAGTTGCCTGTCAGATCCTGAGAATCAACGCACAGTAGAAACGTTTTCTATTTCTTTTAGACCAGCTTGACTACCTCAGCATCAAGAATTGATGAATTTTACTTTAAGTTTAACATACAGGTTTTTCTACATGAACTTTTCCAACACTTGCCGGACATGCTCCACATGATCAGTTTCTAAAGAGGGATATACATAATATTATAATATCATCAATACAGACAGTTACAAGTACTCTGAAGTGTCTTGTCTAAAAAGGACTGGAAGACAACCATAAGGCATTACTATGTGATTATAATTCCCAGAGGTAGTGAAGGTTCATCTTTTATCCCATATGCTGATGGTGCATTGTTACTTTAACAGAGGTTAGAATGAACTACATGAATGGGAGACACCTGATAACACTTTGATTGCCCTTTCCCAAGGACAAAATAAGGGTACCTGAGATGCTTTAGCTTTATTAAACACTTCAACTAGGTCAAATGTTTTGACAGTCAGTCCAAATTTCAGGGACTAAAAGTAATTGGATGAGCTAACAATCATAAATTCAGTGCTTGGCTGAAAATCCACTTTATTGTGTGAGGTTATGGGTGGTAAGTCAGAGATAATCTTATAATGATATTTAGTTATCCTAAACATGAACATGGAGTGGATCACAGAAGAGTGGCTATGTCATTGTCAAGGAAGTTTAAAGTAGCGAGTGAAATTGTGAACACCATTCAAGATATACAGGCAGCAAGCATTTGCTTGTTTTGCAAGGTCTGGAGGCTGGGTGGATGGAACGTCTCTGTTTACTGGCTGTTTTAAAATGTCCCTTTCTGGCTGCTTTTCTCTGATACAATTTCTAATCTTCTGAGTTTTTTAATATCCCAATTTCCTCACTTTACACTTCCTCTTTCTCATTTGATGGTAGGACAGTGAGGTGTGAATTGTGCAGATGGCCAGCTGAATAAGTTGGGAGAGTGAGAGCTGATTAACTCGTCATGGTATTTTGCTCTATAGCAATTCTGTGAATTCATGCCAGAACATGGTTTTCAGTGTAGCCTTATTCCATCCACTTCTTGCAGTCAGTTCAATGTTTAATGTTCAATGAGTAATTTGCTGTGGATTGTCTTCCTTGTTTAAGTCTGAATAATTACTCTCCTGTGTCCTTTCCAGAGACCTGATGATCAAACAACTCTTTTAATACTAGCTTAAATCAGGGATCTGATAGTTGGAGTACAGATTGTGTTTTACAGATCTGTGGCCCAATCCCTCACCTTGCGTTTCAGCAGAGAGAGAATTAGAATGATAATATCAATAGCTTTATCATTAAGAGAAGGAAAGCTTGAAAACACTACATTTAAAATTCTATTTATTCTGGGGAATCATTGTATTTTTCTGCTTTTACAATGCAAGCTCTGTGTAAGGACACTTTCAGGTCCTCGCTTGGCTCTTGCTTAGTGGATATGGCTTTTGAAATGGAAGTGACATGGCTTGCTAAACTCAAATCAATTGCTTCATTGTGGACAAGATGTGTTGGAAATGTTTAGTAATGGCTCCCAGTACCTGACAATTGATTCTGGTTCACAGCTCACTAACTTCCCTTGGATCTAGGAGTAAAGTCTAAAAGATTGTATGATTTTAGGATTTATATATTTATTCAATAAATATAAAATAAACATTGTCATTAAATAGGCAATGTTCAAATGCCTGTAATAAGAGCGGTCAAGGACAGAAGGCAAATCAAAAGGAAGGTCAAAAGATCAAGCAAGGGACATACATAATTACAAGCAATACTATGTAAATGGTTCACAGCATACACAAAACAGGAAGTGACCTGGAATTGAGTGTGATTAGTAGAGATCATGCTAGAACTCGCCTCGGTGAGTGCGACCTCACCTCCCTCTACAGGGCTTTAGATCAATGGTATTCTTAGTCCCTGACCTAGTGAACTAGCTTGAGAATGTTTTCAATAGAAACTACATTGAACGTCTGTAAGTCACTCAAGATAAGGGCATCTGCTAACTGTTGTAAATGTAGATGAAAATGTACATGACCTCTGCTGGCTTTACTGAGGGAAATGTCATGAGTACTTTTCAAAATTTGTGTGTGTGTGTGTGTGTGTGTGTGGTTGGGGGGCAGGGGTTGGGGCTTAAGTTTAAGGTTAGGCAAAAGTGTGGTCCTCAAAAGGATAGTAAGACAAATGTTTGTGTGTGTGTGTGTGTGTGTGTGTGCATGTGTGTACGTGTGAGTGATCTGGATGTGGTCCGTTTTGCTGACTTGACATTTAGCATGCAGCCCCAGCACTCAGAGGTACAGTGTAATGTTCACAGATGTAATTCCCCTTAGTAATGTACCATGGTGTATGGCTTGGTGGTGATTTAATTTTTCATAGGGACAGTGCACAAACCATGGAAGCACTTTAGTGTGCAGTGGAGCAGAAAAAAAGAACCTCAACATGTTTTTCCTTCATTCTCCAGCTGATCCTGGTATGCTGGTTTGTGATTTGGGTTTGTCTATCTCCTGCTCCTGCCTCTGATGATGTCCTTTCTGCACCAGCAAGATCAGAGTGCCTGTGTGCAATTTTAATCAGCATGGTGAGTGGGGAGGAGAGAGAAGGGGGCACTGAGAGAGAAAGAGAGAGAGAGGGGTTGGGGATTGATTGTGGAAAAGAAAGAGAAAGAGTGAGAGAGGCGTGAGTGTGTGAGAAACAGAGAGACAGTAAAGGAAAGGGAGGGGGGGGCAGGACGTGTATATGCTGTGCAGCAGCACACAGCATCAGCCAGCATATGGCAGCCCTGCAGTGCTTGCAGACAAGACACTGTCAATGAAAGAGAGCACAAGGAGGAGAGAAGAGAGGGAACGATCACAAAAGAAAGAAAAGGAGGAGCAAGGGAAGCACAATTGCAAGAACAGGATTAGGATGAGGGCATTTCTACAGCAAGGGATTGTTTACTGCAGCCGTGGAAGGACAGAGCTGCCGGTGGGTTTCAGGAGGAGGAGTGTATCATCTGGATGTTTTGCTTTGTGAGTGGTGATTGCAGCTGCCATTGGGACTGTGTGCCACCTGAATTGGGGATGCAGCAAAGCCTGGTCCCAAGAGCAGCACCTTTAGGAACGACAGGCAAGGACAGAGCTCAGGGGAAGAGAAGGAACCACCTGCAACGTTTTCTAATGGGGCTATCTGTCTATCATTCTAGCTCACCTGCATTCTGCTGGATCATGGTTTGCCTCTGCCTGCTTTGATGATGTGCTCTGCTCTGGCATGCTAGACCACCGGAGTGCATATAAGCCAGGAAGGACCAGTAGCATTTGGATTGCAGTGAAGAGAAAGCAGTCGTCATCGGGAGCTGGCTAATTTGGCAGTGCCTGTATATGCAAGTCTGAAGGGTTTCTAATTGATTAAGGAATTCTAAATCGAAGGGAAATGTGACATGGATCTCATCTTCAAGATGAGCAGACATGATGCAAACAGTATCTTGTCACTAGGCAGTTGGAATTGTAGTAAAATTACAACGTTATACAGTGATTTTTAGAGCATTCATTGTAATAGGCATATAATAGAGAGGTAATAGTATGTAAGAAAATTAATTAATAAATATTTTTTGCGATATCGAAAAGTCCTTAGTCACAGAGACAATTTTTGTTTAACACATCACCAAATAGGTTTGGATGAGACTTACAGTCTAAAGGGTTGTGCGCTTCTAAGAACAGAACATATGCATATCAGGGAGTTTGCTGCCTCTTTGTAGCTCACTGTGGGTGTGATGATCTTGCTGCAGCGCAAGGTTCCCTGAGCACATTCTGATCTTCCATTCACAACTCTATCCCTCTCCCCTTTAAGGCCAAATAGTTTGAATCAAATAAAAGGGAGTGAACTATGTATGCATTGTCCCACTACATTTCTTTACTTTAGAAGGACAATGCCAAATTATCTTTCCAAACTGGACTTGCTTCCTTGAAGCCACTCTTACAAAGGACTACCTACAGATCTCTACCTCCTCTGCCCTCCATCTAACAACAAGGGCTCCTTTTCATCTCTGTGTTTTGCGGGCTCCTGCTTTTGGTGGCCCCTCAACCAAGCCTGGATCGTGCCGTGCTGCTGCTGTTGTCCGTGGCTCTGCTGGCCGAAGATGATGTGGCAGTGCCATGTCTCGGCCTCTGAGTGCCGCTGCTACCGACTGAATGGCTTCTCACTGCTCAAACGCCTCCCTCTCTCAGCAGATGCTGCAGGAAGCCGGGTACTGGAGCAGTCAGTGGGGGAATGGCTGGAACACGTGGGCTTTCCTCAGTATGAGAGTAAGCTGCTACTAAATGGATTTGATGACCTGCGCTTCATGGTGAGTCAGCAGTGACCATTCCACTAGTTCAGTGAATTAATTGAATCATTGATGGTGACCTTATAATTCATTGGTCTGCTTAATGTCTTGACAGAATGCAACAGGCAAATGTGAAATAGTTAGACTAATTCAACAATTCATAGAAAAAAATCATATAATATAATGAAAAATAGGATGTATAGGATTTATAGTAATAATAATAATAATAATAATAACAACAACAACAACAACAACAACAACAACAACAATAATAATAATAATAATAATACTAATAATAATAATAATTATTATTATTATTATTATTATTGTTATAAAAATGTGTGTCTATACAATGAATACACAAGTTTGCACACAAAAACAATTATTATATTATTTAAATTGTGTCTCCTTAATGCCAGTCTAGTGTTTATATTGATTAAATTAATTTAACTTCACAAATTTGATTTGATAAAATCTTCAGGGCAGTAATGTAATGGAAGATGAAGACCTTAGAGAAATTGGTATCACAGACCCAGGTCACAGGAAGAAAATTCTTCATGCAGCAAAGAGTCTACCAAAGGTACCAATTATAATATTATCTAAAATAATGTTCTAATGATTGAGTAATATTCAACATTTCGTTCCTAAACTTCAGTGTTTGTATCTTTAGGTGAAAGCTCTCGGTTGCGATGGCAGTACCTCGCTGGCCTCTTGGTTGGACAATCTAGGTCTTGGGGAGTATCTCCACAACTTTCTGTCCAGTGGCTATCGCACACTTGAATGTGTGAAGAATCTGTGGGAGCTGGAGATTGTCAATGTAATAGCGGTTCACATTTGTGTCTAACAGTTGTACTGTACACATTATTTTTGTCTGTATATAAAATTATGTATATGATATATTTTTCACTGATATTTGGCTTTCTAGCATTATTTCTAAACCTATAGGCAGTTTGTAAGCAAATGTGATATTTTTTTGCATTTGTATTCATCCAGACCTGATGTATTGTGTGTCCTATCTTATGTAGGTGTTAAAAATTGGCCTTCTTGGCCACAGGAAGAGAATAATTGCTTCCATTGCAGAGCGACCCTATGAGGAAGCACCTTCAAAGTCCAACCACTTCTCCCAGCTTAAGGTGACTAACAAGCTGCATGTTGTGCTTTACAGTTTGGACAGGGCAAAGTACATTCAGCGTCTAGGACGTCCTTTTAGCTTGGATACCTTTGGTGACACGACATAATAAACTCAGTATTATGTCTTGAGAAATGCATATGTAATTGTTATCCTATTGTTGTTGCTACATACACTCAATTAACACCCCTGTTAAAATTGCAGGTTTTTGTAATAGAAAAAGACAAATCAGATATTTTTAGCCAATGTGCAAATCCAAGTAAACAAAGGAATGGCTTCTGAAGACAAACATCACCCTTTTGGAATGGCCCAGTCAGTGCCCAGATCTAAAGCCTATCAAAAGCCTTTGGAATAACTTGAAGAAGGCTGTGCACAGGAAATCCCCGTGCTAGACTCTTCCTTACTCTTTCTTTAAAGGACTGAATGCTGTATTACTGCAACCAACAGTTGTTTATCAAAATATTATTTAAGGGGTTTGCAACCAAGTTATTGTCTTTTTTTGTTTGTTCTTTTTTTTCCTTAAACTTTTCCATTTGTGAAGAACAAATACCACATGAAAAGTGGGGAAAAGGTCTGAAATGATTTATCACGGTTGATTTATTTATTTGCAATCTTGCAATTTTAACAGGGGCATGTAGGCATTTTATAGCCAATGTAGGTGCATTTTGTTGATATACCGTTATGGAGCACAGTATTTCTGTTTGCACACACAATTTCCCAGCCCTCTTCTGGCTTTATCAACAGAAATAGACCACCACCAAATCTGTATCAATCTGTATCGTGTAGTGGTCAGAAACTGATAATAAAGTCTCTAAATGTACATCTGTATCAACAAGGTTGGTGTACCTAAAAAGTAGTGTACTAAATAATGTGTGTATGTGTGTGTGTCTGTGTGTAGATTCAAGACCTCTTATCTCAAAACCCAGCGCCTCTTGGTTACATGGACCCTTATACGAGTCGCTCCATGGACACGCTACTGCCACTAGGGGATTATGGAAGGAGAGGCAGGGATCAGGAGTGCAGTGTCTCACTCCGATCTTACAATGAGAGACCACGCTCACATGTGAGTTTTCTTAATGGTGGTACACAGTTGCATAAAAAAAGCTTTATTTTTTTTTGCTCCCAGCGTAGATGTGCTCTTCTTAGAGAGCAAAAAATGTTCTTTTGTCTAACAGCTTTTGACTAATCTTTCTACTTGATTATGTTGAAGTAGGCAGTAATGTCTTACTGATTACTTTACAATGACTATGATTAGTGTTATATATATTTTTTAGATTAATTCAGTGTTTGTTGGTCTGGGCCATCATGGTGGTGTAGTATCGCAGCCACAGGGTTCCCTGTTCAATCCTGAGTTTCCTGTGGAGCTAAGGGGGGAACACAATGCTATTATCTGTATCATTATTTGCATCTGTTTAGTACTCCAAATATTTGGATCAGATTTAAAACAGAAGTGTCCCTGGTCTAAATCGAAAGATTTTATGGGAACTTATTTAGAACAACAAATAATAATTTGCTGAATATACTGTTATTCAGCTCATCACTTTGTATGGTTCCTCAACTTCAGCTACTTCTCTCAAGGACATAATTGGTCTCAGCCAGTTTCAGTGTGACTAAGTGAGCTAGGAAGCTGAATTTTCAAAGTTCTTTCTTTAATCAGGGAATCGCAGTTTATCATTACAACAGTTGAAGAGTAAAACAATAGCTATTACAAATAGCCATCTTATAGTATTTTATCTAATTGACTTTAGTTTTGGGGAAAGCTTACATTTCAAAAAGGTCACACAGGTTGACTGGACATCTATCCACTTCAAAGATTTGAACATAGTGCTGCTTCTAGCCTAGAATGATTATTTCCATTTAATGAGTTGGAGAAGTTCATTTATAATTCACAAAAGCAAGAACAATGAATGTACAAGTTAAAACATCATTGCCCCTGGCTTGCTCATTAGGGACTAATATAAAACATTACAATTTCTAATGTAAAATTTTACATTTCTTTTCTGAATTTATATATTCAGAAAAGCTACTTTGTGACAATGTCCACAGTTAAAATCGATATACAAATAAAATTGAATTGAATTGAATGAATATAATTCTAAATTTCTGCCTTTTGGACTACGCCTGGTCTGTGTGGGCTATATGGAGCAGTGGCCCTATACATAACAGTTGTTTTTGGGCCAGTTTTTACAGAATGCAGTTTCTATTCCTATCATGTTGATGAACTTGGCTCAAGCCTGCATGGCATGAAAATAAAAACCTCCTACTCAAATGCAAACCTTCTAAAAAATCAGTAGGGCTATTAGTATCTGTATAGAACACATTATGAGTTCAATCTTAATATATTCATATTTGTTTACATCCCTAATAGGCAGAAATGGCAACATTGTCAGCAGGGTGTGTGAATTCTGCCTCTGACTGTTTTACATCTTTTCATAGTTGATCTCAGTGAGCTATGCATTAGTTTTTATGTTTGTACCTGCCAATGCTATTTTCTAAGCAATCTTTTTGGTTCTGTTCTCCAAAATATAATCACTAAATTTGAAGTAGTTTAAATTACTAAAGTAGTAATTAAAGTAAAGTACTAATTTACATTACCATGACCCTGTTAGTAAGGCCTGTAACACATAAAAGTAAAAAAAAATCTTTTCTTTGCTTTTTGTTGCTTCCCACAGTATCTAGTCTCAAATATACGCCCTTTCTGTCATGTATATATATATATATATATTTTTTATTTTCTTATTTTATTTTTTTAAGAAGAAGAAAGAAAGAAAGAAAGAAAGAAAGAAAGAAAGAAAGAAAGAAAGAAAGAAAGAAACAAACAAACAAACAAACAAACAAAGATTTTATGTCTATTTTCTGTTCAATTTCAAGAATGTATTAATACTTAGCATGGTGTTTTGCATGTTCTCACTTTCTCTGTGTGCTTCCATTTCTGAAAAACCTGCCAGTAGGTAGACTGGATTCTCTAAACTCCTCCTCTCCTAGAGGTCAATGAGTATGTGTGAACGTGTGTGCGCATGGTGCTCTGTAATGGATGAGATTCCCATTCTAGATGCACAGTGACCCTGACCAGGACAAAGTAGTTAGTGAAGATGAAACCTTCTTAAACATTTTTTTTGCAAAACCCATTAGAAAATAATTGGATGAGGAATGATAAGTCATGTAATGTTTTAAAGAATTACATTGTCTGTTTGGGCACACAGAAATTTGTGTGGGCTCAAGGGTGTTGAATTTAGTCCAAGCTCGTGTCTTTTATCACTGTTCATTAAAACTGGTTCCAATTTAAACACCAAAAGGGGCTGATACAAACAGAAGGGAAAGCATTTTTGAGTAGAGATAGCAGAACAAGCCCACAGGATCAAAGAGAAAGCTGACATTTTTTGCATTTAATTTGTCCTTTTTCTTGAAACAAAAATACAGGAAAGTACAGATTTGTGTTTATGTCATAGCAAACAAACTATGAGGAACTACGAGGAAGATCAAACAATACTGAAAAAGAAACATGAAGCTCCAATCGGTCACGTGATCAGCACACAGGCAGAATTGATATTTCATGGCGCAAGCATTATAAATGTGAAATATGTTTGAATGATCAAAAGAAGTAGTCGTCGTTGTCTGTGGGTCTCATGATGATTGACGTGAAGACATGACTGAGGACCATGGGCAGTATATTTCATTTGATTGCATGTTTTTCCAAGAGCAGACATAAGCTTAACACATACAATAAGAACCAAAGTAATTACTAATAAGTAATAAGTAATAAAATGTAGAATTTAAATGTATAAGCAGATAAATGAATACATAAAACTAAACCTACATAATTATGTGTATACTCTGTTTGTTTGTTTGTTTGTTTGTTTGTTTGTTTGTTTGTTTGTTTGTTTCTTTCTTTCTTTCTTTCTTTCTTTCTTTCTTTCTTTCTTTCTTTTTCTTTCTTTCTTTCTTTCTTTCTTTCTTTCTTTCTTTCTTTCTTTCTTTCTTTCTTTCTTTCTTTCTTTCTTTCTCTCGAAATTCCTGAAGCCACTGCACCATCACTGCCCTTTTCTTTATTTACATGGAGTGAATTTAATATATACTGTGTTTAGACATTTTTTAAATTTCCACTTGTCAAAGCCTTTATGCCATTAATATAACAACTCCTCCAAGCTGTTTCAATCATACTGAGGTCATTTTTCAGGATGACAATCTTGCAACAGGACAAAATGTTAAAGCAGCGTGTTAAAGCCTTTCTTCTGGAGAGGCATATTAATTCAACAGGATTGCCAGCAAACTGTCTAGATCTCAATCCAAATTTACAATGAAAATTTACACTGTAAATGTAAACAAAAAAATTGTTTTTTAAAAAATCCATCCTGCAAAGCTGATCTGTAAACTGCTAATCAAAAAAGTTTGCACCAGCTTGATATGAAATATTGTTTTTCATTAGTGAAATCCATGCCTCAAAAATAAGAATAAGCCTGTATTCTTATGCTTATACAATGGTGACCCACCACCCATAGGCTAGGGGAAGGCCCTTATGTTCCAGTAATGGGAAATTGTATTGCTAACATGTACAATGGCATCTTGTACAGTTCTGTGCTTCCAATGTTGTTTAGGGAAGGCCCATATATGTGTGGTGTGATAACCAGGTGTATACAACCTTTGGCCGTATAGTCAGCCACTGAAAAACCCATATAGGTTTGCCACTTGTCATGAGAACAGCTGCAGAGTGACACAACAGAAATGCTGTAAATCCCAAAGATGCCACAGCCAAACTGGGAGGCAAGAGAGCAAAACTGAGAGCCAATGGTGGCCATCTGTGAGGCATTCATGTATGTGAAAAAGGGCATATGAAGGAATATATTCAGAAACACATAAATCCAAAAATAAATAAATAAATAAATAAATAAATAAATAAATAAATAAATAAATAAAGAAAGAAAGAAAGAAAGAAAGAAAGAAAGAAAGAAAGAATAAAAAAGGGATAGAGAAAACATTTACATAGTTAATGCTTTTAAAAACAATTTAACAACTTTTTTTGAGTGATTGATGTTAGGTTATTTGCTTATTTATTCTTTTATGTATTTTGCACTGACTTCACCTTGCATTGGGATGTTTATGCAGGACCGGCATACAGATCGACACAAGGAATCCCGACGAGCCCAGAGCCAGTCTGCTACGTATACCACTGTTTCCACATGGCACCACCATCCTGAGAAGCTCATCACAGAGGCTTGTTGCTATGAAGCTAGTGTAAGTCATTTTTGCAGCTTTAGACAATTTTATATTCAGTATATGCATATCAACATATGCAAAAAAAAAACATATATAAAACAATGTTTTGCATATGAAATACAAAGTCCACACAAAGCTCCATGTTGTCTATATTGTGCATATTATAAGTTAAAGTTTAGATATTTTATATGCAGTGATTAAAATGTCCTCCTCAATTTGGGTACACAATTTATGAATACCTAATGTAATACATTTTCTAATATATTGTATATTGCAAATTGGATTTAAGAATCAGTTTCTCTTAAAACCAATTCAAATTGTTTAAAGTCCTCTGAAACCAAGAGAACATCAAGTCATGAGAAATGTGGATGTCAACATTTGTTCTAACAGGCAAAGTAAAGTATTTATTTTTAAATCACACTGAAGATGTAACTTGTTTAACACAGAGTTTCCATCTTTATAGTATCTCGGGTCTGTGATAATCAAAGATCTCAGAGGTATTGAATCTACACAGGAAGCCTGTGCAAGAATAAGGGTAAATGCAATATTTAAAACAAAATATTTATACTAAATATTATATTATAGCTGACATAGTTGATTTTTTGCTTTTTTTCACCCACTGCTCTGGTTGTCTGTCTATTTTCAATTACTGTTTTACATAGATAGATAGTCAATTAACTAATACAGAACAGCAGCATGCATAGCTCAAACTATTCAGCGCACCACACTTACACACCCAGATTGCTTCCTTGCATCTCATTTATTAGAAATCGAAGGACCACCGGAAAGGCCCTGTCATAATTCTCTCCATCACCTATAGAGGAGTCAAGTTCATTGATGCAGCCTCTAAGGTAGGATGAAGTTATTCAGTCCAAATTCATGCAAAAAAACAAGGAATACCATAAAGCACAAAACCCAGAACTATAGGAAAATCAATGCCATTGTATATGAGCTCTTTGGAAAGAAAATGTTTTCATTTGTGGAAACCTGCCCTCATGCTAGAACATTGTGGCCCCTGTAGGCTATCGTGGCAGAGCATGAGATCCAGAACATCTCCTGTGCGGCTCAGGATCCTGATGAACTTCGCACTTTTGCATACATTACAAAAGACCTAAAGTCGGGGAACCACTTCTGCCATGTTTTCACTACAGTTGAAGTGGTGAGACCCTCATGTCCTGAAAAATTTTCCCAGGATTAATACTGAAATTGTAAAGCTCCTACTGAACGAATGTTTTTAAATAATTTTCAGCAAGACTTTCTCCATGTCATTTTTTTTCATGAATATAACCTTGCATCTCTCCTATAAATTCCATTTGCCGATGTTGTTACTCAATACAGACACAAACCTATGAGATCATCTTGACTCTGGGGCAGGCGTTTGAAGTGGCCTATCAGATGGCTCTTCAGGCACAGAAGGCCCGACGCCACAGTTCCTACAGTGGGGCAAACTTGGAGATTATTGAAACCAAGAGCAGCAGGCCAGTCTCATCTCGCAACAGCATGCGCCGCACAATGGTAAGTAATAAAAACATATAAGAACAAAAATATCTGACCTTCTCTCCCCATAGGTTTCTATAAACCATCACCAATACAGAAATCAAGATATACATGGTGATCAAAAGCATATTTTTACCCATGGTTTTTAACAATCACATCTTGTGAAAGAAGATTTACATTTGGGGTCAGTGAATGTTCAGTGAAAAATTTGGCTCACATTATGGCAGCTGTCAATCAAAAATTGCTTAAAAACATACTGGGCCTCTGTGGCTGCACCAGCTGCTTTATATCATAAAAATAAAACCCAAATGCTATTGACCTGCAACATCCAGACTTTCAGGAAAAAGAGCTCTCTCAAGAAATGAAGGCTCTGGATGCAGATCAAACAATCACAAATCAGAAATTAGAAAGAGCTTTATTGCCAAGTATGTTTGCGCATACAAGGAATTTGTTTTAGTATTATAAGCTCCAGTGCACAGAGACAACAGAAATACACAGACGATAAAAAATAGGATAAGAAATAGAAATACACATAAAATAAAATCCCTTAAGTAATGTTAGACAATTGTACAAGAAAACATCAAATATTCTCATAACATTTAAGACTTTTACACACATTCACATGAAATCTCACATTTTACTATGGAACAGGACCCATGTAGTATTATATGGATGTTCTGAATGTTGTATGCACCCATGTGACATAACATGATCCTGTTTAAAAAGTTTTTAATTAAAATGTTTAATGTTCTGTGCCAAGCTGAATGTTGTGGGCAGTGATGTGTTCCTGTCATCTCCTTTCAGTGTTGCAGTTGAAAGTGTGTAAACTAGAGCAGAACCCTGGTTATGCCACGGCCCAAAAACAGCTTGGAAAAGCTTGGAAATGTTGTTTCCTCACAGAACCTTGTGGGTCAGCTTGTGTATGCAAAAAGTTGAGCAAAAGCTAAAAGATTGGGTTCAAAATATTACACAGCAAGGCAACATTCTCTAAATTCAGATCCAGATAAAACAAGTAGGCCCATGTCCTCAATGTTTTTTTTAATCTTGTGTCTTCTCCTATCTTGTTGTGTTGGACCTCCAACATGTATGTTTCTGTCCAATTTCCACTACTTCACAGGGTGCCCCTGTGCCTGAATGTCGCTGCTGCTACTGTCACACCTGTTCTGCCCATCGCCCCTCCTACCTCCCGCTGCCCTCTATCAGCCCTGGAGTTCAGGTTCTATTCTCTTTTATTCTTTTTTTCTTTCCATCTAACCCTCTGACCTACCCTCACACCTTCCCATCCCCTCTTCTGACCATTTCCAGCTTTAACTAATTTCTTTCACTTTTCATAATTTAACCTTTCTATACTTTTCTTCCAATGGTTTTTGGTTAAGCCACTGGCTTAATCATGGGTTACTTTCATCCACAGGAATGCTGCTGTGTTGGCAGGACTGTGGTAGTTTTTCATGTCCCTTAGCTTGAGCCCTGATTGGTTTTATAATCGTAATATCACAAATTGTAAGATTACTATAAGGACAGACTTCTTTTTTCAGAATGAGTTTTATAACCATTACAATTTGCCATGGTTAATGGTCCATATGCAAAAATTAAAAGAGTGGCCCCTTTGGGCTAAGAAAGTGAATTCAGTTGCAGTGACACTTTAAAGATATTTGTGTTCTGCTGTATTGAGGAGCACTCAAAAAAGTGTACTTTTTTGTATGACTCTAGTTGAAGAATGCCTTTATATGTAGGAATTGCTCAGAGCTACATTTGCATTATGCATGTTAAAATGTAAGTAGGCCTGTTTTAATCTTGCATTAACAAGGCTTGCCTTGAATCTTCTACCACAGCACTGTTTAATTCTTAAATATAATTGGTCAGAAGGTGTTGAATGCAATTGCTTGGTGATACTTGGTGCCGGAATTGCAACTTCATGGTGATAATGACCCTTTAGTCAGGCTATATCTCACCACATTGTTGATTTTCTAATTTTTCTGCTAATGTCAGGTTAGACCATCATCGATTCCAGCAGCTAATGTAATTAGCTAATTGCAGATATTTGTTATTTATATATTTTACTCATTAGCAAACTCCATAGTGTTACTCATACATACGACCGACATATTTACAAAGATTAATTGATGTTTTCAGGCAAAATGGTATAATTGCTCAATGTGCAATTTTTTTTTATAAATTATTTTTAAATTTATTAAAATAATTTTAAATTATTTTATTTATTAAATTATTTTTTACAAATTAACCTCACAGGGTAATAAGGAAAACTGAGAAAAGTACATACACTTACAGTAAATGTAAATTTTGGGGAAATTACAGTGCAGAAACATTCTCAGTGCAAATCAGTCTCTAAACAAAGGCATAAAAATGAATGAATGAATGGATGAAGTTGCTCACTATCTTAGTTCACATCCACAGTGCGCCACATCCAGGCACTACATACAGGTTGCAATTGTAAATGTTCACTGTGATTTCTCCTGCGTCATGCCCATTCTATGGCACATGTGGTGGGTGAGCATTTGCAGCCTCATTCCTCCCTCCCTCCTCCCTGGCAGATGGAGCCCATCGAGCAGGAGACAGACGTGCAGTCCTTGGGCAGCAGCTGGCACTTTGACCCTCGTGACCCCTCCAGGCCGGCCTGCAGTGCCAAGTACGAGACCACCATATTCTGAAGCGGGGACAACAGTCCTAACCAGCTGCCCTGTTAAGCCACTTGCCCCCTGAGAGAACTGTAGTGCCCTGTGCCTTCTCACTGTGAATTGTAGCTTCCCTCAGGGCAAGATCTGCTCCCTGATCTCTCTCTCTCTCTCTCGCTCTCTCTCTCGCCCTACAACTCACCTGTGTAGTTTTCTTGGAGAGCCAGCTGCCATCTTCTCCATTTTGAATTTCTGTCTAGATTTCCTGGACACTGCCCTCCAGTTGCCATTCTTGAAATCTCTGTGCAGCCCTGACTTTTCAGACACTTTCTTTTTGTATCACAATGCTGAATGTTAACATCTCATATCAAAGGATTTTGCCTCTGTGAAGCCTCTGAGCACAATCTGAAGTGTAGCTGTTATCAAGTCTTGTAGTTAAGATAGCTGTACCATCTAGATATTGATGCTTTTTTTTGAGAGACATAAACCAGGCAACATTATTGCACACAACATTTCTGTTTGGAACAGCAATACTGTCAGTGCCACTGTCAAACATAATTTCAAACACACAGTTCATCACCACTGTAGATGCAAATGTGTAGCAAATTCCTTGCATTCTGCACCCAAGCACGATATCTGTCTCCACCTCCACTGCTGATTATTTCTAGCTTGCCCCATATTTCTGTAGCACTTATTTCTACACCACTGCACAGTTCACTGTTCACAATTCTCACCCAGTGCTTCCTCAACTCCTACCTTCCTTTGTCCTACTGGAAAACATACAAATGTCAACACACATGTTCAGTTCCAGTTTTGCATAAAACATAGCTTGGGATTAGAAATGCAATAATAAAGATGGAAACAGGTCAGAGGCCTGATAAAGTTCAAATGCACAGCACAAATATGAGGCCCGATTCCCCAGTTATGGTCCTCTGTTTTTTATATATAAATCATGATGATGTTGTGGGTTGCATTAATAATCATTGTTCTTCCTCCTTACTTTAGCATATATGTGGCACCACCAGGGCTATGACTAAGTGTGATAAATTGCAGCATGAATCTGAATGACTTACGGTTTGAAACCCTAAGCAGTTTTGTATTTGTATTCGTACATTGTAACATCACTTAGTAAATACAGCATTTGTGCATATGTGTTCATGCTTTTTTAATTGTTGCTTGTTTTTATTACCTGCTTAGCTCAATTTGAGGTGGTGTAAACAAATCAAATATTTCAGAATTCAGTGGTTTAAGCTTAAATTCAGTTTATTCATGAACGAATGAATGAAATTATATAGCACATGAAAAACTGGAGCAGTGAAAGAAAGGGGCCAAGAGATCAATGTCCCTTACAGTTTTAATGTGGGCCCTTACAGGCCTTAATGTGACTGGAATAGGATTCAGTTCAGATTTACTGGATAATTTTTAGTCCAAAGCAGGCTCGAGTTAAGAAATTAACTTTTACATCTTGTGACTGATTTCATCAGGCCAGAACTTTAAAATGAATGAATAACACAAATCTAGTCGCCTTGATTCACTCCTATTACATTATTCCAATTTACATGGATGGCAGAAAAAACCTTTACATGTTTATGCTTCTTTGAAAAGAAACATGCCAGCAGATTGTTTCATTAAACTCTTTTTTACAAGAAGCTTTTAATACGCAAGTTACGCATCATAATTCAAGTTTATTTCCTGTTGTGAATGCTCTGTGTGTGTTGGGCTGTTTTTCATGCTCAAGTTTGTCTCTGCTTGTTCCTAAAGTAGACTGTTAAAACTGAGTTTCTTCATAAACGTGTTACATAACCTCAAATCCATGGTCATTACATTCACATGGCTCATCAACCACCAAAATCTTGACACTGTTGGGTTGCTTTCATTTCCTAATATGCCTCTCACAAACCAGTGCAGTCCATCACGTTACATTCTGTCTTATCAATGTGTTCATGTAAATATTTTTGTGTGTTAGAACTGTACTGTTAAATACATGGCCATAAGTTAGACACTTAAAAAGCATTCATTTAGATACCCAAGGATAAATTCCTAAATTCTGAAATCAAATATATTTTTTCCTGTGTAGCTGACTCCACCGTTCAAGTTTCCGGACACCAAGGTGTGAATAGAAGTGGAAATCAGGTGAATCATAACGAGTGAGTGAATGAGAGAACAAGACGTGTCAATCATTCAGTGGCAGAGAAATGCAGCACATGGAGATTGATCCAGTACTGTGCGATTACGCCTATGATGAGTTTAGACAAAGTCGCAATGAGGATTTGAGCATTTGCTTGTGAGGTGGGTCTGTGCGTACAACAGCCACAGCATGCTAGTCTTTTATATGTTCGAATAAACATACTGTTTACTTGACTATTTAATAACAGGCATATAGGAAATTTGGAGAAACTGGAATAGGATCTTTGTATTTAGCTCTGTGTGGTAAATTCTAATTCCTTAACATGGGATTTATTAAGCTATAGGGAACATCCAGACTGAGAACAGAAAAATATGTTCCTTTAGGCTTTATACTCGAGACTCGCACGACGACAAAGAGGCGAGGATTTGTTTGCTTTAAGAATTGCTTAAGAGAAGTGAGGCAAAAAGTATTGAAAATGTTAAGAGTAGGTCTGTAAATGTACACATGAATCAGAGCTGTCTGGCAAATGCGATTCAGAATGAACACTGTGCAACCCCATCTAGAAAATGGCTTTACCTAGAGGTACTCAACTTTAATCACACTGTGAAATGACAAAAAAAAAACAAAAAAAACAAAAAACATTTACCTTAGCATTGTTACTCATTCCTGATGTGATGGGACTTAAAAAAAAAAAAACACATGTCCCTCACTGCATAAATCACTTACATTTTCTGTATATCGCTTGCACTTTATTTTTGTTTGCACTGAGTATTTGGATATGATGTCAAGATAGACTTGCCAAATGCTGTAGCATTTATATCCTTGAATTAAACAACCAAGTCTATTTTGGGACTAACCTAAAATGTTATATAATATGTTCAGAATTCTTTCATTTAGTTGTAACATCAATATAAATGACCTAATAAAATGTAATTACTTTTTCCGTGTCACATATTAAGCCAGTTAATTATGTTTTGCATACTTCATTCTGGAACCTACCAATACTTGCAGGTGCTGGGGGCTGTCGTCAGGTAAATCCCATCATAAGTCACTGATGCTTGATATTTTTCATTTTAATTAGCAGAGGCATATCTGAGGTTTTTAAATTTTATTGTGAAATTTGTCCTAAATAAAACAAAAAAGTTCCAACACTAAAACTTATCCAGCTTGGAGGGATCATATATTGTATCTTAATTAACAAATATGAACAATTGGCCTGGAGAAAAAGATGGACATCCAAGTTAAAGAGAATACAAGTCCCGTTAAATGAAAGTAGCTAAAACCATTGAAACCAATGGAAAAGCCGATGTATGCAGTTGGCGGAGTCTCTGTTTAGAAGAGGAGGGTAATTATGGCACAACAGTTCTTTCTATCGATCTGGTCGTGCCATGCCAGGTCTAACAGGGAGCATCATTGGCCGAGCAGGTGGTCGCATCATGTGGGGGCCTGGCATCATTTGCATATGCCCACCCATAGGGGGCCGCATACCGGGGCCTGCAGAGAACAAAAGGACAATTATTGCAAACCTGGATAATATTCATTTCTTAACTTATACTTTTAATAGATGTATCTATACAACAATAAATATAATATAATAATAATTTAGCTGAATTTGTTTTAGGAGATTAAAGGGAGTGTGTGTGGAGGATACACAAGTATACACTGAAGGTTTTCCTACCTGGACCACCAGGCATCATGCCATGTGGAGGAGGACCCATCATGGGCATCATTGGAGGGCCACCCATGGGAGGAGCTGGTAACATGCCTGGCCTAGGCGGTCCACCTATAATCCAAACACTCAATGTCAGCAGATGAACAGTAACACACTTTCACGCAAAACCCAAGGTTAGGTTCAGTCTACACTTTAGTGTATGCATTCATTAGGGCTGCCAAATCCTGTATTACACTGCAGTAGAATGTCACTTAAGATTTAAGGTTCAGGTGTTTTTAGATTTACTCCTGCACCTAAACTTTTCAACTGACAAACATGGAAGATGAAGGCTGTGTTCTGCATATTTAAGAGCAAGAAGGTCATGCACAATCTTCTTTGGTTATCAATCTATTCCTGATGCTCCCATGGCACACACTTTTTCACATTTTCCATAGTTGCAGCAAAAACATGGAAAACTGCACTTCATTAACAGCCATACAAGGCAAGTTGCGACCTTCCAGCTTTGATGTTTTTTGGGATACACTGTTAATGAATAAAGTAAATAAATAGGTGCAAAACATTACATTAGTCTATTATGTTACACTATTTAAGATATACTGATTTGCAAAACTCCTAGCTGGATAGAAGCTGCATCTACAGTAGGGTCTGTGAACATTAAATGCATGATGAAACGTACACGTGTAAAAGAAGAAAAGTGCAGTTCTTTGGAGCAGGGCCAATTATAACTAACTATCTAGTATTTGCACTTTATTGATTCATTTTCTCATGTCAAGCTGCATGTGTTTTTTGGTCAAAAAATCTAGCAAACACTTTCTACAAGACTTAAACAATTTCTGATATTAAACTTAAAATTCTGCCATTCATTCATGCGTTCAATAATAACATTTGTTTCCGAGGGTCATACAGGGTCAATAAGCATGTATTAGGTTCTATACAGCTTTAGGGGGGGGGGGGGGGGGGACCAAAAAATGCAGGATTCATTATACCGAGAGGTGTCACTGTATACTTTTAATATCAAAAGGGGGTAAAATCTGAATCAGTTAAAATGCATGGAAGTAAACCCCCTTGTTTCTTGTGATGTAATGTTGAAAAATTAAAGAATTTGTTATTTCACACACACCAAAAAGTAAACCAAGTGAATACAATGCATCCAACACGCCTTATTGCTTTTTTTTGTTTTTCCATTTTATAAGTCCCTAAAAAGTTTTTCCATGCAGTAGTGATCACTTATTACATTTTTGTACTACTTTACTACTTCGTTACTTTAATTACTACAACCATTTGTCAAGTTTAAATGAAATGCATCTCATTCACACACACACAGTAAATACATATTGGACTGTACAGATACACTAAAGATGAAGTTAATGAATGAGGATAAGGCCAATTGAACTTACATATGCTCGTTTTAGGCACAGATTCGACTGTTCATAAGAGCAGTTTCTTTATATATAAAACTTTAAGGGACACTTCTTTCGGGGAGGTGTTTGCACAAGTCCTTGTGTCTCTTCAATGTGCACACAACAACAAAGTAGGCACTAAATTATTTTCTCATTCTCTTGGTCGCAACACTAAAATGTCACAAAGTGCTTTAAGGATGCATGTCATTGAACATGACCAACTGCAAATAATGAGCCAATCCCACATAAGAGTTTTAGCCTTGAAGATAAAGGCATGAGCATTTTTCATGATGCTCTTAATGCAAGCACTTACAGCACTGAAGTTTTTTTTGTAGCCATTTGTGTTCAAATCCAATCTTGCCTCAACCCAACAACAATGCAAACCATAACTCCTCTCATGCCATTTGACTGCAGCAAGCCCCAGACACCACAGTTTTCAAGAGATACACTGATCGCTCCTGTCCTCATAAACAGCTTTCATCAAACTTAGTGAACTCAGAGGCCTTGGGTCCAGAAAACAACCTGTGTCTTTTGAGGAGCTAGTGAAAAAATGTAATGCAAGTTTTAGTGGACAATAGTCTGGGATATTTTTTTTTCAAATCACAGGTACTGCCACAGTTGTGTTATTCAGTAGACTTTCTCAAACCTATAGTACTTACTGATAGTGGGATGAGGGAGCAGGGATCCACCTGGAGGACCAGCGCCTGGGAATGGTGTGGGTGGAATTTTTCCCTGCTGGAAAGCAGCAGCTGCAATACACACAAAGCATTTTGTAAAAAGACACTAAAAACAGACTGTGTGCACTAACTGACACGTCTAGGAAAATGTGATATGACTAAACTCAACTAACTGGTCCAAACACTAGACAAAGTACTTACTTGTTTTGTCTATCAAGCTCTGTGCCTGCTCCTCCATCCATTTCTGATAATAATCTTTTACATTTTCTTTGTGTTTGCGTCCACTACAGTGAGTTTTTCTTACAGATGGCTGAGAAAACACAGGGTTTAACATTTAGGTTTTTGAAATATACTACATATAATCAAAACATGGCATTAGTGTATTACTACTCAAGGCATGAATCTTGAATGTACACTATAATGCCAAAGGTTTTGGGACACCCCTTCAAATCATTGAATTCAGGGGTTGGGCTTGGCCCCTTAGTTCCAGTGAAAGGAACTCTTAATGCTTCAGCATACCAAGACATTTTAGACAATTTCATGCTCAGAACTTTGTGGGAACAGTTTGCGGATGGCCCCTTCCTGTTCCAACATGACTGCACACCAGTGCACAAAGCAAGGTCCATAAAGACATGGATAAGAGAGTTTGGTATGGAGGAACTTGACTGGCCTGCACAGGGTCCTGACCTCAACCTGATAGAACACCTTTGAAATGAATTATAGTAGAGACTGTGTGGTTTAGGAGTGTGTTTATGAGAATTTTTGACCATTCCAGTAGAAGTGCATTTGTGAGGTCAGGCACTGATGCTGGACGAGAAAATCTGGTTCACAGTCTCCGCTCTAATTCATCCAAAAGGTGTTCTGTGGGGTTGAGGTCAGGACTCTGTGCAGGTCAGTCAAGTTCCTCCACACTAAACTCACTCATCCTTGTCTTTATGGACCTTGCTTTGTGCACTGGTGTGCAGTCATTGGAACTAAGGGGTCAAGCCCAAACCCTGAAAAACACCACCTGAATTCAATGATTTGGAGGGGTGTCCCAAAACTTTTGGCAATATAGTGTACATCTTAAAATATATGCATATTCTTCTAGTGCGTATTAAATGAATTACTACAAGAAATATGAAAATCCCTACCGAGTCGTGCGTTAAGTATGTGTCGCAGTAGTCACAGTAAAACCTGAAAAGAGGAACAGGTATTCACCAGATATCCAGCTTTTGTATTGGGAATGGCAGGCACAAAACCTGCTAGCCTAGTTAGCCTACACCTAGCTACCCCAACACAAATATCAGTGGTTAAATATGGAATGGTAGCTTAAATATATCTAGCAAAATGTTTACATTGAGTGGTAAATCTGCACAGTTAAAAACGAAATATACAGGCTATTACAACTTCCTTCAACGCAGTACACATGTAGATAGCCCAACAATAGCTACAGCTAGCGAGGTAAACACTGATGTATCAGCTAACGACAAGCTCTGGATGTGTCTCTGAGACTACACTGTGTTTAATACAGGCTCATCGGGGAAAAAAACACACAGGGGAAAAAATGGGATTATTTACAAACATCCATTTCAGTTAATTGAACGTAACAACGTTAAACAAACTTACTTCGGCATCTTCACGGGCTAACAAAATGCGGTGCCCTAAACGGATATTCAATGAGCTGCTCGCGCCTCGATAAAGAGAGCGTGGGCGCCGCCACGCGCACAGGAGGAACGGCTAGTAACAAGAGCAACACCACCGTCAAACCCCCCTCCACCCCCCCGGGCTTGATTCGCCCAGCCATAACACGTGACCATTTCAGTATACTGACCACGTGACTGCTTTGAAACGGATTCAGAAGCGCAGTTAGTCATTTGAGGATAGAGGATAGATAGATAGATAGATAGATAGATAGATAGATAGATAGATAGATAGATAGACTTTATTGATTATATATATATATATATATATATATATATATATATATATATATATATATATATATATATATATATATATATATATATACATATACATATATATATACATATATATATATATATATATACAGTGTGTCTCACAGTACAGTGTGAGAGTGTTATGATATACTTTGTAGTTATTGAACCAACAAAGATAGATACGAGGGTCTGCTGATCTCATTAAGAAAATAAGAATGTCTATTTATAAGAAATTTGTAATAATAATGTGAAATAGTTCACATTACATGTTGATTACATTCTTTCTTTTATGTCCATACAATAAGCTCTATAAATGTACCATAAAAAATATACACACAAAGCATTACTTAATGAACCCAGAACCCTGTTGCAGCATCCACTGGGAACTGCACTTCATTATTTTGACCACCAGATGTCAGTAATCTGAGTCTCTACTTCCTGCGAAGACTGATGAAGGGTCATCTCCCACCTCCCATCCTGACCACCTTCTACAGAGGGACCATCGAGAGCATCGTGAACAGCTGCATTACTGCCTGGTTTGGGAAGTGCATCGACTTATGTTAACTTGGTCAGGGAGAGTGTAAAAGTGCTGTAAGAGATATGAAGGCAACCACTAGGTGGCAAATTGCAAGTTGGTTTCTGCTCATGCCTGCTCAAACCCTTTCCACCTAACAAAGAATCACATAAATCTTTTGCCGTTCCCTATAAAGGATACGTGAAAATGTTTGTAGAGTGATGTAAAGTAATGTGAAAGTTCCTAAAAGCTTTAAAAGAGTTGCCACCGTAGGTAGAAATTCATTACAATAGCAACAAAATTTATTTAAACTCATACAGGACACTTATACAAAGTACACACAAATAACCCAAAATATCCCATCACTCAGTTATGTAATATAACTTCTAGATGAGTCCGTTTAAGGATTTTTCTTTGAATGCTAAACTAATTACTCAGTAGGACAAATACAGAACATTGAATTATTTTCCATTAAAGAATCAGCTCTGTTCTTCAGTGTCTGTTTGCATACAACAATCCCAAAATACTTCAAATAGTCTTTTTAAAACCAAGTTTTAAAAAAGTGCAACATCACGGTTTATCTCAGGATTCAGTTATGCATTATTCTGTTTTTCTGGCTTCAGGCCTCTGTTTCAGAAGCATGAGAAACATCCATGTAAGCAAAATTAATTTGATTTAATTATGTAAAAAGGAAGTGACAAAAATTAAGATATCTCAGAGGAAGTGTCCATTTCACTCAATACTTGAATCCTGTTTGCATCCACCTTTGCCGATAGTAGCAAAAGTTAACACTGCAACCATAGCTCAACATGCCATGTGATTCCATTAAGTCTGCCAGCCTATTCATAGAACAAGGCTGATTTGAATGGTCTAGCTGATCATTGTCTGTCCATTAGAGAGATTCTCACAGGTTGGATTTGGGGCCAGTATTCACAGGAATGGCTCTTAGCTCTGTCCGCATGCACAGGTACTCTCCGATGACTGCCATTAGGGCAATGCAGGCAACATTAACCAGCCACCATGACAGAGCAGCCGGCAGGTGGGAGTTATAGATCCAGCAGCCGATCATGTGGAAAAAATGCACCGTGACTGTGAAGTCCAAACACTGCTTCCCCCGGCGGATGAACAACCACAAGCCCAGGGCACTAACAAGAGATCCAGATACATATACATTCAGTTCAGTACACAGAGACTTTGCATTAGGTCAAGCTGTCTAAGATTAGACTGTAACCTTTTTAAATAACGGCACAAATTTTTTATCACAGAGCTGCTGAATCAAGTACAATATAAATTAGAAACTTCAAATAAAGGGCACACACCATGTGAGAGAGTTTAGGATGAACGCCATCATTGAGAGTCGACCTTGTGTTGTTGAAAAGCCGAGGACCTTCAAATAAATAAATAAAGGACTGAAAGAATGGCATTCCAACAATTTAAAAATTCTGGTTACAATGCTGGCTAAAACTTACAGCAGCACCTAATTCCTTTTCAATATTACATGTCTCAATACCACGCTTCAAAAAATTCTGTATTATTTGGTGATTATGGTCTATGGTTTGGAAACCACAGCAAAACTAGGTGCAATAAACTTACTTCATAACTGAATATCTGATCAAGAGATCTGTTAGTGTGCACAAGACCATCCACACCAGCTAACCACAGGCCTAGGAAGCTGTAGTAGATACACTGCATCAGGATGATCTGGGAGACAATGAGCACTGGATCCCAAATGTAGCTGCGAAACTGACTGGCCATCTTCAATCCAGGACTTCAGGTCGACTTAAAAAAAAGAAAAAAAAGGAAAAAAAAAAAAAAAAGGGCCCAGGTCTGTCTTCACTCTGTCAAACTAGCCCTGATCTGCTGTAGACCTGAAAAGAAAATGTTAAAATTAGTTTTGGAATGTATGCAGGTGATTACAGAAAAAAAAAACAAAAAAAACAAAACAATGGAGTGTGTTGTTCAGGACGATTTGCGGATAAACTTTAGCACCACAGGTCCACAAAGCATATCCAGGGGGATATGCTTTGTGAAATTGTCCAAAATATCTTGGTATGATGAAGCATTAAGAGTTCCTTTTACTGGAAGTAAGGAGCAAAGACCAAAAGACATGAAGACATGGCTTGTCTAGTGTGAAGAGGAAGAACTGAAGTGTCCTCTAAAGAGCTCTGACCTCAAACCCTGGACCTGAATCCCTGCTGTAATTTATATTTATAATTGGAATACTACTACTACTAATAATAATAATAAAAATATGAATAATAATATAAATATGAACCAGACTGATGAACGAGTGTTACTGATGACTGGGTTTCCACAAAATTAAAAAAAAAAACACTTACGAAACTCGATGTAATTAGTATTTATAGAACTAAATATTTTAAAATAAAAGTCTAATCGATAGAGTCTGCTAGAATTTCTTCGGATAAATGAATCAGATAATTTTCACTGTCTGATTCGGATCTTAGTGTAAGTTGTAGAGGTTAGCATGTTTGCTGTTAGCTGTACTTAAGCTCTCATACTAACAGAGGAATGAGGGATGAACTAGACTAGCTTGCACCTTTTATTTACACTACAGCTTGTGTTTCTGTTGTATTTTAAGCACAACAGAGCATGTAAACGGTGTTGCTGTTCCACAGAATCGAATGGCAGCTTCCCGAACTGATATCAACTAAAACTACTCGTCTAAAGTGAACGATAGCAAATGACACACATCTCGCTAGCACATTACTGTTAACAAGGACAGCTTTGCTTACCTACACCTTCGATGGCATGTGGTTTTAAATATCACTAACCAAACGAACTCAATTCCTCTAAATCCTAATAAAAATTAATAAACATGTTTTCCGCAAGGCTGGGAGAAGACGCTGCTATGTCAATACAGCAACGTAAATTCCAGCATCAGCAATGGTTCCGATAACCTACATATTTCAAAATAAAAGTCCACACAAACGAACGTAGTAGAACAAATGATCTTCACACGACAAAAAAAAATGTTGTGAACTGATGCATGGCGTCAAATCCGCGCCATAAGTGTCGTACAGTACTCGTAAAAATATCGTACCCGTAAAATAAAAAATCGTACTCGTAAAAAAAAATATCGTGCTCGTAAAATAAAAAAAAACCCTACTCGTAAACAAATATCGTGCTCATAAAATAAAAAAAAATCCTACTCGTAAAAAAAATATCGTGCTCATAAAAAAAAAAATAAAACACGTGAATCACAAGGATGCTAGTTTGTTCTTTCCAACATGCTAGTATTTGTTATTCCAAAATTACCCGTAGAGTTTTATGCAGATTAGGGGGCGGGATAAAAGTCCCCATTGGTCCACTGCTTCTCGACCTACTGCCCTTCTCTAGCCAATCAGTAAAGTGACGTCACTGACGCGCGACTTTGCCGGGTAGTGTTTCAACCTGTCTTAAGCAAGTGAGAAGATTTAAAACTTATAGTATTCTTGAATCCATTAGTCAAAACCTGTGATGTTATATGGTGACTAAGGTGTACTTCTCTATACTTTTGTAATGTCTGTATGCCCCCTATTTGTTCTGCTTTTGTTTTTATTTGTTGTGTGATTGTTTATTGTTGATTTTGTTGTTTATGAGAAATTAAAATAAAAAGATGCAAAAAAAAAAGGTTCAAGCACTAAAAAAAAAAAGTGAGAAGATTTAATTAATACGTTTAAAGTTTCTTATATGTGTGTCTATTGTAGTATCGTGTCAAACCTCCTGTTATTATGCTAAAGAGTATTTTAATGAACTGGACAAGTGTATCATTGTACAATCATTAGCATCATAGCATATCGTTATTGTTGCTCAAACAGTAGAGTAGTGCGCTAACAGCACTAAGATCATGTGTTCAGTTTCATCATGATGAAATGTATAGCTTTAAAGTAATGTAATTCACTTTGTGTTTACTCTTACCTCTGTATTAACCCAGACTCTTATCACTGCGTCCACAGGCTCAGGTCAGTCAGATACAGGGTCATATTTCATATTTTTATTTTATTTATATTTTATTTACACCTATATTTTCATATTTTTATTTTATTTTTATTTATTTATAGTATATTTTATTTTTTACTTTATTTTCTATTTTTATACTTTTAAGATACTCTAGTTTTATTTTTATCATCATTTTTATGGATCTCTTTTTTTTCACATACTTTTTTATAAATGTTTACATGCCAGACAGTCGTACAAAACATTTCACTGCATGTCGTACTGTGTATGTATATGTATGTGACAAATAAAATTTGAATTTGAGATACAGGCTCAGGTCAGTCAGATACAGGCTCAGGTCAGTCAGATATAGGGTCAGATACAGGCTCAGGTCAGTCAGATACAGGGTCAGATACAGGCTCAGATCAGTCAGATACAGGCTCAGATCAGTCAGATACAGGCTCAGATCAGTCAGATACAGGCTCAGATCAGACAGATGCAAGCTCAGGTCAGTCAGATACAGGCTCAGGCCAAGTCCATGCTGGTGCTGTAATGAAGCATAGATTCCCCATGCAATATTTTCAAGATGACTGTTAATAAAAGCTAGATATTCAGTTTTATATGAGTATATGAAAGTCTGCTGCATTTCTCTTTATCACATTTTTGGCTTTTTTCCCGATATTTTCAGGAGGCAGACCGCCTGTGGAAAAGGAAGAATAAACATTGTTCCAGAAACCAGGAAAGATAACAAAAGCTTTGTCTGAATGTTCAGGGCTGTCATTACAGCAGTGTTCTTGCTTATACAAGATGTACTTGTTTGATATATAAAATACAGTTGTTGTTTTTTGTATAATATTTTTAAAGTATTTGACTCTGCACTTCTGTTTCTGCCCATTGCAGTAGTTTTATTGCTGCAGATTTTATAATTCTGTGTCGAGGGCTGTTACTGCTAGTTCTGTCCTATGTTGAAAAAAAGAAAGAAAGAAAATGACATTTTATTAAAGCAGTGTGTTTTGAACACCAAACTATTCCAGATTAAATGATGTAGGGAGCATTAAATAGCAGAGCTGCGTTCATATACACTCGGATTAACTGTCCACTGCCGCAGCCAGTTCCACTTCCTGTATATCTTGAGGGACAGATTTCTCTTCCAATCAGAGGTAAGAATTCCATTTGCAAACTATTCCTACCTTTATTCTGAACCTTCTCAAAATGTCTTGTCACAATTAGTACTGGCCCTGACTGACTCACCCGAGTTAAATGATCCGATTCATGATTCATGAGTCCCAGGTCTAAATTAACCCGATTCTTATTTGCCCTATGGCTGCTACCGTGTTTTTTTTATGGAACAATATAGAACATTATGTATTACACATTAACATTAATGCAGTTATTAAATGAACGATTTATGAACGGTTTGTTCATGTTTGAACGAATCCTTAATATGACTCCGGAACAACGAGTCGTCTCAGAGAGCGATTCGTTCATTTTGTATTGGCTGCGCATGCGCAACATCCTCTCGGTACTGTGCGGGAAACTTGATTAGTTCATTCATCACGTGACAGCCTCACTGGCTTCGGCTGTGCATTCTGTGCCGGAAACAGAAATGATCAACCGAGTCTTCTAGTCCGAGTCGTTCTTCCGTTCATCACGTGACCACTTCTTGGGTCGGTATCTTACGCTCAATAATACTAATGTAATGTTGTATAATATTTAGGAATTATCATAAAATTATCAAAAGATGGGCAATGAACATTTTCTGAAAAATAAAAAAATTCTTGTTCTTGTTCCTGTTTCAATATTAAATAATGGGAAAATATTAAATATTGGGAAATATGAATGAATTAATTAGCCCTTTCTCTGCCACTGACTGTCTGTAAACAAACATTACTGAACCCTTAAGCATTGTTCGAAAACTCTACCCTTTCATTATGTTCAGGATGAAAACATCCGCTAAATTAAACTGCTTTAAAAATATATCGGATGAATATTTTTTTCAACTTTTTTTGCTTAAATCTCTTAATCAGCCTCAGTTCTGATCAAAACTACTAAATATTTTTTACCAGGGTTTTTACTTTTTAATTGCCAACTTCATAAGTGATGTCAATGATTTGGAGAAAAAAACACACAAAATGACTGATTTTCAATATAAAAAGTGATTGTGGACTGGATTTTTTTTTTTACCTTTTATCACAGTCTTGGATTTGTCAACGATTAGTAACAACATTGACTTTGATGTATTGTTAGTTTTTTTGCAGCATCAGATTTTAATTATTTTCTCCCTCATTTACTGTTCCTGGATGTTTTTGCCCC
Organism: Hemibagrus wyckioides; assembly: GCF_019097595.1. NCBI lineage: Eukaryota > Metazoa > Chordata > Actinopteri > Siluriformes > Bagridae > Hemibagrus > Hemibagrus wyckioides. The sequence goes on along the minus strand of NC_080720.1, from coordinate 20,544,047 downwards.
GTAGACTTGCATTATAATGACATTGTTTGACTGCACAGCCATGACATTATATAATCATGCATTCTTGATTGTTGGTGGTTTTCCCTGTTGGGGAAAGGAAAAAATTGTGATTTTTACTGTTGACAACCAAGTGGCCCCATTAACCCTTTACATATGCCTGTGTATGAAATGCTTGTCTTCTCTTGGTGGTAAAGCCAGTTTAAAACTACCTTAAATTCTCTCAGTGATACACTTTTCCATTTTTTCTGTAAAAAATCTACTCTGCATGAGATTTATGAATATAATTTATTATGAACCAAAATGCAACAACAACATCAAATAAACTGAACAATGGTGAAGGGTTGAGGATGGATGTAGAACTAAACTATTAAACTATTTTACTACACACACAAGGTGTGTGTGTGTGTTCAGTCTTTTCAGCAGGACTTGCAGCATATTATCTGCTGCTCTTTTCAAGTGTGTCCACCACAGCAGATACAAGGTAAAAGGTAAAAAAAAAATCCAGTCCAGTCACTTTTTATATTGAAAATCAGTCATTTTGTGTGTGTTTTTTCCTTCAAATCAGTGAAATCACTTATCAAGTTTGCATTTAAAGAGTTAAAATCCTAGTTTTTGAAATAATTTTCAAAATTATTGTCAAAATAAGGTCTGTCACCAAAAATCATTCCATTTGCTGAAATACAGTAAAGGTTATGGGCAAATTACCAGTACTCAATTACCAGTACTTAATTACCAGTACTCATCTCCCTTTTAAAAGGAAGTCGACTTTTATTCCACCTCCTAACAGAAATGCATTCTTGGACACTTATTGGAGACTTATTGAAGCTGATGTTAAGACTCTGCTTAAAAATAAGAGACAATATAAAGTAAATAATTTATCAAAAGCGGAGAGGGATGCTTTACTTGATCTTAAAAGAAATTCTGATGTGGTTGTGTGCCCTGCTGACAAAGGCAGGGCTATAGTGCTTCAACGAACTACAGATTACGAGAAGGAAATTAGAAGACTGATGAAGAAGAATGTTTTTTATAAATGTTTACCTGCTGACGTTACTAATAAATTGAAAGTGTATGTCCATTTTAAATTATTGCAATTTTTTGGAAACAGAGAATTCAGCAAAAATGAGTATGAATTTCTTAAAGTTGATTTTTCCGGTTGATACCTTTATATATATACATTGCCTAAGGTCCATAAGGGTTTGGATATCCCTTTGAAGGGCCGTCCTATTGTAAGTGGTATTGGTAGTCTGACTGAGAATATTTCTTCCTTTGTGGATTTCTTTATCAAACTGTTTGTACCCAAGTTGCCATCTTATGTAAGAGACTCCATGGATTTTATTGAATCATTGTATGCTGATTTTTCTGTCAATGCTGTTCTTCTCGCTACACTTGTTCAGATTTTATACACTAACATCCCTCATGAGGATGGTTTACGGGCGGTGGAATGGTCAGACTGATGTGAAACCTAGTATGACATTTGCTGGATCTCATAAATATTGTTTTGACCAATAATTATTTTTGTTTTCAAAATTATTATTATGTACAAGTGACAGGAACAGCAATGGGTATTAAAATGGTACCAAATTATACCTGTTTGTATATGGGTGTATTTGAAAATGAGTTTTCATTTTAGCCAAGATAATATTTTACAAACGGTACATTGACGATATCTTTATAAAAACGTATTCTACACCCACTGAATTGTTAATGTTTTTGAACGTGGTTCTAGAACTGAACACTTAAAGTTAACTATGGAGTGTGACAGAGAGAGTATTACTTTCCTTGACTTAAAAGTACACATTTCTGAGGGCAGCCTTCAAAATGAGTTGTATCGTAAACCAATAGATCGTAATACGATTTTAAGAGGTGATGGCTTTCATCCAAAACCTCTTATTAATAGTCTGCCTATTAGCCAGATAAAGCGTGTGCAGCACTGAAGAATCTTACTCTCGATGGTCCGCTGATTTGACTTCAAGGTTTTTGCATTGTGGTTATCGGAGGGAATGGATAGAAGAAGCTAAGACGAAATTTGATGACATCTCAAATATAGTGCTTACGTACTACTGGTAATGGAACACAACTGGGCAGTGGCCTGATTTGTTCTGTTAAGTATTCAGCATTGGGTGCAGAATTTCAGAAAGTTTTATACAGGCGTTGGCATATTATTTCCAGTGATTTTAAATTGCCTCAGATGTTTAAAGATGGCCCTGATGGTTTTTAAGCATCAAAGTAACCTGCGTGACATGCTTGTGAGAGCTCTTGTCTCACGTAGCGAAACCTGTCAACTCTTCCTCTTTCTCCTGGTAATTATAAGTGCAGCAACTGTGTACTTTCACATATTAAATGTAAATCTTTTAGTCATCCACACACTGGCCGTAATATATTGATATGTGGCACAATTACTTGTTCATCTACACATGTGGTTAATCTCATCCGTTGCCCGTGTGGTCTCACTTATGTTGGAAAAACTTCTAGATCATCATGTGCTCGTATTAGTGAATGAGTAATATTAGGACGGGTATTGAATCCAGCTCTATAGCGTCTCATTTTAGACAAATGTGCCACAGTTTTAGTGCCCTACAGTATATTGGCATAGAGAATGTCCTAAAACTGTAAGGGGGGGAGATGTTGTTGAGAGGAAATTTTTACAATGGGAATGTTTTTGGATATATACATTAAATACATTGTCACCTTTCAGGATGGACGAAGAATTCGATATTAAGCCTGTATTGACTTGTATCTCTCTCTCTCTCTCTCGTTGTGGAAATACACCTGTATAGTGATTGAACGTGTTTAATTAGTAACATGGCCAGGAAACAGATGTATGATTAAAAACAATAGAGACTGACATTTTATTAGATTGTAGATTACAGCCATTGGAGCTTTTTATGACTTCACCTGGTGGTTAATGGGTTAAGATGGAATTGTAGACTTTTTTTGCCAGCTCTCCCTGATCACAGTTCACAGTGAAAAGTCATTATAAAAACAGATAATGAACCTTTCCAGCAAATACATGGGGTCACTAAAGGATGTATGTCATTTTTTTTTTTACTCATCTAACCTCATGGTGCAACACAAACTAGCACACAAACATCCAAACCATTGCTATAGCAATAAAATGCCAAAAAATAAATCACCTTTTTTTAAAAAGAAAGACTCATTTGTTTTCATTTGTTTAGAGCACTAATCCCGTTTTTTTTCTCTTTTGAAATGCCTGAAATGTATTGTAAAATGTAAATAAACTTATTATATAAATGTATTGTGTGTGTGTGTGTGGGGGGGGTTCCCTTGTTGCATAGGCACATTTACAAAAAACTTTTCAGCTTTTTCTGTGATCTGTAAATTTTAATAACAATGCCATGTATACATGGTGGAATATGACAGGTTTCATTAGCAGTACCCGAAAATATGAAATTCTTTTAATAGGAAATGAATCATGGATTATGAATGTTCGTTGTGAAGAAAGACTGATACAGCACTGATGCAACAGCAGCACTCCAATCACATGGCCATGTTACTACTAACTCAACCATAAATACCTCTCTGAAAATGCGCCATGACCGATTTGAGGCTAATGAAGGGTTTTCAGACATCCATTGTGAGTAAACCATTTTCCCCAAGTGCAAACATACACTGATCAGGCACAACATTATGACCACCTGCCTAATACTGTGTTGGTCCCCTTTTTGCTGCCAAAACAGCCCTGACCCGTCATGCACTGTGTATTCTGACACCTTTCTATCAGAACCAGCATTAACTTCTTCAGCAATTTGAGCAACAGTAGCTCGTCTGTTGGATCGGATCACACGTCTTCACTCCCCACGTGCATCAGTGAGCCTTGGGTTAGGGTTGTCGCCGGTTAACCACCGTTCCTTCTTTGGACCACTTTTGATGGATACTGACCACTGCAGACCGGGAACACCCCACAAGAGCTGCAGTTTTGGAGATGCTCTGATCCAGTCGTCTAGCCATCACAATTTCGCCCTGGTTAAACTCGCTCAAATCCTTACGCTTGCCCATTTTTCCTGCTTCTAACACAACAACTTTGAGGACAAAATGTTCACTTGCTGCCTAATATATCCCACCCACTAACAGGTGCCATGATGAGGAGATCAGTGTTATTCACTTTACCTGCCATTGCTCATAATGTTGTGGCTGATCGGTGCATCAGTCATTGTCTGTTGTAATCATCCATATGCTGCAAGTGTACAAGAATGCAGGTTAAAAAACACCAAAATATTCCTGTAGTATTGATTTAGATGGTGATCTGTATCTGTATATTTTTAACTGGACTGATAGTATTCAAAAAATTTCAATTTCTCTTTGTGCTTAATCTGTCCTTAATCTGAGAATACTTGACTTCATTTAGTAAGTCAAGTATTCTTCTGATGTTTCTAAGCTTAAACAGAAGCAACCAGTCCCACACACTTGGACATGCAGCAAGTGACTCTTATTATTTACCAGTATGGGTTTATGTAGGTTTATAGTCTCAGCAAATCTGCAGTCTTATTTCCTTGCTGGTGGTTGCTCGTTTGTGTGGATGCACTTTAAATAAATGAGCAAATTTATCTAAAGCCATAGAGCAAAGGGACTGAAAAAGAAAAACCAAACCAATTCTCTCAGAGCCGACACCGTCAGCGATGAGAGCATGTTCTCTACAGTAAGACACAGTTCTACCCAATGCTGTACAGACAGCTGGATCCAAGACATGAAAAAGGCACTCAAGTAGAGGCATTAAGTGAGTGTGTATAGAGCAGGGAGGAGAAATTTTTTTTAATCCATCTGACAACCTCTCACTGGCAAAGTAGCCACTGATAAGCTTGGACTGAGATGAATGTCATGATTAATGAATGATTAATCTAGTGTATTTCAATAATAATAATAATAATAATAATAATAATAATAATAATAATAATAATACCTGTCTGCTAACTGGTCACATAATGATTGTGGAAGTAGGAAAGATATTTTTTTCTGTATGCTGTAATAGACTAGTTCTGGCTGACCGTGAAAAGAGAAAAAGCCTCTTTAAAAACAAAAAAAACTCCCTTGAACTTCTGAGAATATGGCTCTTTATATCTGTCTATATCTCAGTTGTGCATTCCATTTCTTTGAAATTAGGAATTATCTTCACCGAAAGCTTTGACGTACTCTAGCTGCCATAGCTTCTTAGAAAAAAAAACAAAAGAAATCTTACAGAAAAATCAAATACAGACTCATTATCTGTCCTAACAGTCTACGATGTTTAATTTTATATATAAATGTATAGATATATGGTTATTTAAATTGCATTTATTCCAATTAAGATGCTGCATGGCCTCAGAAACAGCAGAAATTAATACAGCACTGTATTTGGCCTAACAAATATTACAGTGAATGGTGGGAGGCTAGGAGGGTTTATAACCAGATAAATAGACTATAAACACTTTTAGAGCCTCACACACTTAAGTAATGCTGTCTGTAGTCAAGTTCCTTTTTTAATATTTTATTACTGTTTATATTTCCTCATAAAGCTGTCAGTATTTCTTGAGCATGCAATTCTGCTAAGTGTTTTAGAGTTGGGAGAGTGTTGTGAGCTTGCTTTTTGTTTTGAGTTGTGAACAAACCCCATGGGGCTTAAACCCAAAAAGCTACTATTCAGTGTGCTTCAGATGCACATTAAGCTGGGACAGACTGCCCAGTAGGAGCAAAGAAAGGTCCAATGCTTGGCAAATTTCACAAGTAAAAGATAGTTAAAAGATTGGTATCTCTTATCTCTAATGTTACATGATACACTTGTGTACTTTGTACCAAATGCAGTAGGGTCTGAAGAGTCCTTTCAGTACTGATTTTTGTGCTCTTTCTTTCTCTTACTTTGCGATAGAACATCACACCAACAGATATTAACCCAAACTTATTACCATTTGAACCGGTATATTCAGGAACCCATGTAATGATGAAGCTAAACTGCAAATCTGTGATATGGACTGCATGAGGGCAAGACGTTGTACATTCACAGAGGTTTACATCACTGTTATATATCTTTACTGTCAGTATGGAGTCCTTAATATATAAAACCCATCTAGGAAATAATAAAAAACAAATACATTCTTACAATCCAAAATTAGATTCTATACAAACAGCAGCCAAAAATGTGGCAGAAGGGTAATCATGCAGCTACTTAAGTCACAATTAAGTTTCACATCAAATCAGAATGAAATGTGATCGTTGTGACTTTGACCATGACATGGTTGGTGGTTTGAATATATCAGAAACTGCTGAATTCCTGAGATTGTCATGCAAAACAACTCCAGAGAACATTAGGTTCCTGCCACATGATTGGACGTTTAGATAATTGCACGAACAAGCAGGGATATGGGCTTTGCTTAAAATTACTGTTGAGTGTATAGGTGATATATGGAAAGATATAGATACTGTAGAATATCTGTGTGATGCAATGTTCGTGATGTAATGTGTCAATGTTTTGGAGTGGCCATCACAAAGCCCTGATCTCAGTCCTATAGAACATTTGTGGGCAGAGCTGGAAAGGTGTGACTTAGTTACACCAGTTCTGTCAGGAGGAATGGGTCAAAATTCCAGCAAAGTATTGTGAGAAGCTTGTGGAAGGATACCCAAAACATTTGACCCAAGTCACACAGTATAAATACAGTGCTCCCAAATACTAAGGAAATGTATGCAAACTTGATAAAATGATGAAATAATAGTTGATAATATTTGATTTTTTGTGATGACTAGATAATAAAATCAAACACGCTGATGTTTACCTGCCATAAGAATTTTCACATTCTAAACACACTCCTTGGACTGTCATCAGCTTTAAGGTTGAAAAAACTAAACTCTTTCTTGTGTGGTTAATATGTTAATTATCAAACCACACAAACCAGAGACTGGACATGAACTGACATGGCATACAAGACATTAACATTCATCAGTCCCATTTCCTGAAAGGACCTGAGCTTTTCTAATACTGCATACAGAACATGTTTTTGACCACACAGGCTTGTTGGAAGTCTCTCTCAGAACTATAACACCATATAAATAATCTGGATGGCTTACAAACAAACACATCTCTCTGCTCTGGCATTAACCAGTAAACAAAAGCAGAATACTGGTCACTGACATTTTCAATATATAATCCATCTCTAGGTCATCTCTATACTCATCTTTGTCATATGAAAACCTTTTTATCAGTACAGTTTTTTCTTTGTCAGTTTCATTTGACAACAACTTGTACTTGTATTCATTGTTAAAGATGAAAAATAGTTTATGGTTATAGGACTCATGCAGAAGTAAATGTCGAAAATCAGTATCAGTATATATGGTATCCGTAATCTTTCAATAATTCCCCTTTCAGGATTGGCTCAGCAGAGCAACTAAGATACAGCTGAAACCAGATGTTTACATACACTGTATAAAAAGACACATGACCTTTTTTCCCCTCACTGTCTGACATTAAATCAGACTAAACTTTTCCTGTTTTAGGTCAGTTAGGATTACCAAAATTATTTCTATTTGCTAAATGCCAGAATGATGAGAGAGAAAGTTTTTATCACTTTCTTCAAAGTCAGAAGTTTGCATACATTTCCTTATTATTTGGGAGCATTGTATTTATACTGTGTGACTTGGGTCAAATGTTTTGGGTATCCTTCCACAAGCTTCTCACAATACTTGGAATTTTGACCCATTCCTCCTGACAGAACTGGTGTAACTATGTCACGCCTTTCCAGCTCTGCCCACAAATTTTCTATAGGACTGAGATCAGGGCTTTGTGATGGCCACTCCAAAACATTGACATTGTTGTCCTTATGCCACTTTGTAAATAATTTTGCGGTATGCTTAGATGAATGTTGCACCTTCAGGCATCTGGAAACTGTAGCCAAGGATGAACCAGACTTGTGGAGGTCCACACTTCTCTTCCTGATATCTTTGCTGATTTCTTTTGATTTTCCCACAATGTCACACAGTTTGTTTGAGGTGTGCCTTAAAATACATCCATAGGTATAGATGCAATTACCTCAAATGTTGTCAATTAAGCTATTAGAAGCTTCCAACGCCATGATATCATCATCTGGGCCTTTCTCAAATTGTTTAAAAGCATAGTAATCTTAGTGTATGCAAACTTCTGACTTTGAAGAAAGTAATAAAAAGTTCTGTCTCATTATTCTGGCATTTAGCAAATAGAAATCATTTTGGTAATTCTAACTGACCTAAAACAGGAAAAGTTTAGTCTGATTTAATGTCAAACAGTGAGAAAAAAAAGGTTATGTGCCTTTTCTTTTTTTAACAGTGTATGTAAACTTTTGGGACAGAAGCTGAGAGAGGCCATGTGATTATTATTTTTGCTTTTGTTTTCTCGTGATCAAGACTTAATTTTCTCGTGATCTCAAACTGTCTTCATATTTGAGCAGGAAGCAAGTCGAGGAGCTTCAGGATGCTCAAATGCTCAGAGGAAAGCTCAGTGCTTCAGACCAGTTGAGTCTGCTGAGCAGTCATGATGACCTTTCACAGGCACTAGAGGGAGCATTTTTTGTTCAGGTAAAGTATTGAATGAACCACCAGACAATCCACCAAGTACTTTATGTATACAGTTAAAACCAAAAGTACGGAAGCCGAGAGAGGCCATGTGATATTATTTTTGCTTTAGTTTTCTCGTGGTCACGACTTAATTTTCTCGTGATCTCGAGATAACAAAAGTTGTTTTCTCGTGATCTCGACTTAATGATCTCGTGATATCGAAATGTTTTCTTGTGATGTGATCACGACTGGCAACTTGCCTTATCTACCTCCATTTTTGTGAGATTCTCCTCTGGGACACCCCTCTCTCTTAATGTGGAGATAAAGGCCATTTTGTTATCTCGAGATCATGAGAAAATCAAGTCGTGATCACGAGAAAACAAAAGCAAAAATAATAATATCACATGGCCTCTCTCGGCTTCCGTAAAAAATGGACGCTTTAACACTTCACCCAGTTTTCAGTTATTTACCTGACAAGAGTCGAACACGGGCGACTCACTTCTGAAAGCCACACGACAAAAACATATACTTTAATAATTCACGCTGTTTTCAGTTCTCTAACAAATGTTTGCGTAAATGAACACTTATAGGTGGGCATATTTATTAAATCTCACACAGAAAACTATAACTTCGACAAGAGTCGGAAAGAGTCGATTCATTTCCTAAGTGCTTTATAACCGAACCGTTATTGATATGAACGATTCACGCTGCCTTCATTTCCCTAACAAATGTGTGCATGAAAGAAAACATTCTGTTGCGTATTTATTAAAACGCACGAAGAAAATACAATTTCGTTAAGAGTCGAAAAGGTTCGACTCCCTTGTGAGTGACACGTCTCTCTCTCTCTCTCTCTCTCTCTCTCTCTCTCTCTGTCTCTTTGCGTGACGTAACGTAAGCGTGACGTAACGGACTTCTAATTCTGATACGCAATGGTAACTATAGGGACCTAGAACGCTATTATAGAGAAAAGCAGTAGATGTTATCATTCGCATCAACAAGGCAGTTGTTTTAACTCGTGATTGTGAATCGTTTCATTTCGCAATTACTTGTGTTTTACAGGTAAGCAACTCTGAATTCAACTTAATTCAACATTTTCTACAATTTCTTAGTCTTTACTTGTCATAGTCATTAAGCAGTTGAAAAAGATATAGCCGAAAAAATATAGGCGCTTTGTCGATCTTTCTAGAGACGCCTACAGGAGCTGTTAGCCGCTCGGTTAGTTAATAGGTCGCGGTATCATAATAAAAGCTATAGGCAAAGCATTTATTTTTTATTTAAATCATAAAGTCCCAGCTAACCCTGACGATAATCAGTGCTAGTTTAGAATCAGGTTATTTAGTATGCTATTCGCTATCTAACTTAGCCTGGTAAACTAAACAAGTAGCTAGCTAAGGCTATAATATCGGAGACTGTATGATTAGTTATCACAGCAAGCGACAATTAGCGAGTACCTAGTGCCTTTGCGTCTTCTTCTTCTTCTTCTTCTTCTTCTTCTTATTATTATTATTATTACTATTACTATTATTATTATTATTATTATTGTTATTCGACTCACCAAACATTATTAAAGTTACTTTAGGAAAACAAACTATAGTTTACTGTAAATAAAGACATCTTATTACATTTCTGACGATAATACTGTCATGTACCTGTGGTGCGTTAGACTAACTATCTTATTACAAACTTTTTACTTGCTTTTTGTTGGCTATGCAGTTACTTACTTACTTACTTACTTACTTACTTATTTATTTATTAATATTCCCCCTTCAGGTTACTGTTAATGAAAGAGCTACCATTACCAGCCTTTCTTTCTCTGTGTCATTTGATTTTGTGCTCAGAAATCTAAAATGGAAAACATTCATCTTGTGGAGGAGAAAGAAGATGACCTGTATTCAGGTTACAATGACTACAATCCCGCATTCGACTTAAAGGTGAGTGTAGAATTACTTGTCCTGTCTGCACAGATCATCTTTATATTCATTATTATTATTATTATTATTATTATTATTATTATTATTATTATTATTATTATTCACTATGTGGTTTCTATTATAAATTCTTTTTCTACAGGAGCTGGACAATGATGTTGGCTTTCAGCAAGCTGTGAGGACGAGTCATGGCAGACGACCACCTGTAAGATTCACTGTTTCAATCAACCACCTGGATTCTTATCTTACAGATGCACTATATTGCCAAACGTTTGTGGGAACAGTTTAGGGATGGCCACTTCCTGTTCCACCATGACTGCACACCAGTGATGAGCGAGTTTGGTGTGGAGGAACTTGACTGGCCTGGACAGAGTCCTGACCTCGAACCGATAGAACACCTTTGGGATGGATTAGGTTTTCTCGTCCAACATCAGTGACTGACCTCACAAATGCACTTCTAGCGGAATGGTCAAGAATTCCCATAAACACACTCATAAACCTTGTGGAAAGCCTTCCCAGAAGAGTTGAAGCTGTTTTAGCTGCAAAGGGCAGGCCAACTCCATATTACATTCATGTGTATGTAAAGGCAGATGTCCCAGTTTTGGCCTGGCTCACATTCTCCGCTCTAATTCATCTCAAAGGTGTTCTATCGGGTTGAGGCCAGGACCTTGCTTTGTGCACTGGTGCGCAGTCATGTTGGAACAGGAAGGGGTCATCCTCAAACTGTTCCCACAAAGTTGGGAGCATGAAATTGTCCAAAATATCTTGGTATGCTGAAGCATTAAGAGTTCCTTTCAATGGAACTAAGGGGCCGAGCCCAATCCCTGAAAAACAACACCTGAATTCAATGATTTGGAGGGGTGTCCCAAAACTTCTGGCAATATAGTGTACCTGAGAATTTCAAAGATGTATCCAATAGCTGGGATTTGCAATTAGAAAAAGGCTTTGCCTGAATAACTGTGTGTAGTCTTTTTGAGAGGAGAATATCAGACTCCCTCTTTCCATACATTTTGTACAGCATACTATCAAGTCTTCCCTACTCATTCATACATTTTTCTAATCAGCCAATCGTGTGGCAGAGTGAAATGTATAAATTCATGTAGATACTAATAAGCAGCTTCAGGTAATTCTGACCAATCATCAGAATGTCATCTCCTCTCTGATTTTGACCGTGGAATGATTGTTGTTAGATGGGCTGTTCTGAATATTTCTGTAACTGCTGATCCAGATTTTCACACACTACAATTTCTAGAGTTTATTTAGAATTTGACACCAACAGCATGAGTCAATGCATTATGGCTGATGAAGGTGGTGTAATGGTGTAGGGAATGTTTTCTTGGCACACTTTGGGCCTGTTAATACCGTTAATCAATCATCACTTGAATTTCACAGACTGTTTGAGTAATGTTGCTGACCATGTGCCTCCCTTCATGACCATATTCTAATGGCTACTTCCAGCATGATAATGCACAATAATGTCACAAAACAATAAGCATCTTGCACAATAAGTTTCATGCACATGACAATGACTTAAGTCATGATTTCAACATTTTGTGGAGTCCATGCCATGTTCTGAGAGCAAAGGGAGGCCCTACACAGTATTAGTACAGTGTTCCTAATAAAGCACTCAGTGAGTGTATTTGACCAGTGTGGACCACATTATCTTCTTGTGTGATGTATTTGAAATAATTAGTTATGTTCTGTTACCACTTTCATTCTAAAGATATGGCAGTAAGTTTATTACACATGGGAATACGATATTGAAGCACCTTATACACTGACAATTATTCTTGAAAATGTTGACCATATTTATGATGGATATATATTATAACCTTTTTTTACTTAGATGACTCCAAAATGTCCTGGCACTGCTGTCGGAGGCAGACCCATAGGAACGTCTTATGGTGTAAGTCACAACTAAACCGATATGAGCAGATTGATTTTTATTGATTTTGATTTTTATATAATTCTATTAAATTATAATTATTAATTATATTATTGTGAGTGTGACAACACTTTTAGAAACAAGAAATTAATATTAGGTAACTGATATTCTAGACAGAATATGGCCAAATATTTTGTTTAGTTTTGCTCCATCAACAATAATAGTTCCTAAAGAAGCCAAAGTTGGATAGATGTCACATTTGACCCAGTTGTTTTTGTTTACAGTGTTAATTTTGTTTATGGTATTATTTGTTGTTCATTAGCTACAAACAGCTACGAGTTCCTCAATGGGAAGGCCTATGACTGGGGTAGTGCAGGTGAGAACATCTGGGTGCACTGCGTTCTTTTCTCTTTAAAAATATCTTTGCAGAAGTAGTTTGACATACATTTTAGACATACCAAGATTATCTTCTGTTTTCTTAAGGATGGGTCTCCTCGTCCCATGTCTGCGGTGCGAGCGGCAAGATTCAAGTCCTCTTTGACTAGAGGTAAGTGTGCAAATGACACATTTTAGAATTCAAACAGATATAATATCTAGTTTTGTCTACAGTGAGTTTATGCAGTTTGATATATTTCAACCATCAGACATCATATATTTTTACTTGGCTATATGCTTGTATCAGTTATGTTGGAGAATGCAAACACTTCCTTTTTTCAGGCTCCACTTTTGATCCACTTGGGCGATCAAGACGTCCGGCTCCACCATTAGAAGCAAGAACGTATGTTTTCTGTTTCTGTTTTTGTTATGCCTAATTCATGAGAACCTGGCACTCTGTTTGCAGTTTATATTCAATTAATGTAGCCCCTAGTCTGTCAAGTTTATGAACCATTTGTATTTGCAATCCAGGCCAGAAGAGAAGATTAAGATATTGAAAAAGAAAGTGAATGATTTGATTGAGGAGAGCTGTATGGCCCATGCAAATGGTGATCTTCAGCTGGTAAGGAAATGTGATTTCTTTCCTGCTATGTACTTTTAACACTCGTGATGCTCTGAATGACTCTATAACTGGCTTTTATATTACTGTGTGTGTCTCATTTAGGCTCTAGTAAAGGCCAAAGAAGCTGGCAGAAAAGAAAGGGTGTTGTGGAGACAAAGAGAACAAACTGGCACTGCAGATCATAAGAATTTAGATTTAACCTATACAGTGAGTTCATTTCTAATTAATCGAAGCCATGTTTAAATGATATTAAATTTGATATAATGAATTCCTGTTTTTTTTCTGCTGTTCAGGTGCTGTTTAATTTAGCAAACCAGTATGCTAACAATGACATGCACACAGAAGCCTTGAACACTTACCAGGTCATGGTGAAGAACAAGATGTGTAAGAATACAGGTGACGTAACCCATTGTTACACATTAAACAGTATAGACTGTGCAATTAGTAAAGTGAGTTGGGATAAAGAAATTAAAAACTTAACCATATGTCAGAGCCTGTGTGTGTGTCACTAAAGTGATTTAATTTGGTTTATGAAATAGTTTAATTTAATAGTTTATTTCTGAATACATATTGCTTTGTGATGTATGTAGTCAAGATGAAATAAATTAAAATACTACAGGTTATATAAATATCCTACATATCTCTAATCACAATATTTGTCCTTTTGATCTTTTTCTGATACAGGACGGCTGAAAGTGAACATGGCTAATATCTACTTTAAACAGAAGAACTACCCCATGGCACTTAAATTTTATCATATGGCTTTAGACCAAATCTCTGAGGTTCACACGGAGATGAGGCGAGTCTGACAGAAGATCAGTCAATATGCATGCAACGTTGATGTAAATATACATATATGAATATTGTTTGATGACTGTTCTTGCTTCCAATAGAATTAAAATCATGCAGAACATTGGTGTTACCTTCATAAGCATGGGCCAGTACTCAGATGCTATAACCTACTTTGAGCACATTATGAGGGAGAGTCCCAACATCAAGACGGGCTACAACCTAGTTCTATGCTACTATGCCATTGGAGACCGTGAAATGATGAAAAAATCTTTCCAGAAGCTAATCTGTGTCCCCCTGGGCATTGATGAGGAAGAAAAGTTCATCACTTTAAATGTGAGTGTAATGGGAATGTAGAATAAATTTTGCTACACATTCCAATTCATGCTAGAATCATTTGTGGCTAAGAGTTAGATTTTCTGGATTTCACTAAACAGTGTGATTCAATTTCTTGTTAGGATGACCCCCATGCAAGCTTACTGATTGAAGCCATCAAAAACGATCAGCTGAGTCAAATGGAGCGAGAGAGGTATCAGGGAGTTCCTAAAAAAATCTATGAAGGGATAATGTAATATACAGTAGAGTCCAAAAGTCTGAGATCATGTTGAAAATCTGAAATTACTTTTAAAAAATTAAAACTGGAAATGAACATAATTCTAGAACAAAAAGAAAATGCTGTATATCTTGACTATACCGTTTTTAAGATGCTGCCCAATGTACAAAATGTCAGATTTTCCAGGAGACTTATTGCCGTCCACTCATTCAAACCTTCAGATGACATGCTAATGAATTTGCTTTAGCAATTGGATTATCAAGTTTTACACAAACTCATGGAGTCTGTGTCGTCGTGAGTGCACACTGTTATTAAATTAAATTATAAGACAGTCTGAAATTCCTACTAGTTATTGCTGATAATATTATTTGTAATAAAAGCCAAAGTAATGCCAAACAAAAGCATTCTTCACTAGCGGACTCAGACTTTTTGACCCCCAGTAGGTTCCTTAAGATGAAACAGCACAGTGTTGTTATTTTATATTTTGAGAAAGAACTGAATTATTTGCTCTCTTGTAGAAAAGCTCTGGCTGAGAAGTACATCATGACTTCAGCAAAGCTTATTGCTCCAGCTATTGAGTCCACTTTTGCGGCTGGTTTTGACTGGTGAGTTGTCATTGCACAATCCAACACAGGGCTGTGGAGAAATAATCTGTACTAACTTAATATTAATAATAACAACAACAACAACATACCAGGCTAATTATATATCATATCATATCATATCATATCATATCATATCATATCATATCATATCATATCATATCATATCATATCATATCATATCATATCATATCATATCATATCATATCATATCATATGCCTGAATGTTGAATGTAGTCCTATGCTTTTAGGTGTGTAGATATGCTGAAAGGTTCTCAGTATGTGGAGCTGGCCAATGATCTAGAGATTAACAAAGCTATCACCTACCTGAGACAGAGGAACTTTAAGCAGGTGAGAAAGGTCCTAATATTCTTCTGCTATTTTGCTGTTGACCTGGTTTGTGTGTATTGCATGGATGAATATGAATGTTACATATTGGTCCACATATCTTCTTTTTCTTTTTTTTCTTCACCCCATTATCTATATCTTCAGTGTTTCACACATTTATATTCAGTTTTTCTTTTTCTGCTTTACATTTGCTTGCCTGTTGAGGCTGAGGTATGTCTTTGAATGAGTGCCCTTTGTGGTGATGGTTTTGCGTCTCTCACTACTCGTTATTTGTGCCTCGTAAAATAAGTGGAAACACAAATCAGGAACTGATCCAAGAACAGCTTTTATTTCTAATTCTTTCTTACACTACATTTTAGTTATCAATATTTTCCTTGAACATTTTTTTAAATATGCCAGAATGGTATATTACAGTGCTAGTAGGGTTATAGTCTGAAAAAGTGCACAGACTAAGCAGGCTTTTTTTTAAATACAACAAATATCTGACACACTTGTATTGCTGTACAGGCAGTGGACACACTGAAAGCCTTTGTGAAGAAAGACAGCCGGGTGAAGAGTGCTGCTGCTACCAACCTCTCCTTTATCTACTTCCTGGTATGTAGGTTCTGTAAAAGGCAGACTTGTAAATATACTGTAAAGAATTCTGACACTGCACTTCCATTCCTTCCATTATTTTTGAAAATGTATTAAATTATACATTTTATATATTTAAAAAAAAAATGTTTGAAGTTCGGATGACGTTTATCTGATAGAGTAGAGTTGAGTACATTCAGAATGTGTCTAACTCTTTTCATGTCTTTTTGTTCAGTTACAGCCTTGCTCTACAGTAAATTCAATACATTTTGGCTGCAGAAATTGTACAATGAATACACAAATCACACAAAAACTGATCAAATACATTTACATAAGTATTCAGACCCTATTACTTTGTAAAGTACACTTGGCAGCAATTATATTTTTAATTCTGCTCTCATTATCTTTGTTTTTAGGTTTTATGGGAGGGTTGCTATTTTTAGGGTGTGTCTAGAGATGCTCAGTAGTGTTTAACTCCAGATGCTGTTTAGGCCACCCAAAGATATTTACAGGCTTGTCCTGCTGTTTTTGTTGCATTACAGATTATTATCAAAAGTTCTGAATGGTTTTCTTTAAGGCTATACTTTGATGCATTCATCTTTCTCTAAATTCTGAGAGAGTTGCAGTCCCTACTGCAGAAAAACATCCTCACAGCATCCTGTCACTACATGTTGCTGCAACAACTGTGCTTCATGTGGAGATGGAAGTGGCCAAATCATGATTAATTTTTGCTTCATAGCTAATTTTTTGCTCTGATTTGCACTGACAATGGTGGGGTTTTATCACATAATAAAAAATATTTATCACAGGTGATCAAAGATGATCAGAGCTCAATTCTGAGTCTGAATATTTATGTAAATATGACATGTTCATTTATTAGTTATATCACATTTTTGAAGTAATGTAAAATTATTTAAATTTATAGAAAACCTTTTGCAGATTGGTGAAAGACATAACATATAAATGTCATCAATTTTAGGGTAACAGAATGAAAAATGTGAGAGTGAGTACATTCTGAATGCAGTATGTCACTTCATTATTATATTGAATACTGATGTTTTTATTTCCTACAGGAGAAAGATTATGACCAAGCTGAACGCTATGCTGAATTGGCCATGAGTGCTGACCGCTACAATCCTGCTGCTCTCATTAATAAAGGCAACACGATGTTTGTGAAGCAAGACTATGGGAAAGCGGCTGAGTTTTATAAAGAAGCCCTTAGGAACGACTCATCCTGCACAGATGCTCTTTATAATTTAGGTATTTTAATAAAGTTACTAGAGACTTTGCTGCAACAGCAGACTTTCCCATTTTCTTTCATTTATGCAACCTCTATTTTTGGACACTTAGATGAGATGCCATTTCGATATACAGGGCAAATAACATTTTTTCACAGGCACATGCTTTTTTTGTATGTCCAATTGTACTGGTAGCTTTGTATTGACCAACGCTTGATCTGTTTCCATAGGGCTGACCTATAAGGAACTGGGGCGGCTGGAAGAAGCTCTCGACTGCTTCTTGAAGCTCCATGCCATCCTTAGGAACAGCACTCAAGTTATGTATCAGCTGGCCAATCTGTATCCTTTTCAAACAATTGCCTAAATTACATATTTACTAAGCATGATGCTTCATTCAAATGTAAGCCTGAATTTAATGTAGCATTGCAAATGTTTCAGGTTTGTGTTCAACTAGTTAGTGTTCTTTAAGCAGCCTTTAGATATGAAATGTTGGAGGATCCTCACCAGGCTATTGAGTGGCTTTTGCAGCTGATCAGTATCACCCCCAATGACCCTCATGTATTGGCCAAACTGGGAGAGTTATATGACAACGAAGGCGACAAGTCACAAGCCTTCCATTACTATTATGAGGCAAGGCCATATATCTCTGTACAGCTTCAAATAATTTTAGCCTAATTAACAATTAATATGGTTTGACGATGTTTAACACCGTTCTTTTTTCTTAGTCTTTCAGATACCTCCCTTCAAACATTCATGTCATTGAATGGTTGGGAGCATATTATATAGACACACAGTTTTATGAAAAGGCAATGCAGTATTTTAAAAGAGCATCAGTCATCCAGTAAGTTATTTTTCGTCATACGTCACAATATTTTGGAGGAGCTTGCAATTTCTTTAAAATTACCAAGATTTGGCCAAGATGCGTTATGTGATGTCATCAAAACGTGTATTCAGCCAAAGCTCTCTCTGAATCACATGTGTTGAAAAGAGTATACTGAGTATACTGTGTATCACTCATTGGTGTACAACATTTATTGCATAATTAACAAAAATACTGAAATCCAAAACCTGGCATTATTAATTAATTAATCCTTAATTCTTGACATTGGTATATGTACATTTGTATATTTGCACCTAATCTGTGATTTTCACTTTGTTACTTGTTAATATATGTTGAATCCTGCTACCTTTGTGTAGTACGTTAATGTCTTTGCTGCAGTAGCACCAAAGCATCTTTTTTTTTTTTTTTTTTAAACAAAATCTATTATACACAACCTCCAAAATATTGTTTACAAATCCAGACAATCTAAGTTAATATGAATGTATACAGTACGAGCCCATTATAAATTCGAATGGAAATCCTTTTTTGGTGAATTCCTGTGTTTTATGTGAATTCCAGGCCAAATCAGGTTGTATGGCATTTGATGGTGGCTAGCTGTTACAGGAGAAGTGGTATGATGATTATAAAAATAATTGTGTTAAAGTTAACTAATCTCAGTACTGTTTCTTGAGTCATACATTGTGCCTTTTTATTTTCTCATTCAGGAAATTATCCGAGAGCTCTCGAGACCTATAAGGACGTTCACCACAAATTCCCTGAAAATGCAGAATGTAACTTGTAACAACTGTTTTCTCTCTTTCATTTACTCCTCAACATCAGTTAATGAGACTCATGTGAGCTTTTGTGTTGGTCAGGTCTACGATTCCTTGTGAGGTTGTGCGCAGATATGGGGTTAAAGGAAGTACAGGATTATGCCACCAAACTCAAAAAAGTGGAGAAGATGAAGGCGATCAGAGAACAGGTACAGTACCTGCTCCTTTTGTATCAGAGTCTGAGGGTCATGCTTCAGTACTGACTTGACAGAGGGAAATAAAATCTAGAGAAAAAGTACTTAAATTAGAAACAGCTGCTTCCAAATCAACAGGGGCTTTTGGATCAGTAAGTGTGTTCAGAGAGAGGAATTATGTCCAGTGTCGGCTCCTTTCTTGTTGAACATTCTGTTCGTTGCTGCTTTATCACAGTCTTGTGCTCATTGTGCTGTTCTTGTCTTATGGACAGGAGAAGCATTTGTTAGTCCTTCATTTTCAGACTGGCGTATTTATCCTGTTCATGTTACATTTTTATCTCTATTACTATATTAATCGCTGATTTTCTGTCTTCTTTCTCCCTTGCAGAGGGTGAAGTCAGGGAGAAAGAGCAGTGCTCAAAGCAGGAGAAAAGGCAGTACCAGCAGTGGTAAGTCTTTTCCATTCACATCAATCAATCTGTTCCACAGTATTCAGTGTTCATTTTACTTTCTCTGACTTTTTTTTTGCTGACCAATTCAGTGAATCAAAAAGAGAGTAGTCCAAAGACCATGCACACCCCCTCTAACAAAATCAGTGGTATAACTTTTACTCCATCATTATTATAGCTTCTCCAGGACTGGGACTGTCTCTGGAATTTTGTTTAAGTTTTGATAAAACCCCAGATAAATAAATCTTCACCCTTAAAATACACACTGTAGTTTTCCATATTATAGAACTGTAGTCCCCATAAAATGTGGAATTAGCTCAATTTAATAGCAAAATGAAATGTTTAATCATTCCCTAATCCCCTGGTTGTTCCTGTCTGCTGAGAAAGATGTGTGTCTGCCTGTACATATCACTTCACATATTAGTATCATTGTATAGATACAGTATTTCCCCTTTTTTTCAACGTTCCATTTTAATTCTGTAATTCTTGACTCTTATTCTGACATCAGATACGGATATAAAATCCTTTCTGTTCACAGGATTTTAAGTGATTTAGTGTTTGAGATAAAATCTCAAAATGAAATACAATACTCTTTGTAGGAAGAATTCATGGTACACTGTAAGCAATAAACCAATATCTCTAAACCTGCCATCATAAATCTCCTGTCAAAAGCTTGAAGTGTACTAAACAACAGCCTCCAAGACTTAGAGACATGTTAGCCTGCTTAAAATCTCATGGAAACTGTCGTAATTAAATGAGATCCAGATATGATATGCAGCAGTATCTAGAAAGACAAAGATTTTATTTTTTTTAGCCCACAGATGCAACTAGAGATACAAAACAGTTGCTTATTTGCTTAATTTAAAACTGTTAAAATTGATAGTAATGATAATTCTCATACTTTTAAGGACAGAAACATCCAACATATGATTTGCTGAATTACAGTTGGTTGTTACATTTGGTATGGTAGATAGACTTTTGATTTGAGTAAGTACAGAAACAGACTGGAGGGATGATTATCCCAAATGATTTTCCCATTGTCATCAGGCTTTTTTCAGTCTTGGGTCTGTCTCAGAGTGATCTCTTTGCATCATTTTACTACAGTACTACAGCTGGGACATGAATAGAGTGGCAGATGTGTAGTTTCACAACACATTTACAGGATGTTTCTGCTGTGTAGATGAGCTCTGACATGGGACAAAAACTAAAAATACTAGCTGTAATCCTGGCCCTTTAAAGAGGCTCTTTTTTAAATGTATTATGTATTTTTGTAAATATCTGTAATTAAATAATTTGAGCAGTGTATATGTGTATGTATACAGTGAGGGAAAAAATTATTTGATCCCCTGCTGATTTTGTACGTTTGCCCACTGACAAAGAAATGATCAGTCTGTAATTTTAATGGTAGGTTTATTTGAACAGTGAGACAGTGAACAGTATTTGACCCCCTATCAATCAGAAAGATTTCTGGCTCCCAGGTGTCTTTTATACAGGTAAGGAGCTGAGATTACAGTAGGGGCACTCTCGGGGAGTGCTCTTAATCTCAGCTCATTAACTGTGTGAAAGACACCTGTCCACAGAAGGAAACAATCAATCAGATTCCAAACTCTCCATCATGGCCAAGACCAAAGAGCTGTCCATGGATGTCAGGGACAAGATTGTAGACCTACACAAGGCTGGAAGGAGCTACAAAACCATCGCAAAGCAGCTTGGTGAGAAGGTGACAACAGTTGGTGCGATTATTCCCAAATGGAAGAAACACAAAAGGACTGTCAATCTTCCTCGGTCTGGGGCTCCATGCAAGATCTCACCTCATGGAGTTTCAATGATCATGAGAACGGCGAGGAATCAGCCCAGAATTACACTGGAGGATTTTGTCAATGATCTCAAGGCAGCTGGGACCATAGTCACCAAGAAAACAATTGGTAACACACTACGCTGTGAAAGACTGAAATCCAGTATCACCCGCAAGGTCCCCCTGCTAAAGAAAGCACATGTACAGGCTCATCTGAAGTTTGCCAGTGAACATCTGAATGATTCAGAGGAGAACTGGGTGAAAGTGTTGTGGTCAAATGAGACCAAAATCCAGCTCTTTGGCATCAACTCAACTCGCCGTATTTGGAGGAGGAGGAATGCTGCCTATGACCCCAAGTACACAATCCCCAGGTGACAGGACAACTGCACTGCATCAAAGGGACGATGGACGGGGCCATGTACCGTTAAAGCTTGGATGAGAACCTCCTTCCCTCAGCCAGGGCATTGAAAATGGGTCGTGGATGGATATTCCAGCCTGACAATGACCCAAAACACACGGCCAAGGCAACAAAGGAGTGGTTCAAAAAGAAGCACATTAAGGCCCTGTAGTGGCGTAGCAAGTCTCCAGACCTTAATCCCATAGAAAATCTGTGGAGGGAGCTGAAGGGTCAGCCACAAAACCTTAATGACTTGGAGAGGATCTGCAAAGAGGAGTGGGCCCAAATTCCTTGAGATGTGAGATGTGTGCAAACCTGGTGGCCAACTACAAGAAATGTCTGATGTCTGTGATTACCAACAAGGGTTTGCCACCAAGTACTAAGTCATGTTTTGCAAAGGGATCAAATACTTATTTCACTCAATAAAATGCAAATCAATGTAGAACTATTTTGAAATGTGTTTTTCTGGATGTTTTTGTTGTTATTCTGTCTCTCACTGTTCAGATAAACCTACCATTAAAATTACAGACTGATCATTTCTTTGTCAGTGGGCAAACCTACAAAATCAGCAGGTGGATCAAATAATTTTTTCCCTCACTGTGTGTATACATATATATGCTTGCAACATCTCTGAGTTTGTGTGTTAGACAGTGGACAGAGCAGCCATGGTGCAAGTGCTAAAGGGGAAAGGCTAGGTGTCAAGATGAGGTCACTTCCAGGAGCCCATGAACCTTATGAAGCAAGCATCCCGGCGGACACTGGTGAGCAGTGACTTTAATCTTTTCATATGAACCATCTAAAAAAGATTCCTAATTGGAATTTTGTCATTTTACATTCTGTAAAATATGGGTGTGACATATACATATATACATTAATGGTGACCTTAATAGCCTATGGAGACAAGGTAGAGGCAAGATCAGTTCTCTATATACTCCAACATTAAGTTGTTCTTTACCCAAACTGTTGATTAATCTTTTACTCACTCTTAACATAAAGATGCAAGATCTTGTTTGCTACACGAGTCTGTAGATTCTGTCAGCCTGGCATTTCTGCTTCTGGCCCAGCTACAATACATTCCTTGTTACATTGACACATTTTACAGATCAACGTTAAACTGTTAACATGTGTCTGCTAGCTTTTCATAGGATAGATGTGATCTGGGGAACACCTCAGTATCATGCCAAAGCAATATTACTCTTTCTGAGAATGTACAAATGAACACACTACTGCCATCATATTTCCAGATGCTTCCTATGTTGACCCTTTGGGGCCGCAAACGCAAAGACCGAAGACTGCAGCAAAGAAACACACAGAGGAAGATGAGTTCGCAGACGAAGAGTTGGGGGATGACCTACTGCCAGAATGATGGGCTATTTTTGTACTCTGCTCTCATCATATGCATTTAGTTAAGTGTTTCTGTCATACACTATATTGCCAAAAGTTTTGGGATGGCTTTCCACAAGGTTTATGGCAGGGGTGTCCAATCTTATCCGCAAAGGGCCGGTGTGGGTGCAGGTTTTCATTCCAACCAAGCAGAAGCCACACCTGAGTCTACTGAAAGCCAAGATCAGGTGATTAGCCAGTTAGAATCAGGTGTAGCTTCTGCTTGGTTGAAATGAAAACCTGCACCCACACCGGACAAGATTCAGGACAAGATTGGACACCCCTGGTTTATGGGAATATTTGTCTTGGTATGCTGAAGCATTAAGAGGTCCTTTCAGTGGAACTATGGGGCCGAGCCCAACCCCTGAATTCAAGGATTTGGAGGGGTGTCCCAAAACTTTTGGCAATATAGTGTATCTAAATGTTTGTGGAGACAATAAACTTTCCTTATTAAATTAGCCTTGTTGCACTTCTGTTTTGCATATTTAGCTCATCTAATTGTTTGGAATGGGAATTTCTTGCTTCACAAGATTGAAGTATGTTTGGATGAACGCTAAGCATCCCAGTCTGTCTCTCCCACCTTGTTCAAATCTTCTCTCAGAGAACTTGGCACTGAGGGACCTGGTGACACGACTGACAGAAAGTGACGGCAATCTGGGAGTTTTCACGCACCGATATGAGAGTTTAGAAAACAGAAGCCTTACTTCAATAATTTGCCAAATAATGCGGGTAAATGTAGGAATATCGCGCTCTAGCGAAACGATACGCAGTGTTTGAGAAGAAACATTCGAGGCGCAAGAAACATAATCAAAGCAAGAAAAGCGGCTTGAAGAAGCTACGCAACGCCAAAACGAGAAGTTTTAAAAAAAAAAAAAATCATATAATAGTCTTAACTCGTTTAAGATTACAGACGTGCATTGGGTGAACTGGTTTAAGAGTTTAAGCTGGACTGAGCGGAAGCATGGCTGCAGGAGAAGTTCTGTAGAAGTGGTGCTGCTTGTGGTGGTGGTGAGCTGCGCGGCACGGGGAGGAGGGAAAAGGAACCGGAGAGTGTGTGCAGATCTTCCCGAGGAGATCCTGGAGCAGAGGTTCAGTCGCCTCTCCATCGGAGTGCTCAGCACTTTCCATCACACACTCCAACTCACAGCAGAGCCTCAGAACCTGAGCTGCCCGTCATCGGGTCTCCTGCGGAGCGTCAAGAGGTCCAGCATGCTGGTGACTCAGGTAGCGTGTACTCACAGAAATTCGGCTTCTTCAAATAAATAAATAAATAATAAGCTAAATTATCTCTGAATTCAGATTGAGACGTGACCCATCGCGCTATCCCCGCTTTATCCCTGAAGCCTATTACCTACCTAAGCCTAAGACTACCGCAGTGTCCCGGTGTTTGTGCCCACCGCCGTGCTGCGCCGCTCAGGCTCATGTGTCGGGGGACGCCGCTCCTACACTGAGAGCTACGAGTCCATACAGGTGGGCTGCACGTGCATACCTGCACTCAAGCAGCAGGAGAGCATACAGAGGAGCAACCAGAGCACAAGGAGAGATGTGCAAAACTCCAACAGGCGAAAAAAAGTTACAAACTGAACCACAGGGCCGCATGCTCAAAATCAAAAAGCACATGCTCAGCCTGTGTGTGTGTGTGTTATTGTGGAGACTGGTTATCATTATAAAGCTGCTGAAAGAATTACGCAATCAGATCTGACTGCACTGGACAGGTGATACAAGTATATGTAGGCTTATCTTGCATATATTTTTTATCAGAATTACTGTGTGTGCATGCATGCATATGATTAAGCTGTTTTTATTCAAAAAGTGTAATAATATGGATGGGATTGAAGTGATGGTTTCAGATGTGATGTATTTTGAGCTAACACAGAGGCTGAATTTGCGAGGTTGAACATTGAAACAGGGTGTAAAAGTATAACTGTTTTTCAGCAATGTGTTTTTTTTTTTTTTTTACCATAGTCGTCGTCTTCTTTCGGCTTTACCCTTCAGGGGTCGCCACAGTGAATCATTTCTCTCCACCTATCCCTATCTTCTGCAACCTCAACACTTGCACCCACTAGCTTCATATCCTCATTTATTACATCCATATACCTCCTCTTTGGCCTTCCTCTTTTCCTCCTTCCTGGCAGCTCCATGTCCAACATTCTCCTAACAATATACTCACTCTCCCTCCTCTGGACATGTCCAAACCATCTTAACCTGGCCTCTCTAACTTTGTCCCCCAAACGTCCAACATGAGCTGTCCCTCTGATGTACTCGTTCCAAATCCTGTCCAACCTTGTCACTCCCAAAGAGAACCTCAACATCTTCAGCTCTGCTACCTCCATCTCTGACTCCTGTCTCTGTCTCAGTGACACTGTCTCTAAACCATACAGCGTGACCGGTCTCACCACTGTCCTGTACACCTTCCCCTTGATTCTCGCTGAAATTTTTCTATCACACAGAACTCCTGACAACTTTCTCCACCC
This sequence comes from Hemibagrus wyckioides, assembly GCF_019097595.1. Taxonomy (NCBI): domain Eukaryota; kingdom Metazoa; phylum Chordata; class Actinopteri; order Siluriformes; family Bagridae; genus Hemibagrus; species Hemibagrus wyckioides. The sequence continues at coordinate 20,518,338 of NC_080720.1, read as the reverse complement.
ATTCCAACCCGCCTGCACTCGCTTCTTTACCTCTTTCCCACACTCTCCATTACTCTGGACTGTCCAAGGAGACTCCTGTCTTACCTCCTCTGACAACTGGTCCATCACGATAGCAAACAGGAAGGGGCTCAGAGCCGATCCCTGATGCAGTCCCACCTCCACTTTGAACTCCTCTGTCTGACCTACAGCACACCTCACCACTGTCCTGCTCCTCTCATGCATGTCCTGCACCACTCTGACATACTTCTCTGCTACTCCTGACTTCCTCATACAGTACCACAGCTCTTTTCTTGGCACCCTGTCATATGCTTTCTCCAAGTCTACAAACACACAGTACAACTCTCTCTGACCATCCCTATACTTCTCCATCAACATTCTCAGAGCAAAAATTGCATCTGTTGTGCTCTTTCTGGGCATGAAGCCATACTGCTGCTCACAAATTTCCACTACCTTCCTTAACCTAGCTTCCACTACTCTTTGCCATAGCTTCATTGTATCATGCTGTCCCAAGATTTCAATTGTTTTATACATGCCCAAACAAGAATGCATTCATATACACCTTAAAACTTTAAAACAATCAAACACACTTTAAACACTCTGAACTATCCAAAAATTACTCCCACACTAGAAAAAGTGCAAGTATGAAAACAACTTCAGCCGTCTCAACAGCTCTGCTGAAGTAACTGCATTAAAAACCTGATCGTTTGTGTTTTCTAATACCAGACTGTTCAATATTCAGTAATTTTGCATGTTTAAAGCTTTTCACTTGATCACCTGCACAACAGGCAGGCAGGCCTCACTGGTGATGGAGGAATCCAAATATAAAGCTGGATGATCCTTCTGTGTTGAAGCATGCTTATATATTAGCATTATAATAGACAATTTAAGAGTAAGTAATGATAGGCTGATGTTCACAGCCTTTTAAATAGCTGATAGAATAGCTAAATATTTCTAAATTAGCTATTGTTATAGTTTTTATTTTTTTAAGTGTGTGTAATGTTTATTTTCTGTTCACCCAAGTTGCATAAAAACCAAACCATTTCTGCTATTCTTCACAGGCTATTTTTATTGGTCATTATTCCAAATGTTGTAATAATGATATAGTCTAGGACAGATATGTTACAGACTTGTTGTTTTAACCTGTTTAGAAACATTGTATAAAGGGATAAAATGTATAGTATTAGAAAAAAAAATAAGAAAAAGCATAAAAATAGTGCCTTCAGAATGGACAGAATAAACATACACATAGAAATATAAAAACAGGGGAAAGGGTAGCAGAGACCTGGGTGATGGAACCAAAAGAAAGGCTAGTGGCGTAGACGAGTGCGTCGGGTACGTGAGATGGGGGTGGTGACCTTTGGAGTCTCACTCTCTGCCATGACAGCATCTTAAAAAAGAAAAAAGAAAGAAGCACAATTATGAATTTAGCTGTATGTCACAGATCATACACCCAGTTTACACAATATAAAACATTATACAGTTATCCCACAAACAGATATAGTGACAAAAAAATAAGTCAGAACATTTCATTTTGATATAGAAAGTCAGTTCTCCCTCTGTAGCAGCTCTCTCAGTAAGGAAATATCAGATGCATGCCACTGCTATGCTGAGGACACTCAACTCATTCTCTCCTTTGCTCTCTGCTGTTCATCCATGAAGATCCATACGTTAGGATTTTGTGATCTCCCTGGACAACTCTCAGATCACAATCTGTTCACCCACCCCTGGGATAGACCCAGACAACTAAACAGCCTTCTCACCTCACATTCCTAAACTGAGTCACACAGGTTTCTCCCTAATATCAGGAGGATTTGACCATTTCTAAATTTCCACACAGGTAACTCAGGTGCTTGTCCAGTCCCTTGTTGCTTTGAGATCCAATTACTTCAACTAAAACTGAGTCACTTTCTTCAGAAAAAGATTGCAGGTCTCTCTCATCACAAAGCACTTTTCATTTTTCCATTTTTATATTTTTAAACATCCAGGTCTTGTTTTATTTTCATATTCTATAAACTCAGCCTGTGATGGAGAACTAGCAATAGAATATGGTTTTGATGAAAACCATTGAGCTAGACCAAGGTCATCTCATCAGACACCATTCTGGTGTACAGGTTTTCTCAAATTATTAAAGATTGGAGCTTTGCACTGCCATCTCACCTTCTTCCTCCTCTTCTTCATCACTGCTAAAGGTGATGACTGTTTTGGGGTGTGCACGGGAGGTTTTGGGGGTCACCAAGTCACTGTTATCCATCTGGGATTTCCCACGACTTGCAAGATGTTATTTTCAAGATGTTATGGTGGCATGCAGAATGAGTCACATTAATTATTTGCCCTGGTTGCGCATCAAAGAATATAGATAAGAATATAAAGAATATACATATTTAAAAGAAGGGATAACCCCTGCCTTGTGTAGAATGTTAGTCAGGCATTCAGACGGTACCAAGAGGTGCGAAAATAAGCTGCAGTTGATGTGTCTATAAATAAACCAGGCACAGAGAAAGTGTGTGAGGGAAATCATTTTGAGAAACAGCAATGTGTCATCTTACCACGTGTTGGTCTGCGAGCACTCTTGGGCACAGGAGTGTTTTTCTGCTTTTCCAGCTGCTGCTCTTGCTCTTCATTTTCCACATTTTCCAGACCTTTTGTATGCACTGCTGTTAACTTCTCAAACTCCTCTACATTCAGTTAAATTGGAGCATAAACAGTTTAGCAAACATTTATAATCAAAATGACACTTTACATATAGTTTGAAAGGTAAGGTTAATTGTAAATAGAGTGCTATAAAAATGTATTTTAAAGGTTTTTCATTATTTTGTGGTTTCCATTTTGCATTTAAACCTTTGTTTTTTAATATATGGTTTTAACAAAATCTATTCATTTTATAAATCTATTTTCCTCTTCTTCAGATGACATTGTGATCTGTAGTGAGAGCAGGGAGCAGGTAGAGGAAAACCTGGAGAGGTGGAGGTTTGTGCTGGAGAGAAGAGGAATGAAAGTCAGTCGTAGTAAGACTGAGTCATGTGTGTGAATGACAGGGAGGGAAGTGGAACAGTAAGATTACTGTCAGGAACAGCTGGACAGTTCCCTGCCAGGCCCAGAGAGGGCGCTGGCAGGTGAACCTTGGAAGCCTGCTTCTTTGTGTGTCTTTTGTTACACCCTTCCCATTGTTCTAATTCTGATTGTGTCACCTGTATCCCATTAGCCCTAATGTTTACCCCTAGTAATGTCTACTCAGTGTCACTGAGACAGAGACAGGAGTCAGAGCTGGAGGTAGCAGAGCTGAAGATGTTGAGGTTCTCTTTGGGAGTGATAAGGTTGGACAGGATTAGGAACGAGTACATCAGAGGGACGGCTCATTTTGGATGCAATCCACGCAAATAATTGAGTTGATGGATTATTTCTGTCAATATTTCTGATAATTGAGAATTTTTTTGTATTTTCACATGTGTGTGTGTATATATATATATATATGCTTTACAGAGCATCAGTAGCAGACATATCTCAATATCAACTGTTCAAAGGACATTATTGTGTATTTCGGCCGCCTTCAGCATTGATAATAAATACTATATATATATACACTCACTCTCCCTCCTCTGGACATGTCCAAACCATCTTAACCTGGCCTCTCTAACTTTGTCCCCCAAACGTCCAACATGTGCTGTCCCTCTGATGTATTCATTCCAACCAGTATCATAACATTTTAATATATTACATTAAAATCTAACATTTTATTAATGAGTTTAAGAAGCTTTAAGTGCCTTCGGCGTGAAGGTGCAACGTCTGTGTATTGCTGTGTTCCGTTATGTGACATCCTCAAGCTTTAATTCTGTGTCATTTCAATTTATTTATAGATAATGTAAATATGTTGAGTAATTGTAAACATTTTTAATAATGTGTCTGTAAATAAATAGCTTTGATAGTGTTTCTGTCAACATGTAAATATAAATGACTACATGGTTACAGAAACACTATTAAATATATATAACTTTAATACAGTGTTTCTGTAAACATATAAATATAAATAACTTTACAACTTTGTAAAAGTTTAGTGAAACTAAAAACAGAAGATTTTAAAAAGGTTGAGTAAACAAAACGCTGACACTAAGAGTATGCAGTGTCACAAAGCAAACTAGCTAACATTAACACGTACCTTCAAAGTGGTCGATATAACTGGAAACATACAATCTGAAGGCCTTCTCCTTTTTACTTGAAGGAGTGACTGATGCTAATCTTAAAATTCGATGGACAACATTTACTGTAATATCTGTGGAAGTTCTTGTATGCAGCGAGTGTAAAATGGGTGAAAAACACTTCTGGCACAGCACTGGAAGTTGTGGAGCAACTGAGACGAAATACGGAAGTAGTCGTGCATAGAGTCAATTAATATGCTTAAAGCTTCTTATGTGTGTCTATTGTAGTATCGTGTCAAACCTCCTGTTGTTAAGTGTATCATTACACTGTCATTAGCATCATAGCATAGCGTTATTGTTGCTCAAACAGTTGAGTAGTGGGCTAACAGCACTTAGCTCATGTGTTCAGTTTCATCATGATGAAATGTAAACCTTTAAAGTAATGCAATTCACTTTGTGTTTACTCTTATCTCTGTATTAACCCAGACTCTTAATCAGAGTCCTGTATCACCGTGTCCACAGGCTTAGGTCAGTCAGATACAGGGTCAGGGGCAGCAGGATCAGAGACAGACATTCATTCATCAGAATATGGCCAAGTGCATGCTGGTGCTATAATGAAGCATAGATTCCCTATGCAATATTTTCAAGATGACCGTTAATAATAGCTAGATTTGCAGTTTTATATGAGTATATTAAAGTCTGCTGTATTACTTTTTATGACACTTATAGCTCTTTCCCTGATAGTTTCTGGATGCAGACTGTCTGTGGAAAAAGAAGAATAAATACTGCTTCCAGAAACCAGGAAAGATAAAAGCTTCAGTCTGAATGTTCAGGACTGCCGTTACAGTAGCGTTCTTGTTGATAAAAGATGTATGTTTGATTTGATTTGGTTTTAAAGTATTTGACTCTGCACTTCTGTTTCTGCCCATTGCAGTAGTTTTTTGCTGCAGTTTTTATAATTGTGTCGAGGGCCGTTACTGCTAGTTCTGGCCTATATTCTAAAAAAGAAAGAAAGAAAATAAAGTTTTATTAAAGTAGTGACTGTTAATGTTGTATATTAATGCCAGAGAGAGGGAGAGATGTTTATTCATATTATAACAATGGCTTCTTGTCAGAGTCAAAAATCTGTCAACTGAAAATAAGTCTTTAAATTAGAAATTATTTCTAGACTCTTTATTTCTGTCTGTGTGCTAGAGATAGATCAACATCATTATGGAGTTGAATGCCACCATAAAAGCTGCAGAAGGATTTAGGGTTATTAGATGTAAGCATTGTAGAGTGATGCTATAAATGTAATTAAAACAGATTTATTCCACAATTTGCCTCACATAGTTTAAAACTAATTTGGGATGGGGAGTCTGGTTCAATGTCTGTCCTAAACTGTGACCACAGCATCCACTCAGTCTCTGTAAGCACGACCCCAACACTCTGCTCCTCTAGGAAGAAAGCACCATGTCCTCCACACCTGCACAAAACAACTGGAACATTTAAGAACCATTTTAGACATATTACAACTAATTCCTTGGGCAAGTAAGGCATCTAACTAACGTATAAATTGTTATCGATTACATGTAGCTGTGTGTAATCGCCCATCTTCTCACTTACTCAAGACAGGTTCAAACACTAACCGGCAGAGTCAGTGACGTCACTTTACTGATTGGCTAGAGAAAGGCAATAGGTTGAGAAGCAGTGGACCAATGCAGACTTTTATCTCGCCACTTAATCTGCATAAAACTCAGAAAAGTGAAGCTTGAATAAACAGAAAATTTAATGACGAGCAAAAAGTAGCAGAAAGAACATCCACGTAAAGTAAGCAAAAAAAATGTCTGTTTTTAATTCCTAGTGTTTCGAGTTCTTTTTTTCTTTGTTTTATTTTTTAAATTGTGTTTTCAATTCTATGATTTTTTTACGTTATGTTATTTTTTTTTTCACGAGGTATGGAAGTATAATAGTGCCAAAATTCCTGAAAGCAAAATAGCATATTGAATCACATGAACTGAATAAAAACAAGTCAATTTGCAATTTGATCTGAATGAAAAAAATCCTTATAATATTTACAAAAAAATATTCATTATTTTTCAACCTCACAAATGCAGGCTGAAAAAATTCAGGTATTAAAATCCAGGTTGAAAAAAATTCAGGTCTTAACATCCGGGCTATTACAGGAAGAGCAAATGGATTGCCGATTTCTCAGCCCGTGTCGCAATGCATTTTAAAGTGTACATCCTGCTCCCTGTGTAGTTCACTTCGCGGGGAATCACTTTGCCCATAATTAACCTTTTTAAAGTATTTTTAAGTAAGCTAAACTAACAAAAAATGAGTAAAGCCAAAAAGTAACTGAGGTCCAATCATTTATTTTATAGTAACAGTGTACCAAAACATTTGGAACATTAACAAGTAGTTTCTTTAAGGATGATGGGAAAACTAGAGAAAACTGCTGTCAGCAGAGCTGTGACATCCATGATGTCCTGACAAATATTAACAACATAGTGTGCTTTCTGTGCCTTTGTGTGCAGTGCAAAGAAAAAAAGCCACGCGGCTCTTGTAGTTTTAGCGGCTTTTAAATTGTTGATCTGAATTGTTTTTAACGCAAAAAATTGAAGCAAGTATTTGGGGATGAAGTGGTAATAGTCTGTTCACAGTCACCTTTCTTTCTCTTGCACCAATGTGTTATTTAAAGTGTTTTTTAAGAAGTCGTATATGTGGCATTAAAGTAAAGCAAGAAGCTGAGATACAACGTGCCTGTTTAAATATTTGGGGAAATTAAGCGGAGTAACATGACATTAAGTGGTAGGAATCCCAAGAGGTGAAGAGTCATGTGTTTGTGTGTGTGTTGCAGGAGGTGAGACAGAAATGTTAGTTTAGATGAAGAGGTTGTTCTCTCTGTACAACAGCAAATTAGGAAGCGAGAGAAAGGTGTTGTCTACATCGTACACTATAAAGAGCCGGTAGTGCGGGTCATCTCTCACTTATGGCCACACCACCCTGAGAACGCCTGATCTCGTCTGATCTCAGAAGCTATGCAGGGTTGGACCTGGTTAGAACTTGGAGGGTAAACCTCCTGGGAATGCCAGGTGCTGTAAGCTTTTTCACCCCCACCTTTACAAGTAATATGAAGCAGGTAATAGCATGACACCAGGTGGATGTATTAACAGCTATAGATAATTGATCAGGTTTAACTGTATAAGGACATTTTTATTTCCACTTTAGGGTTCTTTGCACTGATGAGCACAATAATTAATATAATAATATAATATATAATAATATATATAATAATAATAAACAAGAGTTTGAGGTGTTGACTTGGCCCCCAAATTCCTCAGTCCAATCGAGCATCTGTGGGATGTGCTGGACAAATAAGTCCGATCAATGGAGGTCCCACCTTGCAACTTACAGGACTTAAAGGATCTGCTGCTAACATCTTAGGGCCAGATACCACAGCACACCTTCAGGGATCTAGTGGAGTCCATGCCTTGTTGGGTCAGGGCTGTTTTAGCAGCAAAAGGGGGATCAACCCAATATTAGGCAGGTGGTCATAATGTTATGTCTGATTGGTGCCAGAATAAATTAAGTAGCTACCAGAATAAATTAAGATTATTGGAAGTGTAAGGATCTGAGCAAATTGACATGGGCCAGATTGTAATGGTTAGATGACTTGGTCAGAGCATCTCCAGAAGGTGTTGATTTGGCCTTCAAATTCCCCAGTCCTCAATCCAACAGACCATCTGTGGGCTGTGCTAGACAAACAAGTTTGATTCATTGAGGCCCACCTCCCACCTTACAAGACTTAAAGGATCTGCTGCTAATCTCTTGGTGCCAGATGCCACAGCACACCTTCAGAGGTGTTGTGGAGTCCATGGCTCGAGGGGTCAGAGCTGTTTTTGGTGGAGGATCTACAGAGTATTACGCCTGTGTTTTTTTTGTTGAAGCTGATCGCTGTATGCATGATAAATATGTGTATAAATAATATGTCATGACAAATTTATAACCTCATGAAAAAGCTAAATAAACCCTATGTAATTTCCTCCTTGTTGTTGACCACATTGACAAAAGGTGCCTTGTTGAAAATATTATAATTATGAGGTGAAAAAAACATGTAATTATAACATGAACTCTTAGGAGAGATTTCCAAATAATAATAATAATAATAATAATAATAATAATAATAATAATAATAATAATAATTCCCCTACTATGAATGTGCCACCTACAACAGGCAGTAAGATTTAAGCAGTAATTTTGCATCAGTAAAAACTTCAGCTCTTGATTTTTTTTCAGTAAGTCAAAATGAAACATCTTGATATGATTTTATATTTTAACTCAAGGAGCTTTTATTGTTATTTCAATCAGTCATATACAGCTGATGCAGTACACAGTGAAATGAAACGTGTCTCTGCTGCAGAGTCTTGTGGTCAGAGACGGTGAATTTCTCAAACTGGACAGTGACACAGCTACTGGGGATGGGAGATGAGCTTTCCCCAGCCTCTACAGAAAGTACAGAAAAAGTCATGTTACTATTTACAAGCAATTCTACTGCAACAGCGTTGTGGGCTTGTTTCTCAATCCAGATGCATTAAAGGGATCAAACATTATTGTAATATTAGCAAGGTTTTTTGCAATTCCCATAGCAAGGTGATGGAGTTATAAGCATCTGATAATTCTGTGGGTGTAAAATATTTGAGATACAGACTATTATAGGAGTAGGAAGCAGATTAAATATTTCAGCTTTAGTCATTCAATCGTTTTCCTTCAGTAACCAGAATCTTGAAATTCAACAAAAATTCCAGTTTTCTCAAGAGCGTGGATGTCGGAATAAGGACCAGCTTCATTCTTAAAGGCTCTACGTTTGTGTACAAACATTTTCTTGCATGTCTATAAATGAGCTAAACAGTCTGCCTGGTCAAAGCTATTCCATGTAAACAATTTCACTAATACAAAATTCACGTCATATCACAGATTGTTGGTTTCTACGATTACAATCTATAATCAGACTTTTCTACAGGCTGGATCTCTTAAATTTGTGAAGGCTATAAAAATCTGAATTTTGTTATTTTTCATTTTTCACATTTTAGTGAATAACTCACAGGTTCTGTCATTCTTTAAAAAGGATTATTATATATTTACATTAATGAGAAATTCATTTTGTGTGTTTGGGTTGCTTTTTAAAGGAACACTGTATATTAATGAATAGAAATGATCAGAATGAGGCTTCAATAGATGCTAATAAAATATTTTTATTGAGTTCATCTATATAGACACTACACTAAAAGGAAAAACTATTTACAGATATAGAACTATTTACAGATGATATATAAGATAGTGTCTCTACAAAGAGGGATGAGGGGGTAATTGGGGTGGTGGGATTGATATGGGAAAAGATACAAATTCTATACAGGCTAAAGATGATGTCCTTAAGTCCTGCAGACCTGTTAAAAAAGAAAAGACAGATTTAAATACAGTGTTAGCTAAAATATAACAAAATTTATTTATACCTACCTGTGGAGAAAATATCTAAAAAGTTGAAATGGAGCTGCACAAAGAAGAAAAAAAATTACATTACATATATATTACTTTACATTTGGCAGTTCTTTGATATTTAAACTAATATATATATATATATATATATATATATATATATATATATATATATATATATATATATATATATGCACACAGTAATATGTTTAATATATGTATGTATAATATGTATGCATGATTTTATGCAATGTGCCGGGCTTGGTTTCTGTTCCTCACAGACGGACACGAGTACGGTGTTTCACGCCGTCTGCGGGAAGAGTAACAGAAAACAATGCGCTGCTGTCGGTGGCAATAAACACTTGGTGCATGATCAATTGGTGCATACACAAATTGTCCATAAGCGCTTGGTGCATAAGCACATGGTGCATAAGCACTTGGTGCATAAACAAATGGTCCATAAGCGCTTGGTGCATAAGCACATGGTGCATAAGCACTTGGTGCATAAACAAATGGTCCATAAGCGCTTGATGGATAAGCAAATGGTCCATAAGCATTTGGTGGATAAGCAAATGGTCCATAAGCATTTGGTGGATAAGCAAATGGTCCATAAGCATTTGGTGGATAAGCAAATGGTCCATAAGCGCTTGGTGCATAAGCACATGGTACATAAGCACTCGGTGGATTAGTGCTTGGTGCATAAGCACTTGGTGGAATAACATTTGGTTCATATGCACTTGGTGGAATAACATTTGGTTCATATGCACTTGGTGGAATAACATTTGGTTCATATGCACTTGGTGGAATAACATTTGGTTCATATGCACTTGGTGGACTAGCATTTGGTTCATATGCACTTGGTGGAAAAACACCAAGCTTGTACAGCAGGCTCCTCTCCCATGGTGGAACATCAGGCCAGAAGTGGGTAGTGGGCGATTCCGTCATTTCACAGCTGTCCTCTTCGCAGTGCTGCTTCTCCGGTAACTGTTTGCAGAGCTGAACAATGTCGCCCACGTACAGGTATTCAGCTACCGCCAACAGATCCTTCATGTTTCTCCGCGTGATGTTTATCTGCTTGGAGTAAGCATACTGGATGATGGACCTCATGATGTTCACAGCCACATTATGGACAGTGTACACCGAGAATTCAGTGGGGCCCTTTGAGAACAGATCACTGAAATATATAGAAAAAAAAGACAAAAACTATGAGTTACTCCAATATGTCTGTATTAAAACAAACAAAGTTCAGGCTCTCAGGTCGAGTCTTTTTGTTGGGACAAACGCGTAGTGAGTAAACGGGAATCGGCGATTTAGCCATACTGATCTCCAGCATTATTAAAGTTGAAAAAGTACATAATTATAATTATGACAGCGACAAGCACAAAAAATGACACTCCTAACATAAGCTCAAAATCAGCGATAAAACACGAGCTAAGAAACAGTTAGAGAGGGTAATCTGTAGAAAGCAGTTTTTCGCTGTGGTGATTTTTTAACCTTACCTGAAAAATGTTGGGCTCAAGTCCAACATCGTCTGCTGGTGCACTGGGAAATAAACGCCTCCAGCCTCGATGATCGCGTCGCAAGGCTCCTTGCTGTAGTGGTGGTAGTTCATCCTCGTCTTCGTTGGTGATCCTCAGGAGAAATTCAGTCCACGATCTCTTCATGTATTTGTTGTAGTTGTAGTAGTCCTCAGGAGAAAGTCAATACTGAAAGTATTAAGCACTGACCATTGATTTATTGTTGTATTTTTTGCCTATCATGATCTATATCGGACGTTCGAGCAAACAGAGACATATTAACGCTCCTGTTAGTGTGATGGGGAGAGAGTTGGTTGTGTTGCATGGTGTTTTGTTTTGTGTTTGTGTATATGTGCTTTTTTTTGTGCATGCGTTTGCTTTGGGTTGTTTTGCTTTTGTGTGGGTTGCTGTGTATTTTCTTTTTCTGTTTGTAGGCAGTATTCCAAGCCACATGCTTATTTAAATGAATTGGACTAACGATGGGATTGGACGACGGGATTAGAGCGCTTTTCTATAAAAGAGCAGCTGTGATTGGGGACAGGTGTGAAGTGGCAGCACCGTTTGAGTGGAACTGGAACTGTCTTAACGAGAGGTCGAAGAAGAAGAAGAAGGAAGAAGAAGAAGAGGAGATTTTGTGCCAGCGTTTCCAGTAAGTGCTCTGTATCTGTTCGTGGAGCACCGTGGGCGAGCAGCACGCGTGATGGGTGGATGGATGGATGTTTGCGAGAGTCAACTGCGCGTGCTGCGAGACAAGAGCGAACACTGACGGGATTCTCCTGCGCATGACTACACCAGACTGGATAGCGGGGTTGGGTGATTTTATTAAATAAGTGTAATAATAAATTTTAGATCGGCCGATTTCATTTTTTAGGGTATACTAGTGTTATTGAGTAGACTGTGAATCTGTGTGGATATTAAGTGCTGTGAGACTATTACGTTGGATGCTGGCAGTGTTTTCTTATTTTCCAGCATCACCATTCCCATGGCCTTTACTGGGGAATTGAGGGTAAAAGGACGGTGGCTGTGATTTCTGATGCCCAACTGAGACTGTTTTAACTCCGGACTGCTACTGAGCATGGACTTTGGACCCTGGTTCTTTTTTTATTCTTTCCTGTATCCCTTGATTGTAATAAAGAATTGTATATTTGAGTTTTTGGCGGGTGGTGTTTTCCACTGTTCCATACCTTGATAACGAACCTATTTTGGTAGGGAGTTCCTGGGGTCTCCGTTTATACCCTAGGTGGCGTAGTCGGTTGTAATGAAGCTCTTGCAAATTTAACTTTGTGTCATAAAACCCCGGCTGACATTAGGATCACTACACAGCCTTATTTTATGAACATGTACATCTATATAATTAGTCACTTATATTTTAAACAGATACATTGTTCTAGACATATTAATATCTGAGTTGGAATTAACCCCATTCGTTTCATTTTTTACCCCATGGTGACTTTTTTTTTTTTTATGAATAGTTTTGAATAATAGGGGAATACAAAAGACATATTACAGTAAATCCACATTTTACATCAAAGATCACTTATGCATTGAGTATCCTCTTCAACAGTTGAGATGTCTTAACAGCTTTACGATTGTTCTGTATTGAAGTTAGGGAATCACAAAAACACTTTAAATCAATGGAAAACATTTGATACCGTTAACAAACATTTTGCTTTGTGTATGGGATATTTCCCAAATAAAACAATTTTTTTATGATATTGTCCATTTCCAAAATACCAGTATCACAATCCAAAAACAAGACCACTATATCTGTTATAATGACAAACTTGTGAAACAATTCAAAAACGAACCCATGATAACTTGAATTTAATTCTGCTCAATATTAATTTTCTCCCATTCTAAAAAGCAATAAATGATATATTTTGATTAGCTGCTACTGGTAATCAGAAGAATAGGGATATTCTGTAACTTTTTATGTAAAGTTATGAATAATAGTGTATGTCAAAGAGGAAAATAATCCTATAGAAGTAATAAACAGTTTAAAACAAAAACAATCATTGCATCATGTTTCATTTTATTTTTAACTTGTTAAAAATAGGGGCATGTTCTCAAATGCTCCCTTTTTCTCTGGGCATATCAGGGCAGCAGAGTCCACCATACACTCCTTAATAAACTCTCCGTCAGAAAACGGTGTATTTTTCTAGTGATTTTCTGAGATATGACATAACTTGTCTTGACAGCTGCATCTCTGGGTGTGGGAGGTTTTGTAAAAAGTCCGTGTCGGGTTTGCAGCGTGTCCAGCACAGCCTCCGACTCCTCTGCGCGCTCTTCATCAGACAAGTTCTTGTATTTCTCCTCGTGTTTGGTCACGTAGTGGCGATTCAGATTGTAATCTTTCAACACAGCGACCTGTGTACCACAAACTAAGCACACGCTTTACCTTCGATAAATACATATTTTGCAGTCCATGTCTTGTTGAAAACGCGGCATTCGGAATCAACTTTTCTTTTTTTAACGGGAGCTGACATTTTTAGGGGTATGTGACCAGCATTAACGGGCCAGCATCACCTGTTGCTCTTCAGACACACACGCACGTCCATACGGAAATAATAAACGGTGGCTAACATCACCAAACTAGTGGAGCTGAATGCCACTGAGATTAAAGAGTGCGAAGTCAAGATACAAGCCATAGAAAAAGAAATGCCTCGTTTAGTTAAAGAAAACATTGAGCTGAAAGAAAAGGTCATGGAGTTGGAACTCTACAAGAGACGCTGGAACCTTAAAATACATGGAGTGAGAAAAAAAGTGGACGAAAGTAACCTAAGATTTGCAAAGACTTGGGGATTCACTTCAAGCAGGACTTTTGGAAAGCTGACCGAGAGGCTCGCGCAGCTGCATGGCCGAGGATGGAGCAACATGGACATGTACTACAGAGGACATGTCGGATACATCACCGGTAACAGGGTTACTCTGGATTAGGAAGTACTTTGGGTTAAAGCATGTTGTTACTCTTGCAGCACAAGTTTGAGTTGTATATCTCACCGATTTTACGCTAATAGGTTCTCGTCTAACTGGAACAACCTTTTGACTTGTTTACACTTTTGCATTTAATAGGGATTGTTGGTAATTTAGTAAATTCTCAGCTCATAATCATACTGGCAAAAGCGGGTGAAAAGAAATTTTTTTTAAATATCAGTTTGTTAATCCAATATAAATACCATGTTATCTGTCTTTTCAAGTTAATATTTTAAAGTTCGAATATTCATTTTCTTATAGCTAGATGTTCTCTTGTTTCACTCAATACTAGGGGTCTAAGATTCTGTTAAAAGGAAATCTATTTTTCTTTTTTGTTAAAATGAAAAAGCGCAATGTTTTCTTCTCCAAGAAACTCATTCTGTTGACTTGGATGAAAAATTCTGGTCAAACCGATGGGGAAATAAAATACTTTTTTCTCATGGTTCTAATAGGTCAGCAGGTGTTGCCGTACTTTCAAATAATTTTCCTGGAAAGATTTTAACCACTGTTAGGGATACTTGTGGTCACTGGATAATCTGTGTTTTGGAAGTAAGTGAAAATGATGAGCAGAAACTGCTTCTCCTTCAATCCTCGTTAGACAACATTTATGTTGATAAAGCCAAAGGAGCGTATATAAGATCGAGAGCAAAGTGGATAGAGGAGGGGGAAAGGAGTTCAGCATATTTTTGTAGATTGGAAAAAAAAAGACAAGAACATAACAGTATTAAATCTTTACTGATTAATGATCAAGAATGTGCAGATCCTGAAAAGATTTCTAAGGAAATTTCTTGTTTCTACAGTAACTTATACTCCTCCTCTTATTCACATGCAGATGCTGATGCTTTCTTTGTTCACATTAAGGATTCGATCCCAACAGTAAATGAGAGTTTTACTAATATTTGTGATGCAGATATTATGGAGGAGGTGGAAAAAGCAATGAATTATTTATCATTAGACAAATCGCCTGGTTCAGATGGATTGACGAGTAACTTCTATAGGCATTTTTGGATATATATTAAAGACCTTGTTTTTCATATGTTGAAAGAAATATCTGAATCCCATATTCTTCCAACTACTATGAAGCAGGGGATTATCACTCTCATCCCTAAACCTGGAAAAAAATCCTAAATTAATAGACAATCTTAGGCCCATAACTCTGCTTAATAATGACTATAAAATTTTAACTCATTTATGCTAACAGATTAAAAATTGGAGTTTCACAGATTATTTCAGAGACACAGTCTCAATTCACAATAATATACGACTTGTGCTTGACTTACCGGATTATAATTATTTCATTGAAGATTGTTTCATTTTATTTCTAGACTTTTTTTAAGGGTTTTGACGTGATTGAACACACATTTATGTTTTGTACTTTAGAATTATTTGGTTTTGGAGAAAACTTTATTAATCTAGTTAAATTAATTTATAAAGACACAAATAGCACAGTTAGGAGGACTAAAAGCCCTTGACATTGAGTGTATTAATGCTTTTGTTAATGAATTTTATCCCTTTTCTCCAAATAAAAATTTAATATTCCAATATTTGCTTTTTTTTTTTTTTACATCATAATGTACTGTTATTATACATCACATGCACTGTTATTATAGTGTTATTATTTATGATTTACAATCTAAGAGGGCTGGTAATTGTACAGAATTGCATGTTGTTCATTTTAATTCGTTTCAATTTTTTAATTATTGTACATTATGATTTAATTATTATTCAGTTTAGCATGCTGAATTTAACTTTCACAGATTTTCGACTACTGAAGCCTCAAAAATCTTATTTTCCAGCACAGGTGTGTGTCCCTCTGCAGCTGGGGGACAGACCTGCTCCTCACCAGACCTGGTCCTCACCAGAGGGTATATATAGAAAAGACATAAAGCCATGCCATGTAATCTATAGGTTGCGTGTCAACTGACAGTGTTTTTTTAATGTTACAGATAAGTAAATGTCCAGTGCAGGCCTGTGGACACTCATCACTTTTTTTCAGATTCTCCCGCTCAAGTTATGGAGGAGAATTTGGTATGTAAATATCTCAGCATATTATATCTGAAATATCTCTCCTAAACTCTTTACCCATTGCTTACATTTTACTGCCATATATGTAGACTGTTAATGTATATTTTTTTCATGTTGTTTTAGGCATACCGGCGCAAGCTAGTGCTGTTCCCATCGAGCCTAGCACTTCTATCAAGCACGGTCCCCACACCAAACCCACATTCGGACTCTGGACATGGACCCTGGACCCTCAGCAACCAACACTCCCCAGCCCAGCAGCACTACACCCTACGTGATGGTCCATCAGCCGAGACGTGTTCCTCCAACAGCATTCAACCATCTGTGCCACTTCAACTACATGCATACATTAGGTGAGGCCAACACTTTCAGAAAGTGTGGTCGTTCTAGGACATCAGCAACTGGACATAGCCAGGACAAGGCCAGAATTTATTGTCCAGTGACAGAGACCATGACACAAGCAGTTGCTCAAAAAAAATAAGCAAATATAGATATGTTGCATATAGCGCTTGTATTCTTACAAAGTTATATGTATATTTTTATATTAAAATATTTGAAGTTTAAATATTATTTTTCTCTTTTGTTTATAGTTTAATATATTGCTATTTTATAATTTGTCCCTTGTATTTATTGTTAGGGTACATGTCATTTATTATTTGAATTGTATTTGCACATTATTCAACTGCTGCTGTACGTACTGTATTGTCTCTTTGCACTGTCTTTTGTCTTGCACTGTTTGCACCAAGTTGCACACAATGTACTTTATGTTATAGCTCTGTGTTGTTTTGTAATTATATGTTGTGTTCTGTAGCACCAGGGTCCTGGAGAAACGTTGTCTCATTTCACTGTGTACTGCATCAGCTATATGTGGTCAAAAGGACAATAAAAGCTTCTTGACTTGATTTGATTGTATTCTTTGTTTAATCATTATTTATAAGTTTCAGGAGGTTACTGCATATTTAGGTGTGTGCTTTTTTTCTTTCTTCCCCTTCTTCCCCATTTTTTTTCCTTTCTTTCCCACCCGAAACAGACTATTGTTCCCACAGACACGGACCAACACACACTCGTTTGTCCGGCGTCCTGCACACACACATGAACGGAACACAGTTTTGATATTTTTATTTATTTATTTATTTTTTTAAATTATTAAAATAAAAAGAAGTTGCGGCTCTGGAACTCTTTACCTCCAGACATCCGTAACCTTGACTCTCTGTCTATCTTTAAATCTAGACTCAAGTCTCACCTGTTTAAGCTTGCTTACTCTTCCTAATTCTTACTTGCCCTCTCACACAGTCACAATCTTCTGTATTTATTTTTTGTTATTGTTGCTTGTTTTTTGTCGTATTGTTTCTATGTGCTTTGTTTTGTAACTCATTGTTCGGTGTCCTTGGGTGTTGAGAAAGGCGCCTATAAATAAAATGTATTATTATTATTATTAAATGTTTCACTTCTGCAACATTTTATGTACGCATTTAAACAACGTGCTGTATTTTAAAGATTGTAATTTTTGTTTTTTTTGGCATTTTTGCGTTTTTGGACAGTGGCAGTGAAAACACAGGGGAGAAATGGGATGATTTGCAGCAAAGGGCCTGCGCTGGAACTGAAGCTTGACTCCCTGAATCGCAGTATGTGGTAGGCGTTCTACCAGGAGAGGCACTTGAGATGCTTGAGATGATTTTACTTTCAATTAAGGCAATATATTTCTTACTGTCTTTGTTGCAGTCATCTGCCAGCAGTTGTTCTTGAAATGGACCTCATCAATCTCTTTCCTGTTCTTCAAATCATTTCCTTTTGATCAGATCACTGGTCTTTTCCAGGATAAATATTGGTAAGTGGTTGTACATGTGACTGGTTACTGGTCAGTGTTGTAGTAAATTTGATTATTGCTTCAGTGGAGGCAACTGTGTTTAGACTTCATGTCAACAGACATAAAATAAATGCTTATGATGACTTATATGAAATGTTTCTGAAATGAGAACTTTCTCCCTAAGACCATCAGTTATAAAAATAACCTGCAAAACTATATTAATTATTTAATTAATGAATAAATATTGCCTTCATTAATGTATAATTCATTGGAGCAAAGTTTAACATATTTGAACCACTTATTTAACAACTAGAAGGCTGTTTGTCTCTCTGTAGGCATCATGCTCAAACACTGCATCAATCCAACATGTGCTTTGTGTATGTTTTCTGGCTGCAGAGAGGATCAGATCAGCCCACAGTGGACAACATGCGAGTCCTCTACACTGAATATATACATGTTTTCTTGCTTTAGTCTGACTGAGATTTTTGTGCCTTGGTTTACAATGGACCTTATTCACTTAGTAATTAATCATAAAAAGTTGTTGACAGTAAAATCTAGGCAAACCAACTGTAATGCAATATGTGTTGTACTGTATTTTTTACGGTAAAATTCTGGCTAAATTTGAACTTTACAATAAAATACCATAATGATATACAGTTGTGTTGTGGTTTTTATCTGAGAAAGACTGTAATTAGGTTTACAGTATATTTATTTTACAGTAGTTTAGCTTACTTCAGCGTCAACCAGAAGCTGAAGCAGCTGGAATCCCAGAGTACAGATGGGTCACACTGTGTGTCTGCCATGTTGCTTGAATTTGACCAATGATTTGCTGTGTATGGTGATGAGTTCATCTTCTATGACTACAACAACCCGCTGTGTTTGCCTGAAGATGTCCTCCCACAGAGCTTTGACCTCGTTGTTGCAGACCTGCCGTACCTATCCGAGGAGTGTCTGAGCAAAGTGGCACAATCAGTAAAATACCTCACCAAGAGTAAAATCCTGCTGTGCACAGGTTAGTGGAGTAGAGCTCAAACAAAGCGCAACAAAATCACTTCTAAATTATTAACTCATAACATGCAGCGTTTTTGGCCTTACTTCTGTCATTGTAATTTCAGGGGCTATTATGCAAGAGCATGCAAGAAAACTCCTGGATGTGAAGATATGCAGTTATCTACCCAAACAATCACAACCTCGCCAACGAGTTCAGGTGTTATGTTAACTGTGAGTCAGGTCTCCTCTAGGCTTGGAGCGAGACCTTAAAATAAGGCTCATTACGACTTATGGACAATTTAATTGGTCCTAATTTGTTATGGGATTATTTCCTCTGGTTTATCATAACTGGATGGTGTGATATTTTAATGCTTGACCAATGCTTGATTTTTTTTTTTTTTTTAAATCAGGATTAATCTTAATTGTACATATTACAGACAATAGCATTCTGACTTGGTGAAAGCAAATGCATTTATGATGCTTACTATGGTAAATAAAACATAATACATTTACACCCTGTTTCAATGTTCAAACCCAATCAAATTCAGCCTCCATGTTAGCTCAAAACACATCACATCTGAAACCATCACTTCAATCCCATCTATATTATTACAATTTTAAATAAAAACAGCTTAATCATATGCATGCATGCACACACAGTAATTCTGATAAAAAATATATGCAAGATAAGCCTACATATACTTGTATCACCTGTCCAGTGCAGTCAGATCTGATTGTGTAATTCTTTCAGCAGCTTTATAATGATAACCAGTCTCCACAATAACACACACACACACACAAAGGCTGAGCATGTGCTTTTTGATTAAACAGCACCCCTGTGGTTCAGTTTGTAACTTTTTTTCGCCTGTTGGAGTTTTGCACATCTCTCCTTGTGCTCTGGTTGCTCCTCTGTATGCTCTCCTGCTGCTTGAGTGCAGGTATGCACGTGCAGCCCACCTGTATGGACTCATAGCTCTCAGTGTAGGAGCGGCGTCCCCCGACACACGAGCCTGAGCGGCGCAGCACGGCGGTGGGCACAAACACCGGGACACTGCGGTAGTCTTCACTCTCCTCACCGTTCGGCCCCGTCAGACAGCCCCTACGTAGGCAATAGGCTTCAGGGATAAAGCGGGGATAGCGCGATGGGTCGCGTCTCAATCTGAATTCAGAGATAATTTAGCTTATTATTTATTTATTTATTTGAAGAAGCCGTATTTCTGTGAGTACACGCTACCTGTACGCCCATGGTGAAAGAGTCACCAGCATGCTGGACCCCTTGACGCTCCGCAGGAGACCCGATGACGGGCAGCTCAGGTTCTGAGGCTCTGCTGTGAGTTGGAGTGTGTGATGGAAAGTGCTGAGCACTCCGATGGAGAGGCGACTGAACCTCTGCTCCAGGATCTCCTCGGGAAGATCTGCACACACTCTCCGGTTCCTTTTCCCTCCTCCCCGTGCCGCGCAGCTCACCACCACCACGACAAGCAGCACCACTTCTACAGAACTTCTCCTGCAGCC
This sequence comes from Hemibagrus wyckioides, assembly GCF_019097595.1. NCBI lineage: Eukaryota > Metazoa > Chordata > Actinopteri > Siluriformes > Bagridae > Hemibagrus > Hemibagrus wyckioides. The sequence goes on along the minus strand of NC_080720.1, from coordinate 20,497,906 downwards.
ATGCTTCCGCTCAGTCCAGCTTAAACTCTTAAACCAGTTCACCCAATGCACATCTGTAATCTTAAACGAGTTAAGACTATTATATGATTTTTTTTTTTTTAAATTCTCGTTTTGGCGTTGCGTAGCTTCTTCAAGCCGCTTTTCTTGCTTTGATTATGTTTCTTGCGCCTCGAATGTTTCTTCTCAAACACTGTGTATCGTTTCGATAGAGCGCGATATTCCTACATTTACCCGCATTATTTGGCAAATTATTGAAGTAAGGCTTCTGTTTTCTAAACTCTCATATCGGTGCGTGAAAACTCCCAGATTGCCGTCACTTTCTGTCAGTCGTGTCACCAGGTCCCTCAGTGCCAAGTTCTCTGAGAGAAGATTTGAACAAGGTGGGAGAGACAGACTGGGATGCTTAACGTTCATCCAAACATACTTCAATCTTGTGAAGCAAGAAATTCCCATTCCAAACAATTAGATGAGCTAAATATGCAAAACAGAAGTGCAACAAGGCTAATTTAATAAGGAAAGTTTATTGTCTCCACAAACATTTAGATACACTATATTGCCAAAAGTTTTGGGACACCCCTCCAAATCCTTGAATTCAGGGGTTGGGCTCGGCCCCATAGTTCCACTGAAAGGACCTCTTAATGCTTCAGCATACCAAGACAAATATTCCCATAAACCAGGGGTGTCCAATCTTGTCCAGAAAGGGCCGGTCTGGGTGCAGGTTTTCATTTCAACCAAGCAGAAGCTACACCTGATTCTAACTGGCTAATCACCTGATCTTGGCTTTCAGTAGACTCAGGTGTGGCTTCTGCTTGGTTGGAATGAAAACCTGCACCCACACCGGCCCTTTGCGGATAAGATTGGACACCCCTGCCATAAACCTTGTGGAAAGCCATCCCAAAACTTTTGGCAATATAGTGTATGACAGGAACACTGTTAACTAAATGCATATGATGAGAGCAGAGTACAAAAATAGCCCATCTGCTAAATGGCTAAAACAGCCCAACATAGGAAGCATCACCTCAAGCAAGGTCAACATAGGAAGCATCTGGAAATATGATGGCAGTAGTGTGTTCATTTGTACATTCTCAGAAAGAGTAATATTGCTTTGGCATGATACTGAGGTGTTCCCCAGATCACATCTATCCTATGAAAAGCTAGCAGACACATGTTAACAGTTTAACGTTGATCTGTAAAATGTGTCAATGTAACAAGGAATGTATTGTAGCTGGGCCAGAAGCAGAAATGCCAGGCTGACAGAATCTACAGACTCGTGTAGCAAACAAGATCTTGCATCTTTATGTTAAGAGTGAGTAAAAGATTAATCAACAGTTTGGGTAAAGAACAACTTAATGTTAGAGTATATAGAGAACTGATCTTGCCTCTACCTTGTCTCCATAGGCTATTAAGGTCACCATTAATGTATATATGTATATGTCACACCCATATTTTACAGAATGTAAAATGACAAAATTCCAATTAGGAATCTTTTTTAGATGGTTCATATGATCAAAAGATTAAAGTCACTGCTCACCAGTGTCCGCCGGGATGCTTGCTTCATAAGGTTCATGGGCTCCTGGAAGTGACCTCAGCTTGACATCTAGCCTTTCCCCTTTAGCACTTGCACCATGGCTGCTCTGTCCACTGTCTAACACACAAACTCAGAGATGTTGGAGCATCACATCATAGTTTCAGGGTTTGGGTTTTGCTTGCTCCAGTTACTGCCTGTGCTGGTATTCTCCCTGTGTCAGTATAGATTTCCTGGAAAAAAAATTCCCAAGAACATGCCAGTAGATGCACTGGCTCTGACAAATTGTTCTCAAATTGCTGTTGTTCCAGCCAGAGTGTATTTCCATCTTGTACAGTGTTCAGGGTTAATTTTTATTTTGATTTTTATTTTGAAATATTTTTTTTATTGAAAATCTGTCATTTTGTGTTTGTTTTTCCAAAATCTGTGACGTCATTGATAAACTTGGCAATTAAAGAGTTAAAATCCTGGAATTTTTTTGAAAATTTTGTAGTTTTGATTAGAACTGAAGTTATTTAACAGATTTATGCAAAAAAAAACTTTAAAAAAAATATTAATCTGATATATTTTTACAGAGTTTATTTTAGTGGCTTTTTTCGTCCAGCAAGGTAACAGGAGAGTAGTCAATTTGCAAACAGTAAACTAAAGACTTCTGAAAATTTTTAAAATCATATTTTGGAACTACATGTCAAAATAAGGGTTCCCACCAGAAACCATTCAATTTGCTGAAACACAGGGAAAGTTACAACCAAAATAAGACTGAAAAGTGGACGAAAACGTCTACAACGTCACAGGAGGAAACCCTCCTAGCCTCCCACCATTCACTGTAATATTTGTTAGGCCAAATACAGTGCTGTATTAATTTCTGCTGTTTCTGAGGCCATGCAGCATCTTAATTGGAATAAATGCAATTTAAATAACCATATATCTATACATATATAAAATATTTAAACATCATAGACTGTTAGGACAGATAATGAGTCTGTATATGATTTTTCTGTAAGATTTCTTTTGTTTTTTTTTCTAAGGAGCTATGGCAGCTAGAGTACATCAAAGCTTTCGGTGAAGATAATTCCTAATTTCAAAGAAATGGAATGCACAACTGAGATATAGAGAGATAAAATTATTATTATAGAGATATTATTATAGAGATATTATTATTATTATTATTATTATTATTATTATTATTATTATTATTATTATTGAAATACACTAGATTAATCATTCATTAATCATGACATTCATCTCAGTCCAAGCTTATCAGTGGCTACTTTGCCAGTGAGAGGTTGTCAGATGGATTAAAAAAAAATTCTCCTCCCTGCTCTATACACACTCACTTAATGCCTCTACTTGAGTGCCTTTTTCATGTCTTGGATCCAGCTGTCTGTACAGCATTGGGTAGAACTGTGTCTTACTGTGGAGAACATGCTCTCATCGCTGACGGTGTCGGCTCTGAGAGAATTGGTTTGGTTTTTCTTTTTCAGTCCCTTTTCTCTATGGCTTTAGATAAATTTGCTCATTTATTTAAAGTGCATCCACACAAACGAGCAACCACCAGCAAGGAAATAAGACTGCAGATTTGCTGAGACTATAAACCTACATAAACCCATACTGGTAAATAATAAGAGTCACTTTCCATGTGTCCCAACAAAACCCAGAGCTGCATGTCCAAGTGTGTGGGACTGGTTGCTTCTGTTTAAGCTTAGAAACATCAACTCTGACAGTTTACAGGTAATGTTTACCTTTTTTCATTTTTTAAAACTTTTTAAAATCCTGTAGAGTAAATCTAGAGTCTGCTATAAGCAGCTGAGAGCTGTCTTAGATCATTAAAATGGATTTATTCTCATGAAATAGTAGCTTTTTAAATGAGCACACACTGAATCTGAGGCTACACACCTTCCTATTTGTGAAGAAAGTGTACTTGCATTGCATTTAAAGGACAAGGACATTAATATTTGTAACCCAGTAGGTGATATAAGGGTTAAATTTCCTAGGGGTGTGTCCTTGCCTTATCTTTCAGGTGATGCAATGTGTAAATTATGCATTTTGGCTGTGTTTGGATATCAGTGTTTTGTTTTTTGCATGCATGTTAAAAGAATTGTATTATATTGATGTTCATGTGTAAAAATGTATGAGTGTGTGACTAATATCGACCAGTAAGAAACGGGCTGAAAGGTTAATGATGGAATGTAAGACCCGATGCACAAGGTGAAGGTCCCCTTTTTGTTGTTGTTGTTGTGGATGTGTATATGTATGTAGTATGTAAGTATGTGTGCACACCAGCCATGGATTGTGAGAAGGTCTGTGTATGGGTGTGTGTAGTTGGTCTGTCAGTAAACAGGTAATTTGACTGTTGATTTTCCAGGGTTAAGTTAGGTGTGTTTGGGAAGGTGGGCTAGTAGGTTGGATAGGAAGGTAAATGGGTAGATGGATGGTTAAGTTAGATAGAGACGTAGGCGTGGGTTGGTGGGGCAGTAATCAGGTGGGTAGGCAGGGGGTTGCTTATTCGGGTTTGGTAAATGAGCAAGGCAGATGGGGCTTTAGACAGGTGGGGTAAGTAGGTGGTGGCTGGGAGGTTCGGGCTTGTGATTTAGGCAGGGCAGGTTTAGGCTGGTCAGGATAGGTGGGCAGGAAAGGTGAGCTTAATAGGCATGGCAGGATGAACTGGGTTTAAATCAGGCAGGGTGGGTATATGGCAGTGGAGTGGGTGGGTACAGTAGACTTGGCAGGATTGGGTGGTAGGAGGAGGCTGGGTTACTGTATAGGCTGTGTGAGACAGGAGGGCAAGGTAGACTAGATGGGATGAGTTGGTCTGCTAGACCGGGCAGGACAGGCGGTGGTGGTGGGACAGGCAGTGGTGGTAGGCTGGGCAGGGAGGGTGGATGTATTTAGGTGTTTAGGTTGGGGCAGGTACATGTGAGGTGAGGCTGGGAAGGGAATGTGGGTTTTTGACAGGCCGTGCATGAGAGAGCTGGGCGGGTGATGGTGCGGGCCCTGTGGGTACGGAGCAGGGTAAGGGTGAGTCACGTTTCATTTTTATAGGTTTCTTGTGGAGGCCTGTAATTTTACTCTAGTTAGGAGTTCGAGTCCGCTCTGGTCAGCCGTGCTGTTCTGTTTTCAGTATGGGGCTTCAGTTAACTTTTTTGTTTTCTTTTTTAAATTTTTTTGGATTTTTGTATATTACTGGGCTACTGAACCTCTCTCTATTAGCTTTTTTTAGCTATTTAATCTAAAATATGCCCCAAACTGAAAATGCCTGAAATGCCAACATTTTCGGCATTTTAATAGATCTAGTTTATAATCTTCTCTAAGGGCTTTATTTTCCCCCTTGTCTTTTCTTCAATCACACTTTTAAAAATGACTAATTATTAAATTGCTAAAATTGGTATAATAGGCAAGATGCCCACAAAGCCCTAAATTGACTGCCACTTACCTGTCTCTATTCACTGCTGCTGTTACTCTTCTTTCATTCTTCAAAACAGACAGCTTGTGATTGCCTCTCCTGTGATCGCCCTGATGAGACGATTACTCCTGGTCCGAATATTTTTTTGAGCTTTAAATCTATTTGAATGTCTTCCACATGGGTAAGTACAATATATTTACTCTGTCCTCTGCTTCTTCCTCTCTTTTATCTTTTCCTCACTTGCTGGCATTGCCTGAGGCTCCCAGTTTACTTCGTCCACCACAGGACATAAGAATTTTTTAAAACATGTATAGGTGGAAAGTTGTGCAAAATTAAAAGAAATCAAACTTAAAACATAGTTTCTAAGCCCATAACCCACCTTCCTACAAATTTATCCTTCAATAGTTAATCTTCAACCTTTTTACTTCCCCAGGATGAAGCTGTGCACTAACCTTGGCCAGTATGAGAGATCAACAATGGAAAAGAGCATGGAACACAGACAACAGAGACACATGCTTATCGGTACATCATATACTTCCATATATTGGTATATATTGTTGTAAATATAATATCCAGGCCATTTTAGTGACTTTAATTCAGTTTTATTCAGGCACAGTCTTAATTCACAACATTCTCAAGAATATTTGCAAATTTTCAGGAAATTAATTCATTTTGCACGACAAGAACAAATTTTGTAAATTACACAGTAAAGTAAATTTTGTAAAGTTAATTTTTCTACCAAGAGGTTTTTAAGCCATTTTATGACATTTCCAGCAGGATTGGTAAATGGTGTAATGTCCATCTTCAGCCATACATTATGTTTACCCAAAGAACTGGTCAGAGCACCTGGAGTCTGATCTGCGATATACATGAACTGTGTTTTACCTCCTGTTTTCTTATAAGCAATTGCTTTTGGCTACAAGCAATGTCTGTTTAACTAAGCTAGCTTAGCTGTTTAGCTAAGCAGCCTTATAATGCACTCAGAGATCACCCTCTCATTACACTTTAGGCTGCACTACAGTCTGGCTTTTTTCTTTTCACCCTGTACAGACATCAACCACATGGTCATGCATGATTTTGGAAAATTATGACAGATGCATTTCTCATATACACTATATTGCCAAAAGTATTCGCTCACCTGCCTTGACTCACATATGAACTTAAATGACATCCCATTCCTAATCCATAGGGTTCAATATGACGTCGGTCCACCCTTTGCAGCTATAACAGCTTCAACTCTTCTGGGAAGGCTGTCCACAAGGTTTAGGAGTGTGTTTATGGGAATTTTTGACCATTCTTCCAGAAGCGCATTTGTGAGGTCACACACTGATGTTGGACGAGAAGGCCTGGCTCTCAGTCTCCGCTTTAATTCATCCCAAAGGTGTTCTATCGGGTTGAGGTCAGGACTCTGTGCAGGCCAGTCACATTCATCCACACCAGACTCTGTCATCCATGTCTTTATGGACTTTGGTCACTGGTGCACAGTCATGTTGGAAGAGGAAGGGGCCAGCTCCAAACTGTTCCCACAAAGTTGGGAGCATGGAATTGTCCAAAATGTCTTGGTATGCTGAAGCATTCAGTGTTCCTTTCACTGGAACTAAGGGGCCAAGCCCAGCTCCTGAAAAACAACCCCACAGCATAATCCCCCCTCCACCAAACTTTACACTTGGCACAATGCAGTCAGACAAGTACCGTTCTCCTGGCAACCGCCAAACCCAGACTGGTCCATCAGATTGCCAGATGGAGAAGCGCGATTGGTCACTCCAGAGAACGCGTCTCCACTGCTCTAGAGTCCAGTGTCAGCGTGCTTTACACCACTGCATCCGACGCTTTGCATTGCACTTGGTGATGTATGGCTTGGATGCAGCTGCTCGGTCATGGAAACCCATTCCATGAAGCTCTCTGCGCACTGTTCTTGAGCTAATCTGAAGGCCACATGAAGTTTGGAGGTCTGTAGCGATTGACTCTGCAGAAAGTTGGCGACCTCTTCGCACTATGCGCCTCAGCATCCGCTGACCCCGCTCCGTCAGTTTACGTGGCCTACCACTTCATGGCTGAGTTGCTGTCGTTCCCAAACACTTCCACGTTCTTATAATACAGCTGACAGTTGACTGTGGAATATTTAGGAGCGAGGAAATTTCACGACTGGATTTGTTGCACAGGTGGCATCCTATCACAGTTCCACGCTGGAATTCACTGAGCTCCTGAGAGCAACCCATTCTTTCACAAATGTTTGTAAAAACAGTCTGCATGCCTAGGTGCTTGATTTTATACACCTGTGGCCATGGAAGTGATTGGAACACCTGATTCTGATTATTTGGATGGGTGAGCGAATACTTTTGGCAATATAGTGTATTTTGCTATATCATAGATAGATAGATAGATAGATAGATAGATAGATAGATAGATAGATAGATAGATAGATAGATAGGTAGATACAACTTTATTGTCATTGCAAAGTACAGGGACATAGCAACAAAAATGCTATTTAGCATCTACCAGAAGTGCAAATAGTAGAAATTGTGCAAATGAACAAGTGCAGATAAATATGTAAATATGTACATCGATAAATAAGGCTATGTTAGAGTGTGCATAGAAAAGTATGTGCAGGTAGTATTTACAGCAGATAAAGTGACAGGTGTAATTATAATTGTGCTAAAAATGTGTGCATTATGTACATTATGACTTCTATGCTCGGTTTGAGGCACAGAACAACACAACAGCGAGGAAGACCATCCCTCCTCCTAATGACCCAGTGCTTTGTCTCACCACGGCTGACGTGAAGAGAACTCTATACAGAGTTAACCCACGGAAGTCCGCTGGACCAGACAACATTCCTGGCAGAGTTCTCAGGGAGTGTGCGGAGCAGCTAGCAGATGTCTTCACTGACATCTTCAACATCTCGCTGAGCAGCTCCATCATCCCTACGTGCCTCAAGACAATGACCATCGTCCCTGTGCCAAAGAAGTCCACGGTTTCCTGCCTCAATGACTACCGTCCCGTTGCACTCACACCAATCGTGATGAAATGCTTCGAGAGGCTCGTCATGAGGCACATCAAGTCACAGCTACCACCCTTGCTGGACCCCTTGCAGTTTGCGTATCGTCCTAACCGTTCCACGGAAGACACCATCACCACAACCCTCCATCTGGCCCTCACACACCTGGACTGCAAAGACTCCTACGTTCGAATGCTGTTCATAGATTTCAGTTCAGCATTCAACACAATCATCCCTCAGCAGCTGATTAAGAAGCTGAGTCTCCTGGGCCTGAACACCTCTCTCTGCAACTGGATCCTGGATTTCCTGACTGGGAGACCTCAGTCAGTCCGGATCGGGAGCAGTATCTCCAGCACCACCACACTGAGCACTGGAGCGCCTCAGGGCTGTGTGCTCAGTCCATTGCTGTTCACTCTGCTGACTCACGACTGTGCAGCAATGCACAGCTCCAACCACATCGTCAAGTTCGCTGATGACACGACCGTGGTGGGTCTCATCAGCAAGAACGACGAGTCAGCATACAGAGAGGAGGTGCAACATCTAACAGCCTGGTGCAGAGCCAACAACCTCTCCCTGAACGTCGACAAGACCAAAGAGATGGTTGTTGACTTCAGGAGAGCACAGTGTGACCATTCTCCGCTGTCCATCGATGGCTCCTCTGTGGAGATCGTCAAGAGCATCAAATTCCTTGGTGTCCATCTGGCGGAGAACTTCACCTGGTCACTCAACACCAGCTCCATCACCAAGAAAGCCCAGCAGCGCCTCTACTTCCTGAGGAGGCTGAGTAAAGCCCATCTCCCTTCCCCCATCCTGACTGTGTTCTACAGAGGGACCATCGAGAGCGTCCTGAGCAGCTGCATCACTGCCTGGTTTGGGAACTGCACCGTCTCAGATCGCAAGACCCTTCAGCGGATAGTGAGGACAGCTGAGAAGATCATCGGAGTCTCTCTCCCCTCTATCACAGACATTTACACCGCACGCTGCATCCGCAAAGCCATCAGCATTGTGGCTGACCCCACACACCCCTCACACACACTCTTCACCCTCCTGCCACCTGGAAAGAGGTACCGGAGCATTCGGGCCCTCACAACCAGACTGTGTAACAGTTTCTTTCCTCAAGCCATTAGGCTCCTCAACACCCGGGACTGAACTGTTCTACACTCTCACACACACTCTCACTCAGGACTGAACTGTTCTACACTCTCTCACACACACACACACACTCTCACTCAGGACTGAACTGTATATTAACTCTCTGTCTCTCTCACACACAGATACACACACTCTCTCTTGACTGTGTGGACGCACACACACACACATAATCTATACTGTTCATTACTTACTGCACTACCTCTACCTGTCATCCGCTGCTATAGTTATACTTATGTTTATTCTATTTGCACTACCTCAACTGCTGCTGTGTATTTTTGCACAATATTTTTGCACAATACTTTTTTTTTTCTACATCATTTCACTTTATCTATTTTATTTCACTTACATTCCAGTACACGTTCTTTTATTTCTTTTCAGCGCTAAGTGTCCTGTGTTCTTTTGTGTTGTCTTTATTGTAGTTATTGTCTTTTTTGCACTGTCTTGTCTATGCTCTGTTTGCACCTAGCTGCACACTGTGCACTTTACGTGGCTAAGACAAACTTCTGTCCTAGCTCTGTGGTGTTGTTTGTTGTTTTGTACTGAACTAGTAGTTGTATGTTTATGTAGCACCAGGTCCTGGAGAAACGTTGTTTCATTTCACTATGTACTGCGCCAGCTATATGTGGTTGAAATGACAATAAAAGCTTCTTGAATCTTGAATCAATGTATGTACAACAGTAACAGATAATATACAGTGAATATACAGATAGTATATGGTATGTATAAATAAAGTATATATAAATGTATATAAGTAGATAGACAGATGGATAAAAGAACTAGGTGTAATCTATGAATTGGACAATATGTACATTAATTATATTACACAGTGAGAAAATATACCAGAATGTACAACAGAATGTATAACAGTGAAAAATATTATATTAACAGAATGTACAGGGTGGAGCAGAACTGTAAAGTGGTAAGTGTAGTAAGACATGAGTGTCCTAGCGATGTAGTGTAGAGTTCAGTAGATTTATGGTTGAGGGAAAAAAACTGGCCCTAAACCTGCTGGTTCTGGTGAGGATGGACCTGTATCTCCTCCTGGATGGAAGGAGGTTGAACAGTTTATGACTCGGGTGGGAGGAGTCCTTGATTATTTTGTGTGCTCTGCGCAGACATTTACTGTGGTGAAGAGACTTAATGGCAGGTAGTTGGGTGCCGATGATGCGTTGGGCGGTTTTCACAACCCTTTGCAGTGATTTTTCACACACTGTGGAGCTGCCATGCCACACTGTGATGGAGCTCGTCAAGATGCTCTCAATGATGCAGCGGTAAAAGTTGGTCAGGATCTTGGGGGATAGGTGAACTTTCTTCATTTACCCTCTGCCCTGATAACATGGTTTGATCCCTACTAAGGTGATTTCTTGTTTGACCCTATTACTTGATGACTGACCAGCACCTTACATTTACATTTACAATTACATTTCTGGCATTTAGCAGACACTCTTATCCAGAGCAACATACAAAAGTGCTTTAAGTCACTACCACTGAAAACATTAACACTGGTTCAATAGGTTACAGACTTAGGATACCATTAGCCTAAAATTGGATTTTTTTTAACCATATAACAATACATAAACAGGGAAAGATAAGAGCTAGTTTAAGTGCCTCAGGAAAAGGTAGGTCTTAAGACGTCGTTTGAAGAAAGTCAGAGACTCTGCTGTACGGACATCTAGGGGAAGTTCATTCCACCACCTCAGTGCCAGAACAGAGAAGAGTCTAGATGAATACCTACCTTTTACCCTGAGAGATGGTGGGACCAGTCGGGCAGTGCTAGTGGATTGGAGGGAGCGAGGTGCAGTGCGAGGAGTAATAAGGTCTTTGAGGTAAGGTGGTGCTGGTCCATTCTTTGCTTTGTAGGCAAGCATCAGTGTTTTGAATCTGATGTGTGCAGCTACCAGAAGCCAGTAGAGGGAACGCAGCAGTGGGAGAACTTAGGCAGGTTGAAAACAAGCCGTGTAGCTGCATTTTGGATCATTTGCAGTGGATGAATTGCATTCAGAGGAAGACCTGCCAGTAAAGAGTTGCAGTAGTCCAGTCTCAAAATAACCAGAGACTGAACAAGCACTTGAGTAGCCTGTGTGGATAGAAATGGTCGGATCCTTCTGATGTTGTACAGAAGAAACCGACATGAGCGTGTCACATTGGCAACATGGGAGGAAAAGGACAGTTGATTGTCCATGTTTACCCCAAGGTTGCGAGCAGTGGCTGAAGGGGAGATCGAGTTGTTCAGAGACGATGCAAGATCCTTGGCTGGGGATGAATCACCCAGGATGACCAGCAGTTCAGTTTTGCTGGGATTAAGTTTCAGCTGATGATCTGTCATCCAAGATGAAATGTCCGCCAGACACGCTGAGATTCGGGCAGAAGCTGTGGTATCTGAGGGAGGGAAGGAGAAGATAAGTTGGGTGTCATCAGCATAGAAGTGGTATGAAAAGCCGTGTGAGGATATAACTTTGCCAAGAGTGTGAGTGTAGTGGGAGAAAAGGAGAGGACCAAGTACTGAGCCTTGTGGGACACCAGTAGAGAGTCTGCGTGGGGCAGATGTCAATCCCTTTCATGTTACATGATATGAGCGACCATCCAGGTAGGAAGCAAACCAAGGAAGCATGCTGTTCCACAAATTCCAAGACTCCTGAGGGTGGACAAGAGAGTCTTGTGGTTAACTGTGTCAAAAGCTGCAGTAAGGTCAAGGAGGATGAGGACCGATGACAAAACTATCAGATAAGGTAACAAAACAGTATTAAGAGTCAAGTGTATGTAACATTTTGAACTGCTTCTTTAAGTGACTCAGATATTATATTGTGTTGTGGACTGATATGTACCATTCACTGGACCATTCAGTTTTACACAATTTTATTGTTATTATATATTAGTAATTGGTAATCATTGTAAATTGTAACTATAAAGTGTTGTGTGTGTTCATTTCTTAATCTTTTATTTTTATTTATTGGTGCAGCAAGCTGTTACAAACCTTGTAAGTAAAACTGACCTAGCTAGTTAAGACTTAAGCGCTTTTTGTCGCGACATGGCAGACATTACTGATTTTGGACTTTGGTGAAGTGTTTTAATGCTCTTGTCACTGAGAATGACCAATTTTCTGTTGCCAGTAGTTACCATGCACTGGTCAGGTCTCTACAGTGACATTCGAATTTGTTACGCAACAGAACAGAACCAGAACAGGATCAGGTCAGGTGACCAACGTGACTGTTATTATTCACCAAACTGCTAGCGAGAGACCATCATGAGTGTATTTCATGAGAAAATGTTGAAAGAAAGTTTGCCAGAGTTGTTGAACAAGGCCATCAGCAGTGAAGGGCACAATGTGAACTTTAAAGCCCTACTCCTTCTGCTGCTCGATTTAGTGAACTGGCATGGTGCCAAGAGTGAGACAGTGGTCAAGATGGAGACAGCAGGGAGACAGTGGACAGCGGGGAGACAGCGGACAGGATGGAGACAGCGGGGAGACAGCGGACAGGATGGAGACAGAGGACAGGAGGGAAGTGGACATTGGCCAAGACGTGGATGAGTCGCAGCCGCTGAGCCTCTTCATGTCGGACACGAGCAAACAATTGGAGGACAGCGAGCAAGCAGTGTCCAAGGTAAGACCTCATTCACTAGCCATTCCTCTATCATCTGAACTTCCGTTTATTGTCCAGCAGAAATCTAACACTAGACAAATACCTGTAATGTTTTCTACCAAGTTTTACGTTAATCACTGTGATGTTGAAATGTTTAACAATTTGTCTGAGAAATCTTAGTGTAGAAACTTAAACTGAAACCTTAACAAGTATCTGAAGACCCATATGTTCTGTTGTCAGTTTTCAAGGTTCATGCAAGAATCAAGAAGAGAAGAGAATAAAGAGAATCAGAAGCTCAAGAAGGAGACAAACAAGCTGAAGAAAGAAGTTCACTTCAAAATCAGCTTAGTCAGGTGACCACCTACATATACTTCACTCCTTTTTATCGACTACATTCAACATAGTTAAAATTAGAACATCAATTCATACTGAAGTCTGTTCATTTGCAGAGAGTGTAACACAGTTTACACAGTAAACAGTAGAATGCAACAAAACCTGAACCTGTTCATAATGTGTTCCAGCGTGTGACTTTTGAAGACATGCGAGCGGCTCTCGTCATCAAGAGACAAAACATGCTGAAGGTAAGAAGATGGATTAGCACTATATGCAATTCGTGCAGTTTGAATAGATAATACTTTAGAAAACCTGCTTAATTAAAACAGATTGAATAGAATGTGATAATTTACTGAAATTATCATAATATACCATCCGAGATGTTTAGCAAACAAATGCTTGATTCAGTTGCTTGATTGCATTGCATGCAGTCCTAATTTAGAGAATTGTGTCCTCTCCAGATTACATAATGTTGAATGTATATATTCCATTTCCATACAGGAACTGAAAGACAGCATCACTGGCACCAGGTTCTCAGATACAAGTAGAGAGATTAATATCTCTCCAACCACAAGGGACTCTTTAACAAATTAGATGGAGCCCTGTGCCAGGTCAGCAGTAGGGCTGAGCAGTACCCAGAGTCACCCGAAGCTCTGCTGGAGATGCAGAAAAGCCTGGAGGCTCGTGTGGTTTGCCTGGAAGGTGACATGCTTATGCAACTACTAAGACAAGACAAAACTATTGGCAGTATATTGGCATATAACATAATATGAATTTTATTAACTACAGTTTGACAACTATGTTTAAAAGACTAATTACAGTAGAGAAAGTCTTATAGATTAAAACATTAAAACAACACATTTCATATACTGTGATTTGTCTGATATTTAAGTCTTATTGTCCCTTTTTCTGCTGTGCATATGTAGCTGGTCCAAATCTGGGTATTAACACATGTATTAATGGTTCTGTATTTGATTTTTTTTTTTTGCTTAGGAGAAAGAGAAAACATGCTGGAGGAGTTTTCAAAGTTTCAGGTGACAGTCAGCCAGAGCAGAGGCAGTATCTCTGGATTTAGAGCAGCATCTTCATTTGCAAACAGCTGACTTCAGGTAAATTCCATTCTCAGGCTACAGGAAGCAACATTGGGAACAGTTGTAGATCCTTCACTTACTTAGAAATGTTAACATTAAATTTTATATATAAGAATCTGAGGATGTATTTTTATATATGCAAATTAAAATATTATTAGCTAGGGGTACTTGGATATGCAAATACATATGCACTTGTAACCTTTAACTCTGTGTAAAACTAAACAAAGTTTTTTTCATAAAATAAGAAAATATATATATTCAATATAAAAATAGTACTGATAGCACACAGAAAATAATAGAAATAAAGTCATAGTGTCATTATAGGGAACATATACAGCACTTTATATGGGCGAAAATCGACTTGCGTTGCATCTCTTGGAACCAATTAACGATGTAGGGCGGGGTATGACTGTATATCTATTGTAACAACCAGACTCAGAGGCAGAGAGACAATCCAAATGTCGGTTTTATTCACACAGGCAGAGAGGAGGTGAAGAGCAAATCAGGTGAAGCAAAATAAACGGATACGGCACAAATACCTAAACAGACTTAATACTTGCCGCGGCCCTCAGCGAGTGAGTGCTTTAAATAGACTTAGGAAATTGAGTGCAGGTGGTGCTGATTTAAAAGTCAGGTGATTGTGAGCGTGGGGGTGTGGTCGAGGTAGGCAAGCCCTGACATCTATATATAAAAAATTATTTGCTTTCTCCAGACCAGATAATTGGCATGCTCTTTTGTTGTGCTTCTTTAGATAACATTTATTTGCAGAATGTAGTACATAAAAATCAGCAGCCAGAGTTTTGACTTGTCAATCCCTGGAATCATATTATCCCTATTCTCTTCTTCTACAATGTCTAAAAATTAATACATTTTTTTCTCCCTCTTCCTAACAGAAAGTTCAACTGCCTCTCCTGTGATCGTTCTGTCAACATGAGTATTCCTGGCCCGTATGTTTGCATTTTGAGCTTTAAATCCATTTTAATGTAGTCTACATGACTGAGTACTATAAATTTATTCTGTCCTGTGCTTCTTTTTCTTTTTTTCTAGTTGCTTTCAGACCCATACTGGTATTGCCTAAGCCTCCATGTTTCCCCGTTCCAAAGCACTACAGGAGGTAAAGCTATTTTTTTGTCAGTAGTTTATATCATGGCTATAATAATAACATGTATAGGTGGAAAGAATTGTAACAAGAACAGCAATCAACTAGCAAACAAGGAATAACACAAGTGTCTTTTTTTTACCCTTATACTGCTTAGTTTTACTTCTTTTAAGGAAATCGTAAATCCTAATTTCTAATTTTTTTCCTAATTTTCAAAGCCCATAATCCACCTTCAGTTCACCTACACTTTATGCTTCAATGGTTAAACATCAGCCTTTTTACTTCTCCAGGCCGAGGCAGTGGACTAACTTGGACGAGTCACCTACAGAGGGGAGCATGGAACAAACCAGGGAGTAAGACAGCTGTGGTTTTGATGGGCGAGTCCACAACGAATATCAAGACATCAGTTACGTCAAGAACCTTTTTTAAAAAGAACCTGCTCTTAATTCTTAGTAGTACTCTCTGCTCATAATGTTAAAGTGAGTTGGCAGCAGGTGAGAATTTTCAACTGGGCCCAAACTAACACTATACACTTTA
Organism: Hemibagrus wyckioides; assembly: GCF_019097595.1. NCBI lineage: Eukaryota > Metazoa > Chordata > Actinopteri > Siluriformes > Bagridae > Hemibagrus > Hemibagrus wyckioides. The sequence continues at coordinate 20,482,187 of NC_080720.1, read as the reverse complement.
GCTAGATTAAAAACATGTCGATTACAAATGGTGCTAATGGAAAAAGATCCAGAGGACAACAGTAACTACTGCTTCAAATTCTCACAGTCCCTGTCTTATCATTTCAATGACACAAGACATTTGATTTTTAGATTAAATAGGATTGTGATGTAAAAATACTTTGAGAAAAACCTTTTTGCATGTGTGTTATATCCTGCATATTCATCCATGACACAAAAAATTAATAATAAATTGGACTTTCACACATGACAGAGCTACTCTTGCATTGTTTTTACAACATAAGCTCAAGTTAGATTTGGTTCTCTTTAATATTTTGAACTTTTGTGTTTCTATCACTATAGGCTACTGTACAAAGAAGGACAAGGTCACCCACAGTCAGCTGCCAAAGTCTAGTAGAAGAAAGCCTAGACGGCTGCTGCCATTACGAGAGCAGCTTCCCAATATGGAGCTGGGTTGCACTGGTACGTCCCAGACACTTACCAACATTTCAGTTTGGAACAAGGGTAAAATGCAAAAAAGGGCTTTCAATATCATTATTCAGTTATTTGAAAACTCCTCATTGTAGTGGTCTATTTAAAAATGGGATAGCTAGCATTAGAAAAAAAACATAAGCAGCAGCAGAGACATTTATCCAGAAGGGACTTGAAAATGGCAGAAAATTCGTTAAGGACAGTACAAACACTAAAGCCATCACAGACAAGATGAACAGTTTTTATGGCTCCTAATGACCAACGATTTTCTCTTGTGGAGGCTCAGAGACTCTATCCAGTTCTTTGAGCATTTAGAATTCTGTTATGCTCTCTCACGTCGCTGCTACTTTTCTAATGTTGCCTTGTTGGCTCTGTGTAATATTGTGACGACACTCATACCTGATCAAAGCTCACAGTATGGCTAAGACTATGGAGGAGTGTGATGTTGTGAACTAGCTGTAAGTGTACTGAGCCAGCAAAGCAACTATAAATGTGTGCACATCGGCAAAAATCTAGTTTAGAAATCGAAGGTTAAAAAATTAAATGGAAAGAAACTATTGTCTTGTTTTAATTACAAACTATGTTTACAATAATTGTCTGACTGACCTGTGTCATGGTTATATAAAATTAATCACTGACTTTTAAACTTTTTAGATATGCAGTATAATCTGAAATTTATTTAAAATGAAAAGGAAAGTACAAATATTGGTTATTATTATCTGGTATCAGCTACAAGAAGGCGCTAATTATTGATTATAGTATCATCCCAATATCAGGCATCCCGGAAGATAGCTCTGATATATAGAATAGAACAGATTAAGAAGGACATCAAATAAAAAGTAAGGAATAAGAATAAAAAATATGGGTATCTACATTAAGGTTTACAGAACCTAATTGGTAAAGTGTTGTTAAAATGTCATTGTGTGCTCAAAAACACATTGTTGTAATGATAACAATTAACCTCCTGACATGTACCTCTCATTTCCAGGTTCAAGCTGCTTAGAGAAGGAAAAGCTACGGTACCCTGAGGACTCCTTGCCAAAGATACCACAGTCCCGTCTGCAAGTTTCTACAGAGCGGGCAGACAAGAATTTAATGACCGGATAAACACTTTGAAATAATTGTAATGTCAGCTTCTGTTCTGTTTTACCCTCTAAATTGTCAGGGGTGATGAGACACTTAAACAACAAATGCCACAATGTCATGAGGAAACAAACCATCTTAGTCTCTATTTATACAAGGAAATCTCATCCCTTTCCTCCATGACAGTCTAACAGCTGGTCTCTGGGTCACTGTTCAGTATAAATAGTACCATAGGGTGCGTACTGGTCAGAATGTTGCAAGATCGATTAATAAGTAAGACCTTGACCTGAGTTTATCCTCAAGGTCAGCCCATCTGGCCAGCAATGCAAGCAATCTGAACATGCTGTTATCCCACTTACTGCTAAGGTGATTGAAAGCAAAAAGGCAGGTTTTAGAGAGATCCATTTAAGTTGTCCATCCTCTTTGTGAGAACGGACACAGCACCAGGTCCAGTCAGTCCAGGGCCAAACACAAAGACACAGGTGAACGACAGGCACTATCATAAGTTACAAGCCATGACCTTGCTATCCTGGGGCCAATAGTAGGACTCCAAGGTCTAGCTTATGAATTCTGTTAACTTTGATCAGCATCAGCAGTAAAGGTACAAAGGTGCACAGTACATGGTGGACTAGTGCACTTTGCCCCAGTGGCCTGTCCTAAGATGAGTTTCACTTGCATATGTCTGTATTTTGGGGTGAATTAATGAATAAGCTTTGTAAGTCCTTTGGCTGCATGGCATTGATTATATCTGATAACTTTAGCTCAATGAAAAGGAGGGCTTTTACAAACCAGTCCTGTAGCGTCATACACGTACCAGACTCCTTGTTCTAAACAAGTAGAATCCTCTGTTTTAAACTGTGGGTTATACCTTTCCCATCATAAATCTGTCATAGAAGTAACTTCCTTGCGCAGAGCAGCAAACTTGTTGGGGTTTGATATCATCATACTAGCTACAGTGAACAGCACTGTGCCTATGTGCAGTCTAAATCAAAAATTAAAACTGATAAAAGTTGTAGTGTGTAGTGTGGCCTAGTCAAATTTGTTGGAACCAGCATTGTGTGCATTCAGTGCTGTGGTTTACACTTCACTACCTAATCTTACTCAGGCTGCCAGACCCTACTGAGGCAGAAAACGAGCATGCCACCTCATCTGCCAGGTCATTATAAACCTAAACATCTTGCAGATGTAGCAGTAAACCTAGCATCCTCACACACAGCAGACAAGAAACATAATGGAAGAAATCGACCCACAAGGAGACTGCAAGATGAGTGTGCTCCTGGAAGTGAAGGTAGGTTTTGATGGGACTCGCTCACCAGATTTGGATGTCTGGATCCTTCACTTTTTTGGTGAGACTCAGCATGCACACAAGAAAGGATTAGTTAGAACATTACATTCTGCATTATATCTTCAGAATATCAAGTAATTCTTTAAATGTACCATTACTGTAAACTGGTGTGATTGCTTGACTAAAAATGTGCATGAATCTCAATCATTGAACTGTTGATAACTGTAAAGATTCTCATCTCCCTTGAAAGCAGTACATATGCTTAGCATGCTTATACATGCTAAATATATTTGATTCTATAGTGTGTAATAATTTAAGGTGTTGCCCAGCTAAGGATAATTTGTGCATTTACTCTCAAGGTTCCTTCCTCCTGACATCTCAGAGAGTTTTTCCTTGCCATCAAAATTCAAATTCAAATTTTATTGGTCACATACAAAATCATACACAGTACGACATGTAGTGAAATGCTCTTTACGACTGTCTTACATAAAAAAGAAAGAGTAAAAAAGAAAAATTTAAAGTGTGGACATGAAAAATAGGGGATAAAGTTAGGAATATATAGGGAAAAGTAGGGAAAATTAAATGGTAGAAATCACAAATGAAAATAACTTGAAAGTCAAGTGTAAGATATGCATATGCAAATATATGTCTATGTATATATATATATATATATATATATATATATATATATATATATATATATATATATATATATATATATATATATATATATATATATATATATATATATATATATATATATATAGTATCAATATAGCAGTAAATATTATAAATAATGAAAAATAAATTAAAAATAATAATAATAAAAATAGTAATATAATATATAATGTATACAAATATAAAACTGCTATATAAACTAAAATATATATATATATTATATATTGCCAAAAGTATTAGCTCACCCATCCAAATAATCAGAATCAGCTGTTCCAATCACTTCCATGGCCACAGGTGTATAAAATCAAGCACCTAGGCATGCAGACTGTTTTTACAAACATTTGTGAAAGAATGGGTCGCTCTCAGGAGCTCAGTGAATTCCAGCGTGGAACTGTGATAGGATGCCACCTGTGCAACAAATCCAGTCGTGAAAATATTCCACAGTCAACTGTCAGCTGTATTATAAGAACGTGGAAGTGTTTGGGAACGACAGCAACTCAGCCACGAAGTGGTAGGCCACGTAAACTGACAGAGCGGGGTCAGCGGATGCTGAGGCGCATAGTGCGAAGAGGTCGCCAACTTTCTGCAGAGTCAATCGCTACAGACCTCCAAACTTCATGTGGCCTTCAGATTAGCTCAAGAACAGTGCGCAGAGAGCTTCATGGAATGGGTTTCCATGGTCGAGCAGCTGCATCCAAGCCATACATCACCAAGTGCAATGCAAAGCGTCGGATGCAGTGGTGTAAAGCACGCCGCCACTGGACTCTAGAGCAGTGGAGACGCGTTCTCTGGAGTGACACATCGCGCTTCTCCATCTGGCAATCTGATGGACGAGTCTGGGTTTGGCGGTTGCCAGGAGAACGGTACTTGTCTGACTGCATTGTGCCAAGTGTAAAGTTTGGTGGAGGGGGGATTATGGTGTGGGGTTGTTTTTCAGGAGCTGGGCTTGGCCCCTTAGATCCAGTGATCTAAGGGGCCAAGATATATATATATATATATATATATATATATATATATATATATATATATATATATAATACAGTACAATATAGTATATATATATAGTATATGTGAAAAAAGAACAATATAAATAAATATATATGTGTAGACTCCATAATATAGAGAAGGTACAGTATATGCATATATGTAGATAAAAAGGTCAACTCTGAAATGGTGTAGCAAATGAATACAGTATGTACAGTGTGCATATGTAGATAAATATATAAATATATTTGTAGATGTACATAAGGCATGTAAGGCAAATATAAATGTCCAATTGAACAGGGAGTAAAGTGTCAGTGCAGTGTGCACACAAAGATGTACAGAAAAGATGTACAGTGAGAGTGTTACTGTGTGTACAGAGTAGTGCAGAGTACAAAGTAGTGCAATTATTGCATGTGCATCAATCAGCTGAGGTAGAATGTTATGTCGTGTGAGGGTAAGTCCAGAAAGTCCAGATTCTAGGTGTACTGGTTGAGGGCCCAAATGGCCTGCGGGAAGAAGCTCCTCCTCATTCTCTCTGTATTCGCCTTCAAGGAACGGAAACGTTTCCTTGACCTCAACAGAGAGAAGAGTCCATTGTTGGGATGACTGAGGTCCTTCATAATCTTCCTGGCTTTGATCCAGCACTGCTTGCTGTATATGGTGTCCAGGTCAGGAAGCTCGGTGCGGATGGTACGCTCAGCTGATTGCACCACCCTCTGGAGAGCTTGCCTGTCTTGTTTGGCGCTGTTCCCAAACCAGGCTGTGATACTTCCCGTCAGGATGCTCTCAATGGTGCAGGTGTAGAATGTCTTTAGTACCTTTGAGGGCAGTTTAAAGTCCTTCAGGCGTCTGAGATGATAAAGACGCTGCCGGGCCTTCTTCACCAGGGTGTTAACGTGACAAGACCATGTCAGGTCCTGCGTGATGTAAACACCTAGGTACCGGAAACTGTCCACTCTCTCCACTGGGGTCCCATTGATAGTGAGGGGCTGGTAATTCCTCTCCTGCTTTGTGCTAAAGTCCACTATCAGCTCCTTAGTCTTGCTGATGTTCAGGAGGAGATTGTTGACCTGGCACCATGTCTCCAGGTTTTTAATCTCCTCTAGGTAGGCCATCTCGTCGTTATTGGAGATCAGGCCCACCACCACAGTATCGTCCGCAACTGTCCACACAGTATCATAGGAGTTTAAAATGTTTACTTGATATTTGAAGAGCTTAAATGTAAATGTATTTGCAACTATTTTAAAATGTTCTTTAGCATGCCTTTTAAACACACTTTATTTACAGACCATGTACAGAGCAGAACATTATTCTGATTCAACCAAATCAACACCTTGTACAAATTGCTGAATACTATGCTTTTGGTCCATTTTGTTCAAAAAAAAGAAAAGAAAAGAAATTCATAATCCTTAGAATCAGAAATGTGGGTCTATCATGCAACAAAACAATAAATAAATGTAAACAATAGTCTACATTTTCCTGATTGATGACTTTTGAACTTACTAATGCCAATGTGCATAAATGAGGAAAAATATTGTTTTTGTACTGTTTGAGTTTGTTTATTTTGGACTAAACAAAGAAGACTGAAATTCGCTAGCAGGCTTGCTGCAAAATAAGCTAAGTAAATGATGAGAGTGACTGACGAATGACAATGAAATTCATGATGACAATGATCATGGAACACTGTTGTTGGAAGGCTGCTGTGCAGAGCAGAAGTCCACATTTGTGTCTGTGAATTATTGTTTCTGTTTCAAATCTGAGCTTGAACAAGTACAAAACAAAACAAAACAAAACAAAACAAAACAAAACAAAACAAAACAAAACAAAACAAAACAAAACAAAACAAAACAAAACAAAACAAAACAAAACCAAACCACACTGGTAGCAAACAAGTGACTGTATGACACTCTTGGCTGGTGTCTTTTTCCTTATTTTTCCTTCTGTTTTTGTTTCTTAAAGGCCTATGCACTTTTTCATGGTATGGAAATGAGTGCTAACATTATTTAACTTACTTTGCAGAAAAGTGGAGATTATAAACATAAAGGGGACTAAATCTGCAACAGGATGTTCAACAAGCACATGAGTGCAATAGTCAGGTGTCCACAAACAATTGAATTCAATTGGTTTAATCCAAACTTTGATAATTTTAGTATCATAAGTATGTAGGGCTATAAAGAACAATCACTTGGATCTAATACGTTCTGTCTCTGTAAAGTTCAGAAATGAAGGCGAATTTTAAAAACAACATTTGAAGAGCTAAACAGTTGTTTAGACACACACTGTGCAGCATGAGAGGGTCACCACAGGTAGCTAACTGTAAAGTTTTTTTTTTACCTTGATTTTTTATGTTGATTAGCTTGATCAGATGTTATAAACTGAAATGTAAATAAAAATGTGTGAGAAAACATTCTGTTGATGTATGGCATATAGAGGCAATGACCAGCTGAGAGAAGAGACAAAGTAAAAAGTGAGTTTTTTTCATATAAATATAATTAGGTAAAAATAGAAATTCAATTTTAATAACACTCAAGTAAAATATTTTACTTAAGTATATTAACAAAGTAACCTTACTCAGGTTTTTTCCACCCTGTTGCCCACTCCTAATGATAAATACACAGTTTTATCCTGTCACTTTTTTTTATTGACAATCAGCATTTAGCCATTATGCATATAATGCATTTGCACTGTTTGAACAGCAGGGGACCCAAACTATCCAACTCATGAAGTTAATACACCCTGATCAGAGAGCACTCTCATCAGGTGATCGCATTCTTTCATGAAGGTTTGCACTTGCAAAGACTGATAGCCCAATAGCTCTGAATTGCAATGACCAAAACACATTATATGTTATATGATTACATTAGAATAGTTCAAAGACCAGCATAGACCATGGAAACTGGGCATTTTACCCGAATTTGGGGCTCTTTTTCTGCTACAAAGCCCAGTTAATGTTTCAATATATATTTCAATCAGCTTTCAGAATCCTCAGGTCAGATACTATCTATTTATCCAAAAACATTTGGGGCAGAATTTATACATTTATTCATTAATTTTTAAGATATGGTGAACCTGTTGTACATTTTTTTTTACAATATTAATCCTATTTTAAAATTTATTTTGTTTCATACAAAAAAGTAGTCTTTTCAGTCATATTTGTTTTTCATTTGTTCATTATAAAGTTTGTTAAAAATAATCTGTGAATCGAGTGTGCATTGTTCCACTGGTAATATTTATTCTTGATTTGCTTAATTTTACATCGGTTTATTTGCTTATGTTGTGTCGAGGGGAGAAGAAACACACGTTTAGTGTAGTTGCAGTTTTTAATGGTAGCTAGTGAATTGTCATGATGTTTGACAACAAAAAATATAGCAAAAAAAGCAAAAGGGGTGGGGCCGGGTGGATTTTGAGCCATATATTTGCCATGGATCTAAGATTTACATTTTTTGAATTTTATTATTTTTTGCCTATTTTATCTCAACCATAATATTTTTGATGATGCCTACATAAGCAAAAACGAAACAGATCTGAGATGTTATATATAGTCAATATGTTCATCATAAATTTATTTCTCCAGATGGCTTTGTACTTCAACTTATTAGCCACTAGAAGGCACTTAAGAGCAAATGTAGGACCTGTATTAATGAAAAGAGCACAGGCTGGTTCGCTTTCTGTTTTTGGTTCTTTATGCTCTCAGTTGGCTCCTGCTGTACCTCTGAACACGGTCAATTTTTTATAGTCAAAATGTCAATTTGTTCCGCTCTTACTGTTAGCATGTATCACACTGTTTCTTGCTAATTCAGAAGTGTATATATTTAAGAGTCTAAGGATAAATGGATCATAAATGGCATGCTACAGATTGTGCCATGATAGGAAATGGCAACTGAGTAAACAGAAGAAACTAGCTGCGACATGACCAGCACTGCAAAAAGCAGTGATACAAAGAACAGCCAGGCCAAATACAAAGGCACAATACAGGAATTAGTGATGTTAATTTTCTTCTAGTTTATACATAAAATGCCTAGAGCACAAAAACATTATTCCTAAATGGCTGAAGAGGACTTAATTACACTGTAAAACCTGATTACACCTCAAACCAATTGAGAAAAGGGATTGCCTTAAATAACTTTTTATTTACTCAAATAATTTATGTTTAATCTCATTAACTTAAATAATTTAAGTATAAACAATCACTCCTTTTGATTACAAGTAACTCAGGTATTTATAATCTAAGAAAGTGAAATTAAAATTATGCATTGCATTAAATTGAAAATGGAATGAAATTGAATCTATTAAGTAGTATCCATTCATATGCAGTGTTTATGCTAATGTAATTTAAATATATTGAAGTGTTTACAACAACAGCAACTCAGCCACTAAGTGGTAGGCCATGTAAAATCACAGAGTGGGGTCAGTGCATGCTGAGGCACACAATGTGGAGAAGTCGCCAGATATCTACAGAGTCAATAGCTACAGACCTCCAAACTTCAGATTATCTCAAGAACAGTGCGAAGAGAGCTTTGTGGGTTCTCATGGACGAGCAGATGCATCCAAGCCTTACATCACCAAGTGCAATGCAAAGCGTCGGATGCAGTGGTGTAAAGCACGCCGCCACTGGACTCTAGAGCAGTGGAGACATGTTCTCTGTAGTGACAAATCACACTTCTCTGTCTGGCAATCCGATGGACGAGTCTGGGCTTGGCGATTGCCAGGAGAACTTTGTTTGAACAGATTGGGGATGACCCCTTCCTGTTCCAACATGACTGTGCACCAGTGCACTAAGCAAGCTCCATAAAGACATAGATGAGTCCTGAGTCCTGACCTCAACCCGATAGAACACTTTTTGGATGAATTAGAGCAGAGACTGCAAGCCAGGCATTCTTGTCCAACATCAGTGCCTGACATCACAAATGTGCTTCTAGAGGAAAGGTCAGAAATTCTCATAAACACACTGCTAAACCTTGTGGAAATCCTTCCAAGAAGAGTTGAAGCTGTTATAGCTGTAAAGGTAGATGTCACGTCTGGGCACCCCCGCCCAGGGCTTGAACCCGGACCTCCATGGTGGTTGTGTGCACCAGCACGCCATGAAGAAAGACCCAAGTGCGGGATTCAATGAACCACTGCTTTATTAACATGAACACAAGACATAGGGCAGACTAACCTAACACAAGACATAACATGGGAAAGAATTGTAACAGAACCAAAACCTAGATCTAAAACCTGGCCGAGAAAGGAACATGGCATAAACAGAACCAAAACATGAAACAAAACCACGGAGCAGATTAACATTGACCAACAGGGACAGGAACACAAGGATCCCTATTTTAAGACATTAAGGATAATGGGGGACAGGTGACACAATGGGAATGAGAACAATAGGAAAGGCATGACAAAATTCATCGGAGATTTGTCTGTCCAACTGTCCAGCTGTTCCTGACAAGATAGCTAGATAGATATAACTTTGTCATTGCAAAGTACATAGCAATGAAATGCCATTTAGCATCTACCAGGAAAGCAAATAGTAGAAATTGTGCAAATGGGCAAGTACAGATAATTATGTACATCTATAAATAAGGCTATGTCTGTATGTGCATAGAGAAGTATTACATTATAATTATATTATACTGAGAAAATGTAGCAGAATGTACAGACTGGAGCAGAACTGCAAGGTGGTGAAGTGTAGTGAGACATGAGTGTCCTAGCAGTGTAGTGTACAGTTCAGTAGATTTATGGGTTTGGGGAAAAAACTGGCCCTGAACCTGCTGGTTTTGGTGCAGATGGTGCATCTCCTCTTGGATGGAAGGAGGTTGAACAGTTTGTGACTAGGGTGGGATGAGTCCTTGATGATTTTGTGTGCTCTGCACAGACATCTGTTGTGGTAAAGAGACTCAATGGCATGTAGTTGGGTGCTGATGATGCATTGGGTGGTTTTTACAACCCTTTGCAGTGATTTCTTTTCACACACTGTGGAGCTGCCATACCACACTGTGATGGAGCTTGTCAAGATGCTCTCAATAATGCAGTGGTAAAAGCTGGTCAGGATCTTGGGGGATAGGTGAACTTTTTTTTAATCTTCTCAGGAAGTAAAGATGCTGTTGCGCCCTCCTAACCAGAGTCAAGATATTCTGATGCCAAGACAAATCAGAGATGTGGACACCCAGGAACTTAAAGCTGGAGACACACTCTACTTCAGACCCGTTGATGTAGATAGGGGAGTGTCTGCTGCTGTTAGATTTCTGGAAGTCCACAATGAGCTCTTTGGTCTTTGGGGCATTGAGGGTGAGGTTGTTCATGGAACACCATGCTGACCATGCTTTGGATCTCCTCTCTGTAGGCTGATTCATCGTTGTTACTGATCTGACCAACCATTGTGGTATCATCTACATACTGATGATGTTGGAGTTATGCCGCAGAACACAGTCATGGGTGAACAGGGAATAAAGCAGTGGGCTCAGCACGTAGACTTGTGGGACACCGGTGTTCAGGATGGTATTCAATATTCAAGATTCAAGAAGCTTTATTATCATTTCAACCACATATAGCTGATGCAGTCCATAGTGAAATGAAACGTTTCTCCAGGACCTGGTGCTACATAAACATACAACATAAAGATCAAAATATGAAAAAAAAAAAACCCACAGAGCTAGGACCAAGGTTTAGCCTAGCCACATAAAGTGCAAAGTGTGCAACTAGGTGCAAACAGTGCAAAGACAATACAGTGTAAAAACAGTAGGTACAAAAAGAAAAAAGACAATACAAGAACAAGTCACTTAGGGCCAAAAGAAAAAGGAACATGTGTAGTGAAATGTAAAAAAATGAAATGGAATAAAAATGAAATGATGTACAGAGTAGTAGTGTGTAACAGTGGGACTCAGGTGGCAGAGAGAGAATCCAAAAACGTCACTTTATTAACAAAGGTTGCAGGCAAAAAGGAAACTTAGGCTTAGGAAGACATTTAGGCAGGTAAGCGTCACTTATGCAACAGGTAGTGCAGGCAAGCAGGCAGACAATGTCACCGCTGCAGCTTTCGACTAGTCCATCCTGATACCAGTTGAGGAGATGATGCATCCCAGAAACTGCATGACCGTTTGGTGGAACTCGCACTTCTCAAGCTTGAGGAAGAGGTGGTGACGGCGGAGGCACTCAAGTACCTGCCAGACGTGATGTATGTGCTCCGACTGGTTTGGGGAGTAAATCAGAATATCGTCGATGTATACAATAACGAACCGGTGGAGCATGTCACAGAAGATTTCATTCATAAAATTTTGAAATACTGCCGGCACGTTGGTGAGTCCGTAGGGCATGACCAGGTACTCGTAGTGCCCCGATGGTGTAATAAACACCGTCTTCCATTCATCTCCACGCCTGATGTGGATGAGGTTATAGGTGCTTCTTAGATCCAGCTTAGAGAAGACATGAGCTCCACGTAGCTCTTTGAGTGCAGCAGGAACTAGAGGCAAGGGGTAGGTGAATTTCACCATCTGAGCGTTCAGGTTCCGGTAATCAATACATGGTCGAAGCCCGCCATCCTTTTTACCCACAAAGAAGAAGCTTGACGCCACTGGAGAGGTAGAAGGACGGATGAACCCTTGGTGAAGTGCCTCCTTGATGTACTCCTCCATGGCCTTATGTTCTGGGACAGACAAAGGGTATATGCGCCCCTAGGGCATCTTGGCATCCGGCAGAAGATCCACTGCACAATCCCAGGACCGATGTGGGGGGAGCTGAGTGGCTGCGGCTTTACTGAACACATCGGCGTAATCCTGATACTCAGCTGGGAGGTCCACCTCGGTGCATGTTGGAGGGCTCTCGATGTTTGTCGATCCCAGGAGAACAGGTTTGGGTGATGGAGTCGGAAGCGCACGGAAGCAAGAGCTGAGGCAGTAATCACTCCACTGCTCGATATGTCCAGTACTCCTACGAATGGTAGGTTGATGACACGCTAGCCATGGGCATCCAAGGACAATGTCCACTCTGGCCTCCTCCAACACGAACAGGAAGAGCGTCTCCTCATGCATACAGCCGATGTGCAGCTTCAGCTCTGGGGTTATCCACTGTACCAGGCGGCGACCCAGTGATTTTCCCTGGATGGTCGTGATCCGATCCATTGGGCTTCTACGCCGTGGTATGTGGCCTTCGGAGAGGATACGGGAGGAGATCAAATTACCAGACGTGCCCGAGTCGAACAATACACTGACGGAATGAGAATGGGAGTCAAAAATTAATGTGGCATCGTGGTAACATGGATTATTGAATTGAATATGAATAATATTGATTACAGAACTGAGATGGATGGTACTCACCGCCGGGCGTGAAGGACTGACTGGACAGGTGGAGATAGAGTGACTGGATTCTCCGCAGTACGGGCAGAGGCCCTGTTGGAGCTGGTGCTGATGCTCCTTCACAGACAGATGGTACTTGTCAGTCTGCATAGGCTCAGGAGCGGAGAAATCCTCGTGGGATGAGGTAGTGGAGCAGGTGTTCCCCGTGCTGGCGACCGCAATGAGATGTTGGGACACGGTCTGTGCTTTCAACATGAAGGACTCCAGGCTGGCCGTGTCATCGTAGATCACCATCTGCCGTCAGATCTTGGGCTGTAAACCCCGCTGGTACGCCGCGAGCAGCGCTGCCTCATTCCACCCACTAGATGCCGTCAGCGTGCGGAAGTGCAGCATGTACTTGCGGACGGTGTCCCTTTCTTATCGCAGAGTAAACAGCTCATCATTCACCAAGAAGGCGGAAGCATTAGCACTGAAGACCGCCTTGAAATGTGCCAAGAAGCTAGCCAGGGAGGTGTAAACTGGGCTCTCAGATGTCCACAGCGCCTCCACCCAGCGTCGGGCCTCACCAGACAACAGCAATAGGATGAAGGCGATCTTCGCGCGGTCATCGGGAACTGCTGGGGAACCACATCAAAATACAAGTAGCATTGCATAACGAAACCGGCACATTCCGATACCTCACCCGAGAACTGAGCAGGTTTGGCCACAGTACATGCCAGGGGAACAGTCACGGACAATATGGCCCTCTCTAGCGAGGCTGCCAGTGCAGCCACCGGATCAGGTGTGGGAGGCGGTCCGGCTTGAGGCTGCTGCTGATCAGGATTGGGTGGCGCGCCATCATGCTGGCCCTCCATCTCGCATGTAGGATCTCTTTTGTAGAATTTTTTGGGCGAGTATTCCTGTAACAGTGGGACTCAGGAGGCAGAGAGAGAATCCAAAAACGTCACTTTATTAACAAAGGTTGCAGGAAAAAAGGAAACTTAGGCTTAGGAAGACGTTTAGGCAGGTAAGCGTCACTTATGCAACAGGTAGTGCAGGCAAGCAGGCAGACAGAATGGTAACATGCACGTAACAGACTTAATAGTCATAGTACTCGCCACTGTCCTCGGCGAGTAGGCGCTTTAAATAAGCGCCGTGAGATTAGAGCGCAGGTGGAGATAATTAAAAGTCCGGTGATTGGGAGCGCGGTTGAGGTTGGCGTGCCCGTGACATAGCGGTTGAGGTAGTACAAATAGAAATAGGCATAGACATAAATATAAACATAGCAGCGTACTGAAATAATAACAGGGTTTGAGGTAATGCAATAAATAGTGAACAATATGAGTTATGTGTGTGTGCGTCCACACAGGTGAAACAGAGTGTATGTGTACAAACAGAGAAAAGAGTGTTTTGTACAGTTCAGTTCTCTTTAGTCTTGTACAGTTCTGGGTGTATGTGTGTGTGTGTGTGTGTGAGAGAGAGAGAGAGAGAGAGAGAGAAAGAGTTTTGTACAGTTCAGTCCTGGGTATTAAGGAGCCTGATGACTTGAGGAAAGAAACTGTTACACAGTCTGGTTGTGAGGGCCCGAATGCTCCGGTACCTCTTTCCAGATGGCAGGAGGGTGAAGAGTATGTACGAGGGGTGTGTGGGGTCATCCACAATGCTGTTAGCTTTGCGGATGCAGCGTGCGGTGTAAATGTCCATGATAGAGGGAAGAGAGACTCCAATGATCTTTTCAGCTGTCCTCACTATCTGCTGAAGGGTCTTGCTTGTGATCCGAGACAGTGCAGTTCCCAAACCAGGCAGTGATACAGCTGCTCAGGATGCTCTCGATGGTCCCTCTGTTGAACACAGTCAGGATGGGGGAAGGGAGATGGGCTTTCCTCAGCCTCCTCAGGAAGTAGAGGCGCTGCTGGGCTTTCTTGGTGATGGAGCTGGTGTTGAGTGACCAGGTGAAGTTCTCTGCCAGATGAACACCAAGGAATTTGGTGCTCTTTATGATCTCCACAGTGGATCCGTCGATGAACAATGGGGAATGGTGAACCCTGAAGTCAACAACCATCTCTTTAGTCTTGTCGACATTCAGGGAGAGGTTATTGGCTCTACACCAGGCTGTTAGCCGCTGCACCTCCTCTCTGTATGCTGACTCTTGTTGATGAGATCTACCACGGTCGTGTCTTCGGCGAACTTAATGATGTGGTTGGAACTGTGCATTGCTGCACAGTCGTGAGTCAACAAAGTGAACAGCAGTGGACTGAGCACACAGCCCTGAGGAGCTCCAGTGCTCAGTGTGGTGGTACTGGAGATGCTGTTCCCGATCCAGACTGACCATGATCCAGTTGCAGAGAGAGGTGTGCAGGCCTCGCAGGCTCAGCTTCTCAATCAGCCGCTGAGGGATGATTGTGTTGAATGCTGAACTGAAGTCTATGAGCAGCATTCATACATATGTGTCCTTACAGTCCAGATGTGTGAGGGCCAGAGGGAGGGCTGTGGTGATGGCATCGTCCGTTGAGTGGTTAGGATGATATGCAAACTGCACACTTGATGTGCCTCATGACAAGCCTCTCGAAGCATTTCATCAAGATTGGTGTGAGTCCAACGGGACGATAGTCATTGAGGCAGGAAACCATAGACTTCTTAGGCACAGGGACAGGCTTCAGAGGCACATTGGGATGATGGAGATGCTCAGTGAGATGTTGAAGATGTCAGTGAAGACATCTGCTAGCTGCTCTGCACACTCCCTGAGCACTCTGCCAGGAATGTTGTCTGGTCCAGCAGACTTCTGTGGGCTGTAACCGATAGAGTTCTCTTCACGTCAGCCGTGGTGAGACAGAGCATCTGGTCATTAGGAGGAGAGATAGTCTTCCTCGCTGTTGTGTTGTTCTGTGCCTCAAACCGAGCGTAGAAGTCGTTCAGCGCGTCTGGGAGGGAGGCGTCACTGTCACAAGCAGGCGATGTTGTCCTGTAGTTGGTGATTGCCTGGATGCCCTGCCACATGTGCCAGGAGTCTCCACTGTCCTGGAAGTGGCCATGGATTCTCTTCGCCTCTTTGATGGCTCAAGACAGTTTGGCCCTTGCTGTTTTTAAGGCCGCCCTGTCCCCTGCTCTGAAGGCGGAGTCTCTCAACTTCAGAAGAGCACACACTTTTGCAGTCATCCATGGCTTCTGCTTGGAGCATGTAGTGATGGTCTTGGAGACAGTCACGTCATCCATGCACTTCCCGATGTAGCCGGTCACTGATGCCGTGTACTCCTCCAAGTCAATAGAGTCGCCGTTGGTTGCAGCCTCCCTGAACATGTCCCAGTCAGTGCACTCAAAACAGTCCTGAAGAGCAGAGATGGCTCCTGCTGGCCAGGTTTTAACCTGTTTCAGAACCGGTTTAGAGCATCTGACAAGTGGTCTGTATGCTGGAATAAACATCACAGAGATGTGGTCTGAGTAGCCGAGGTGGAGACGGGGCTCCACACGTTACTTGCTGGGAATGCTTGTGTAAACAAGATCCAGCGTATTCACCCCTCTTGTAGCAAAGTCCACATGCTGATGGAATTTAAGGAGCACTGTTTTGAGATTTGCATAATTGAAATCTCCGGCGATGATAAACAGTCTATCGGGGTGAGCATTCTGCAGCTCGCTAATAGCTCCGTAGAGCTCACACAAAGCCTCCTTAGCATTAGCGCTGGGTGGAATGTACACTCCGAAAATGAAAGTGGTAGTGAATTCCCGGGGTA
This sequence comes from Hemibagrus wyckioides, assembly GCF_019097595.1. Taxonomy (NCBI): domain Eukaryota; kingdom Metazoa; phylum Chordata; class Actinopteri; order Siluriformes; family Bagridae; genus Hemibagrus; species Hemibagrus wyckioides. The sequence goes on along the minus strand of NC_080720.1, from coordinate 20,465,701 downwards.
AATAAAAAGGTCTGCATCTAACAGTCACGAACTTCACTACCGATGAGCAGTAGTTAGACACAAGCACAGAGTCCTTACACCATTCCGTGTTGATGTAGTCTTACCACACAGAGCTGCATTCCTGTCAGCACGAAACACGGTTAGCCCAGCTAGCTGAATGGCAGCATCCAGAACTCTGTTGCTACACCATGTCTCTGTGAAAACAAAGACGTAGCAGTCTCTGTACTCATGCTGTGTAGTATGCTGGAGTCGGATGTAGTCCAATTTATTGTCCAGTGAGCTGATGTTGGACAAAATGATGGAGGGTAGTGCTGGCTGGCTAGGTTTTGTTTTTAGCCTAGCACGGACACCGTGCTTCCGCTTCCTCGAGCACCGCTTGCGACGTCCTCTCTCCCGGCCACTGGCATCAGGCGATGCCAGGGACTGAAGGCCTGGTCTTCACAGCAAGCTGAGGTCACAAAGTTTGCAGAGTACATCATCATGCAAGTTAGTAACTGCATAATTTCTGAGCTCTAGTATCGTCTGGCGGTCGTATACATGAACACCACTGTCTTTGGTGTCCATGCACTTTGAAATTCGGGCTAAAACAAAGATATAGCACCATTTTGGTTCCAGAGTGGCCGATGTGTGCTACTGCCATCCCGCCATCTTGGAAAACCCATAAGGGTTGAGGATATGCGATTACCCAACCTTACAGACTATTTGTTAGGAAGTCCATAATCCAACTGCATATAGATGTGCAGATACCCATGTCACTGAGCTTAGTGATCAGTTTACTAGGGACGACTGAATTAAAAGCAGAGCAGAAGTCACTGAACAACATCCTAATGTATGTATTGTTATCCAGGAGAGTGAGAGCTAGATGACGATGAATGTTGCTGTGAAGCCATGCTTCTGTAAAAATCCTGACATTACATTCTTTGCTCCATTTTTGTGTTTGTATCCAAAGCCACAGTCTGTCCATTTTACTCACCAGAGATCGTACATTTGCAAGAAAAATGCTTGGGAGCAATGTTCGATAAATTGTTTTGCCGATTTCCTCAGGAAGTTGAAAAATGATCATTTATGCAGCTATGTCCGATGACCAACAGTGCTTGTCAGCTGTATGAGATATACGCAAGGCTATTCTGGGTGAATAAACTAGTACAGAAAACACTACTAAATTGTGAAATCTGAGGAGACACTGAGCCTTGCATAGTAGAGCACAGAGTCAAGCCATGGAGTAGGTGGGGTTAAGGGCATTGCTCAAGGGCCCAATGTTGATAGCTTGACAGCTTTGGCACTTGAACCCTAACCTTCTGATCAGTGACACAGCACCTTGACCACTGAGCCACCACATCCCTATATGTGGGCCAACCTCATATTAAACCCTATGGATTAAGATTGGGATGTTATTAAAGTTGCTATTATTAAAGTTGTTGTTATTAAAGATGATATTAAAAGTGCATGTAAAGGCAGATGTCCCAAACACAGTGAAACCTTGACTTACGAGTGAATCAACTTATGAGTTTTCTGAGATACAAGCCGTCGCACGGTCGATTTATTGCTTTAAGATACGAGCCGAGATCTGAGTTATGAGCGAGCGAGCTTACGCCACCCACCACTTGGTAGTCCAGTGAGCGTTCAGTTCACATGGTTATCTCTCCATGTCTCCACTTTTGAAGACTGTATTGGCGGCTTGAAAAATCTTGTAAATGACAAACAGAATGCCATTGTGTTTTGGTGTCTCTCTGCCTAAGTTTACAACACATTTTTGTAGTTATGAGTATTCAAGAACAATTTTCTTGAACACCTTGTGGATCCCCTTAAATCACATTGCACCAAAGGACCAAAGCACTTGGTGGTTTGATGGGGATAGAGATGGGGTGGAGATGGGGATAATGATCAATATAATGATGCTTTGGTTGTAACTCTAAGCTGGGCAAGAAGATCTGAAATCTTACACGGCATGTACTGAATGGATTCATCTGTGATAGTATGAGACACAGCAAGCTCTACTATATCTTTTAAATCCATTGGTCAGTTCCAGAATTTATCACCTCTTGGGACTTTGGAGCCAATGGGAACAAGTAGCATTTTAATGAGTGTGGTTCTTATGCCTACTCTCTCCAATTGTTTCACAACAAAATTTAGGCAAATTGAATGAGGATGGTCAACTTTATCAAAATGTTGGAGGGGTTAGGGTTAGAGATTTGATTTAAAACAAATATTTCATCAATGTTGCAACTCCACAGGAACCACACCTTCTAATAGGTCATGGAAGATATAAGGTCGAAATCCTGTGGTGATTTCCAGGGTGGAAATAGAAGAGAAATCTGCAGAAATACAGTAAGTAGATCTGAAACCCCCACTGAAACCAGCTAGCCCATGAGCAGCAAGGTTATCAACTACAACAAAGTAAAGCGTGCCTTTGAGACAGTCAGCAGATGTTTCAATGTAAACACCCGCTTATTCAAGAGTTTTTAAGTCATACAAGAGAAGTGCAAAAACCTTATAACCTCATAACCAAACTGTCATACATCATTTGAATTGCACAAACATGCCAGCTGAGTAGAGTGGAGGCCAGAACAGTATTTTACTGACAAGTTAGCCAATGACCAATAAACTGCATAGATTTTGTGTATTTTTTGGATGTTCCCAGAGGATTTGCAATTTCAAAGTCATTAACATAAAGAATTATTAATACTTTCTGACTCTTATCTGAAAACAGCACATTTTCCTGGTAGTATAAGCCATCACTCTATGATGAATTCTGTCCAGGTGGCCGTGAAGTGTTTTTTTTAACAACTACTGCAAAGATGAGAGAATTGGCAGATACATAAAGATGTGCTGTGATTACTCAGTAATGTACCCTTTAGGTTTAACAAATGGAAACTTTTCCTCATAATAGGATTTTCTCCTTTTAGCCTCTTGAAAGTGGTCCCTCAGATGTCACATGACGTTGGTCAGTAAGCATTTATGTTTTTTTTTCGTATGTAGGTTACAGATTCTCTCACAAGAGGTTCTGAGGTAGTTTCATTTTCATATGAAAGCTGCACTGCATGATGTTCAATGTACTTGTATTTGCATTCTGCACTATAACACTCATGTTAGTTAACAAAAAAACATAAGCTAACCTAACAGAAACATAGTGACAAGCTGGAGGATTTTAGAAACCTAACCTAAGTACAGAGAAGTAGTTAACTTAAACAATAACTACTCAATTTCAGGGATTCTAAGGCCGAGTATATATAAACAGATTTTAATATGTATTTTAATCTGTGAAGCAGGAATTGGGCATGAATTGTTTCTAAAGCCACATGTGTGTATACAGCCACAAGTGAAAGGTTACTGTATAGGTACCCCAACAGGTGCCCCAAGTTAGATTATTGTATTCCAGACATTCATTAGATTCATTCATTCATAAATTCATTAGACTACCTACTGTGTCTGATTGCTATCTAATTTATGTTTGCTTTAATCAGTCTGCTTGCTGTATGTTACTAAACAAGGAAATATGGCAAATACATGGTTAAATAATATCAAACAGCATGCAAATCAATAAAATATACATTACATTACCTTTTGCTAAGACCAAATTGGCATTGTGTTAATTTATGTGTCTGCCACTCCTTCAATTAGTAAATAGCTAGTGCAGGGGTCCTCTGTTCTGCTGACCACGTGCAAAGTGCAAGCATTTTCAAGGCAGGTACACAATAAGATGAAATGACATGTTCAAGGTACATAATCCATGTAGAATATCAATCTAGAAGTTCTGGTAGTTCTATTCCATAGGCGTAAATCCACATTTGCACTATTACTTGTATTTTTTTGTATTCTCTAACATTCACCAATTCACTGAGTTAAGCTAAATTAATGCCAATGAGTGACTCCAAATTTTTTTTGAGAATTAACTTTTTTTTGTTAAGATGTGCTATAAGGTTTTACAGTGTATGAACTTAATTATGATGATCTAAATGTACTCCAGCAATGGTGAAAAAAAATCTTTAACATTTATTGAATATATTATTTAGTGCTTTTATACATGAGCTTGTTTATCCTTTCATTTTTGAAGATAGATAATATCCAAAATATTTGGAGAGTGGGGTTTATTTCTATCCGGTTATTTATTTTATATTTAAAATTATTTATATCCTATTTGTTTACTTTTGCTTGCTCTGACATTCATATTAATTTAAAAAGTACTTTTTTTCATGACTAAGGCCTTCATGACATGACTTCAAAGTAGATGGTATTGCTTAATAATATTTGGCACTTTTTTTAAATGATGTGTTGGCATGAATTTCAAGTTATTTCAAATAAATTGTATAATAGATTAGTTATTACATATAAATATTTTTTTTTAAATTATTTCTGCTTTTTCGGAACTCCCTCTGCAGCATTTTGTTTCACCCTATTGCATATTTATATTTTCAGAAGCAAGACATGCCAACAAATAAATATTGTGTTTCTATTAATATATGTGAAATGCCAGTAATAAGATGCCTACAGACTTAACACACCACAATATTATTATCAACCTTTATTCAAAAATGTGTTAAGAAAAAAAAATCAAAGACATAGCATTGGCACTACACAGAGTGATCTATAGTAAGATCAATGTATTTTAATATGGTGGGGTAAACGTTTAAGGTTGAAATACTGCGGATATGTAGATTTACATACCTACTCCGTTTCATGGCTGCCACCTCCTGCACTTTCTCCACATGTTGTTGTGTCTCACAAGGAAGGCAATAGACTGTATAGTTATCACCTCAATAGGATGTGATGTTTCCCACAAACTATACAACCTACTACCTCATCTTGTGGAAACACATTACCAGATGAACAGAGCTTCAGCAAGGTTTTACACAACATAAATTACAAAATAAATGACAATGAAACCAATTCCTACATGGGTAATCTCCTATTGCTCTTTAAATGAACTCTCCATGCGTAGGTGTCGAATCACCATGATGTCCAGTCACTCATGAGCAGGAGGCTGATCAGACTGTCTCCTTAGGAAAGACAGTAGATTGTATAGTTATCTCAGAGGGAGGATTAATACCCCACAACTATTCAATCTACTACCTCAGCCTTAAGGACAGTAGCTTTCACAACAAAGCTGCATTTGCAACAAGAGTTTGGAGAAAGACAGTTATAAATATAGCAAAATAATCTGCACAACAATTTGTAAAAAATCTTGTTTGTATTATGAATGATAAGGCAAAATATCTTAAAATTAATATAATAGTAAATGTAATATATTTAGAAATGAATCCTGCCTCTTTTGCATATTTTATGTCAAAAATCTATGTATATATCTCTTGTTTTACTGGATCCAATACACAAAAGTAGCTACTGCATATTTGTCCATTAGGAAATGAAAAACTGTCTTCATTCCTGACAATCCATAGCTTATGCAGCTTGAAAGCTAATAGTATTTGAAAATGAATTTCAAGTAGTTAGATTCATTTTCTGTGGTGTATTAAAATTGAGTCAATGTTATTACTTTGTTTTGAAAATATATAATTAAAAATTAAGGGATACAGTTAAATTGAAATCTTTAAAATACAGATTTTCTGCAAATTAGGCTGTAGGTGAATCATCCTGTATTGCCAGGGAAAAGTTGACACAGAGTGGTCGAAGTGCAAGTTTTTATGTTCTACTGAAATTGCTACACTGATCAGGCATAACATTATGAGCACTGACAGGTGAAGTGAATAACACTGATTATCTTCTCATCATGACACCCATTAGTAGGTGGGACATATTAGGCAGCAAGTGAAATTTTGTCCTTAAAGTTGATGCGTTAGAAGCAGGAAAATAGGCAAGCCCAAGGATTGGCGCAAGTTTGACGAAGGGCCAAATTGTGATGTCTAGACAACTGGATCAGAGCATCTCCGAAACTGCAGCTCTTGTGGTGTGTTCCTGGTCTGCAGTGGTCAGTATCTATCAAAAGTTGTCCAAGGAAGTAACAGTGGTGAACCGGCGACAGGGTCATGGGCGGCCAAGCCTCATTGATGCACGTGGTTAGCGAAGGCTGGGCAGTGTGATCCGATCCAAAAGACGAGCTCCAATTGCTAAAGAAGTTAAAGCTGGTTCTGATAGAAAGGTGGATGAAAACACAGTACATGATGGGTCAGGGCCGTTTTGGAAGCAAAAGGGGGACCAATACCAATATTAGGCAGGTGGTCATAATGTTATGCTTGGCCAGTGTATATTCCTGTTAAGTAATTAGTAGCTAATGTTTTCATAGTTTATTGTGCTAGAAAGTTATTTCAACTTTTACTCTTTCTAAAATGAGCTATTTAATTAGAACAAATACGTTTCTTGGGAATTGCTGATTACAGAATTGCTGATATTTGTAGGGTTCAGATTTCATAAAATATCTTAACTGTAACCTGTAATTTAATTGTGTGTTTTAATGGGATATTTTTACCCCAGTAAGTTCAAAACAAAGAATAAACATTGTATTTGATATTAAATATATATAGTTAAAATATCAAATTTTATATTCAGGTGTTCTAATCACAATATTATGTGGGCTGCATTCCTGTCTCATTCCAACAATCTCTAACATTTAGAATTATAAATGATACACTTAATTCTCATTATTATAGTATCTTGGCATTAATTTCCCCAAGGAGGTTTAAAAAGTATAATGGAACCTTCCACAATACCATGTATCATTTTGCAATACAAATGAGTTAAGTATTGCAGTATTACAAATAAAAAGAGAACTCAAACTTAGTTATGCCTCAGAATTGAATTTAAATACTTGGTGTTAGCAAAAGTTAGCAAGCCAACTGAAAAAAAATGTTCGGTATAGTACTGCAATATACATTAAGTGTTCTCTGCATGGAACATTTATTTCTGCGGTCTCCTGGCCTGGGTTAGTAAATATAACATGCAAATATTTGCACTACCATGCTCAGATGCACCTATACAGTGTTTAACAAAAATTTCAATCACAGAATGTCTTTCTGCACTATGCCTGAAACATAACAAACACAGAATATCACAAAGTGCTGCTTAGATTGTGGCATACACTGCACATTGTAGCAATAGAATCCTGTGTAATGAATTTAGAGTATTTTAAAGTAATAGTTTGATGCATTCTGTGATATTTTAGGTGTTTGCAACAAATAACTTGAAAGTCAGGTACATAAGAAAGTTGCTTTTAAAGTAATGTATGATGCAAAAATTACCACCCAAAAAATTGCCACCCAATAGATTTTCTGTACAGCTGGAAAAATACTTTCTAAAGTCCTTTTTTGATTAATTAAAAGCACAAATTTGGTTAAACTTTATACTTGAAACCTGATTTTGGTTAAAATATCACAGTAATCATTTACTTAATGTTGGGTAATGAGTGTGATCTTACATTTAAATGGCACTCCTGCTGAGAAGGGTAGTAGTTATTCAGTGTATTACCTTGCAGAACCTATTTCTGTCCTCTAATCATATTTGTTCTTTTGGTTTGATTTTAGAAATCCTGTTTTAGGTTCAGAAATCCTAGGTGAAACCTCATTCAACAGCCACAATCCTTCTTCAGTGGTCAAGTCATGTCCTTGTCTAAACACAAATGGCAATTTAAGAAACTGAGAAGAACTCAGTTCATTACCCAGCTTGTGTTGTGCCTTTTTTAATGAATAACTAAATAATCTGTCGACATAACAGTAGAAAAGATTATCATTTTGTATAAACCTTATTCATAACCCTGAACTGGCATTCAGTGGTTCATCTATAACAGAAGCAATATGCAGCAGGAAGCAGTGCCCATTTTTGGCCATTATAAACCTGGACATGCCTATTGTTTTAAGAAGCAGTGGTACACAAAATATTGTGTATTAAGAGTAAGTATTCAGCATAGAGGAAGTTTAAAAAGGGCCCAAACAAAATGGCTGTCCTGCTGCCATTTTAGATAGTTTGGCTCCTGGACCTGCCTAAGTGTCTATGCAATCCAAACATTCTGTAAGATTTACAATATATTTGCCACTGCAAGTAAAAAAAGTACAGTGTAAAAAAGTAGAATTCTGTCGTCAGTTCTGTAACATGCAGTTTTTAATAATACTTGACAATCAGTAATACTCTTGCAAATCTCCAGATCTGATCATTTGCTATTATTTTAAACAAACCTCAGATCTCATATTAACTCGATGTCTGCAGTGGCAGCTGAGGCAGTTAGACAATGCCAAGCTCTGGCATGAAGCTGTGCCCAAAGAGGGTGGCAGACAAGGGTCATGGGAGCAGTCCAAACAATTGACTGGCATGCAAGGAAGGGTAGGGCAGTTGGCCTGTCACTTTGCATAAATTAGCATGTGAACCAGAGACAGTGAAAAGCACCATGGTCGCTCATTAACATGCAAAATTCTTCTTTGGCCTAATTAATGGGGGCAGTGATTGAAATGTTTTGGCATGGCAGTTGGTGAAGGAAAAGGCAGCCCTCTATTTGATAGGATGGAAAGAACAGTATGAGTGCACGGGGTGGGGCTTGAGGAGGACAAATAGAAACCCCTTAATTGAGATGTTGAATCAGTTCGATGGTATTGATATCAGGTCCGTAGTGTAAAAGAAAATTTCAAAATCAGACCATTTTATAAAAAACTGCTTTAACTGCTATCATAGAGGAATGCAGATAACATTGGCCAAATTAGTGAAACTTGAACAGTTTGTAAAAACTGTATTATGCCTATAAGCAATCATCATTTAAGAAGCAGTAAAATAATAATAATAATAATAATAATAATAATAATAATAATAATAATAATAATAATAATAATAATAATAAATAAAAATAAAAATAAAAATAATAATAATAATAATAAAGATTAAAAATGTGAAATTATACTGAAATCTATGCACCTGTTCTAAATTATTGGCTTTAAATGCAGATTAAAAAATGGAACAACTTGAAAGTGTAACACTATTATTACTGTTCAAGGTTCTTTCTGTAACATTTCCTTCAGGAATTGAATAGAAGGCTGTTTCACCTTTGCCATTTTATTAAGGGAATGTCATAAGCAAACAGGTTTTTACAAACAGCCCTGTTACAGCCCATGTGAAACTGCCTGGATCAATAGATTTGCAATTGTTTTTGCAAAAAAGTTTTGATTTGCAGTTGAACCATGGATCACTGATAACCCAGCGCCTCTCCAATCACTGATTTCGCTGTAACAAAACAAATTTGGAGGCTGATTTAGGAATCCACTATTAGGTTTCTGAATAAAGATATTAATCCACAGTATTTGAATGCAGTAACTTGTTGCACTGTGCAAAGCTGGTGATTTTCAGATGGAATCTATTAATTGTTTCTGCCACTTTAACAATGGCATAATATTACATGGGCTAATTTTTGTTAGTCTTTCTATCATTCAGCAGTAACAGGGAAACCGCCCTGCACACAAAAATAACATCTCTAAACAGGAAGTCTGCCTTCTGCCGACTTAGTTTGACTCTGTCCTGTGTGCACAGAGGGCTCCAAGTTCATCTCTTATCACTCTGATAGTGGCGCAACAAGCAAAAGCAGCTATCAAGCCTAGTTTTTTCTTTTGCTATTGTAAAACTGCTCATTCGGCACATGGGCAAAAGCTGTAAATTATGTTTTAGTCAGCTTTACTCTGACTTATGAGATTAGATACAAAAACCTTAACAGAATTCATGTTCTTGTCTTTAAAAATCAGTCACGCTATATGTGTTCAGGAAAGAGGAAAGTCCCCAGTACTGAAACAGACACTCCTGAAAGTGAAATCATATTGAAATCATTACTAATGTGTATAAATTGTTTTGGGTAGCCACATAATAAATAGATATCCAACTTTTAGAAATGTTTCCAAATAGGCAAAAACTGTATAATCCAGGGTACTTTTAATCAAAGTCCATAGCTGAAATGTGTTTCCTGATAAAGGAAGTGTGACTTTATTCCTGGTTACCACACCACTAATAGTCAAAGATTGAGGCAGAAAGAAAAAGGGAGGGGGAGGAGGGGACACAAAAATAGCAGGAAGTAGAGATGGCAGGCCTGAAAGAAAATATCATGAAGTAACACGACAAGTTCATCTGAGGATAGCAGAGGGGAGGGGAAATCCTTCTCATTTTCTGCCTGTCACCCCGCCCTTTATCTCTCCAGCTCTCTCCATCTCCATTTTTTGGACAACATTATACGCCCATTTCCACCCCCACCACCCCCCCGCTTTGTGATAGCATTATAATAGTTGGAAGACGGATCGTTTTGTATACTATAGAAAAACTGCTTAAAGTAGTTATTCCTTTTATGTGCTGTATAGAGTGTAGTTGTAATCAGTATGCTGGAAACAGTACTGAACAGCCACTTGTTCACACAAACTGTGCACTAAACTTGTGCAATATGCAAACCCAGTAGACTTATCTGAAACACAAATAGAAATTTCTGTTAATAAAATACATGTGAATTTTAGGTGTATGCATATACAAAAAAATATTTTTGTTTTCTTTTCTTATTTTATGTTTTCTTTTATGGATCTGTTTTATTATGGTAATTTCATAAATGCTCGTTTTTCAAAGCTGCCTGTTGCATTAGCAGAGCTACTTCATCTCTTTACACATTTAAGTCTACAATACTAGTTAAATATCAGCCCAAGAAGAGAGATTACCTTAACAGCGCTCAGCAGCAAAAGTCTATGTTATCTTTACACTTATCCTGTCAGCTTTGTTGTTTGTAAGTCAAAAGCTACTTACCATCTGTTATTAGGACCTCTACAGTACAATTTATTAGACTAAACACAAAATGAATTTAGTTGCTTTTACAGTGAACTATACACGTTCCTTTACCTCATCTTTGTGAAGTGCTTTGTTGACCGCCATCATACAAACAAGTTGTATGATTGAGCTCAACCTTGCTGTGAAAACATGAATGCAGACATCTGATTAAGTTGCAGTCGGCATCAGATGGTGCAAAGACTTCACTTCTCTAGTACGGTTTGAATTTCTCAAACGATAAGACATGTTATTAGACAATAATTCTTAAATCAGACCACATCATAATGGTGGTTATGGTAGCAATGGCGACTGAGCGAAGACAGACACGTGTGCAGGCGGACAATGAGGACGAAAGGAGGCAAGAATAAGCGCAAAAAGGAGAAAAATGGAACACTGGTGAGAAAACAGAAAGTTAAATGTTAGGAAAATGGTATCCGAACTAAAGGAAAAGTAGGAAATACCTGTGTATGATTTCTGCAGGACGGCACAGCGACTCGGCCCAAAGGCTAAGGAGCACGATGGGCGGGTGGGTAGGCAGGGAAGGAGGAGGTAGAAGAAAAGGGAGATGAGAGATTATTTCTGTGCCTTGATAATTCCCTGGCAAAAGAGGACAGAGAGAAATGAGAAAACGAGAGAAAATAAGCAAGCCAGCAGTAACACTGCAGCTATGCCCTCCTCTCTCCCTGCCCACTACAACCATGATGCCAAAAAACTAATGGGAAAGAGACAGCATGAGGTCACAGCAGTGTGAGAAGGGAAGAAAAAATAATTTGATGAAGTAATACTTTTGGAGCATGTCCTAACTTTCGGGTAAGAGAGAGCAACTGCATTTATGTATTTGTAAGAGTTGCCAGGCAAAGTAGGGTTCCCTTCACCATTTCATCTCGAACGCTACGCGGCATTCGCCTGCCAGGGCCCTGAGGCATGGAGGGAGAATGGATTGCCTCCAAAATCGGCAAAACAACATATCTTGACACATCACACCATGAGCACTTTATGACCAATGACAGTTGCCAAGAAAGGAAAAAAGGAGCACATGTTTGTTGCGAAAACAAAACTATGAAGAGAATCATATCAGCATACTTACACAAGCTTTGGCTTCTGTTATAGGAGCAGGTTTCGAATTAAGAGATAATGTCAGTGATTTAAGCCACCCTTAGAATAAAGAACTATGATTTCTCCCAGAGAGAGAGGGAGTGCGGTGAAGTCTTTTGTCAGCATTTGGCATTCGTCCCAGGTAGTACATGCCTCTCTGTTCCCCTTCTACAGAAGTCATTGCAGCGTCTTTAGCTGCCCTGGTGTTGCCTGTGCTTTTTTGTGTGAATTTCCCTATTACATTCGCGCCCACTTAGTCATAACGGTAACATTTTCTTTTGGTTCGCACCCCTGCAGCAATACAGGCTCTAACCTTAGAAAGAAATCTTTTTGAAAAAAAATAAAAAATCTGTGGAAAAAGTTACAAAACATTCCAAATGTGCAAACTTTGTAGGTGAAAGAGAATCCTCCAGTCTATGGTCTTTTGGCCTCTTTTGGCTAGGACACCAATAAGCTGAATTTGGAAGGATGTTAAAAGTGGGATTTTTTTTTTTTAAAAAAGTCACTTGCAGGAGTAAGTTGTCCCTGTGATGAATCCTGTTCCGCTGTGGCGAGAAAAGGGGCTCAGAGCCCAGGCGCCCAGACGGCCAAAAGAGAGAAGTGTCACCGAAATAATCCTGTGTGACTTCCAAAATGGTTTACTTTGCCCTCTTCGTGGCACAAAGGTGTTGAGACAGAAATAAAAAGAGAGTTTCCCAGCCAAGTGCTGTGCTTGCCACCCCTCGTCCTCATCTCAGGCATTGTCCAGGACAGCTCAGTGTGTGATGTCACGGCCCTCTTCATTCGCTTTTGTTGTATGTTCATTTATTTTGCTCTCCCCACTGTACTCTTCAGCTCCTCCCCTCTGTAGCCAACACGTATACACTCTACCCTCATCAGAAAAAATAAAGAAGAAAGCCTTTCCAGAGTTAACAGTAGTCCACTCCAACAGTCTGTTATGGTTAAAAGAAATGAGGACAACAGAAGCTGCAGCGGTAGCAGAATGAGAGAGAGAGAGAGAGAGAGAGAGAGGGAGAGAGAGAGAGAGAGAGAGAGAGAGAGAGAGGGAGAGACTGCCTTCACAAATCTCTCACTATGTCTTTGCCTTCCTGCCTTTGCAGGCAGGGAGCTTGTAAAAGTTTCAGCTGCGCCGGCTTAGGGCCAGCCCCTGTTGGCAGTGTTTCAAAAAGAGTGTTGCCTGTTTCTAAAGCACCCAGAAATCGTCAGAGTGGGGGGTGAACCTACCGGGGGGTAGAGGGGTTCCCATCAATACTTCTGGGTATCTGGAGCAGGGAGAGGGGCATATGTACCAAATACACCTACTCCAGGGGTTGAAGTAAGGAAAATTAAACAGCTAAGGCAGTTCCACACACATTTTCTTCACTCTGCAGGCTATTCTGCTTTCCTCCTTGTCACAAATGAAGCTGCAGTATAAAGTGATTAAACTGTTTGTGAAGTTTGAACTTTCTAAACAATGTTTTGATATTCTAAAGCTTTAATATTGCACACTAATCATTATTTATAATGTTTTTTTGACCTCTATGGTTATACAGTTTGTGCACTATTATCTACCAGGGCAAAAACATGCATCATTCTAGAAGAAGTAAAAGCACTTTGTTATCTGCTACAACATTTTCAACTGTCTGCCCTGAGAGAGGCCACCTGTTGCTTGTTTGCACAGCCGTGTGGTTGGCAGGTGTCAGCTCAGGACACTGTCCTGCTCTAACCATGACTGCACCAACACACACACAAACATACACATGCACACACACACACACACACACACACTTGTATATGCACACACTTATCTATTGCCCCCCCTTACCTCTGCAACCACATATGCAAAGCCTGTGAAAGGTGTCACACCACTTCTGATGCACACACAAGGTTTCTGTCTATGCTATGCTCTGCATATGGAAACAGAAATAGACTTTCTCATTAAGCACACCATGCATAACTTGGTCTGTTGTAGAGGAGGGGATGCTCTGTTTGACAAGAAGTGACAAAAGCTGCCATACTTCAAGCCAGGCTTGTATTCAGTCTGAATTTTAAAGCATACCACAATGATTACTTCACTTCGTTCAATATGTTGAATCAGTTACACATGTTTGCTTTATATGTCACAAAAAAGATATAAAGTGCAATTTGCAACATTTTACTGTACCTATTAGTTGATTTTATTATTAATTTGAGAGTTAAATGAGTATGTGTTGTTGCAGCTTTACTAAACTTACAGGAACCATAGGTATGGCTTTACCAGTCTCTGAATGCCTCACCTGTGAGCTCATCTAAGCAAGCGCATAGACTGTAAACTGGGCTTGATGGACTAATAGTCCTGCCTTTTGCTGTGTCGCCTCCACAAATGGCTCTTACTGCCTTAATGACATTTAATGACTAGATTTTGGGAGGTTAGAAAAGGGCAAGAGGAACAATCTGGACATGTTCTAATGTCCCCTCCCCACTCCCCACTGCATAATTGAAAGCCATAGGTCCTGCTGGGACTAAAAGCCTGGAGGGTGCAAGATCTTTTACTCTGATGCCATTTTCTCACGGCCTGAGAAACATCAGTGCTTCAAAGCATCGTCTATGTCACATGCAAATGAAATACCTATCGGCCATTTTAGCACAAACCAAGAATTTGTTATAACATAGCTCAATAGAGATGCTAAAAACACAATTAGACAATTTGCAATTTTAATCTCTTATATAACCTCATGGATATATCAATATGAAAATGATCATAATAATCCAGAATTATTGATGAATAAGTGCACCAGTCTGGTAGTTGGTTATTTGAGCAACCTGTGTTGAGTTATAAAACCTATGACTAGAGGGCAGGTGCTGTTTACATTAGGCACATGAATGATTGCTAAAGGGAGGAGGTGGGTTGTGGTAGTTTTCAGAGTACAAGATGTGAGTCTGATATTTGCATTTAGTATATGCTAGAATCATGCTCAATATGGGGATACATCCTGATTGCGATGCCAGTCTATCCCAGGCCACCGTTCACATGTACATTTACACACTTATGGGCCAAGCTGACATCTTGAGAGGTGGCAGGAAACTAAAGAACCTGGAGGAAACCCACGTTCACAGAGAGAGCACTGCACAGACAGTAACCTGATATCAGTACTGAACCAAGAACCCACATGGTGAGAGGCAGCAAAGGAATCTCTGCATCACCATGCCACTGCACCCATATTTTAAAATGTATTACAGAACTGACTGATGATCAGTGTGAATGTTTCAGTGTGCAATTTAGCATTGCGTTTCTGCACATGAACATTAACACATGATTTTTATTTTTCAAACCATTAAGTCACAAGGGATTTTATGGGTTTTATAAAAAAAATATTCTTCACTCAATTTTATTGGAAAATCCCAAGCTATACATAGTACTTCCTTTGAATCACATAGTACAACAGTGCTAGTGACATTTCAGAATACAGCATCCACAGCAATGCAGCTGTATTATAGAGGACCATTATTACAGGCTTAAAAATAATTATAAGCAGAGAACTATTTTCAGGAATTGTGGTTAGCAAAATTAAAGCAAGATGTTTCGTAAATGTTTAGTTTAATAAAAATGTGAAATGAATGAGTTAAATGAAATCATTGACCTGTTGTTGACCCAGTGTTTTGTCATTTTATTTCTCCCAGTATTTGTCTTCATATTTAACTACAGAAAGAAGAAACGCACAATACTAACTACAAAAATGGCCTTGCAGTGTAATGCAGGTTATGGTAACTTGCCAAGCATGTGGGTGTGTCTTGTGGTTTCCGTCAAAGTGTAGCACTGTTTTCACATTTGCTTTAAATAAAGGGTTTTCTTCCAATCTCTTTAAAATTAACAAAAACAGGTTTCATGCAAGAGTTTTATATGCAATATGTAACTGTTTGGATCACATTCTTTTTCTTTCCCTTACAGCCAGAACAATAACAAGATTATCATGTTAGAACTTCCCTGAAGTGCTATCACATGATCAGTGGCAGTGTCATTTGAGGTGAGTGGTAGCTGACACAACTGGTTGAGTTAACCTTTAATTTTCCTGTTTGCATTTGTGTCGGCCTTGCATGATATCAGAATACAGAGAAAATGTGTTTGGATTAGTGTTCCATCATAGAAAGCCAATATGTTCTTAAGCTAAATAGTGATGCGATTAACTTACAGTATTAATTGTCTGGAATTTCTTTTATTTAATTATTTGTTTCTTGTTTTACTTGCCCAAATGAAAGAAATAGTTAAGCCAAAAATAAGTTCTCTGGTCCCAACAAAAAAACCCTTTCCTTCAAACAATGCTAATAATAGTCATAATAATCATAGTTTAAGAATATATTCTCCAATTTGTCCCATGATCATATACTTTTGTTACATTTTTTAATTTTGTGATAATATTACTAAAATAACAGTAGGTAAATGTAATAAGGTTAACAACATCAACAAGATTTATAATGCAGATCATTCTACTGCATTCACAGCCAGAAAATTCACCATTGGTTATAAAGGGTGTTTGAAGTGAATATAGACTCACTCTTCAATTCAATTTCATTTTATTAATACAGTCCTTTTAACAACAGATGTTAGCACAAAGCAGAAATTCAAATGTAGATCCTAATTAGCAAGCAAGAAGAGACAATAGTAATGAAAAAAAATTCTCCGAGTGAACATGAGGAAGAAACCTCTAGAGGATCCAGTCTCAGAGGGAACCCATGCTCAACCTTATTGATCAGAGAAGTCAGAGAAGAATGGCCAGACTGAACTGAGACAAAAGAGATAGGCTATGTTAACTTAAATAACAACTCTTTACATCTGTGGTGAGCAAAATGCATCTCAAATTGCACGTCATACCCTGAGGTAGACAGGCTACAACAGTGGAAGACCACACTTGATTCTATTTCTGGCTCACCAAAACAGGATAGATAAAGACTGTGGGGAGGAGGGGGAACTGAAAAAACCACCAGCTGATTTCAACATTAAGTCAACTAATGCCTAGTCACACTAAATATTAATAGGATTAAAAAAAGATACTATTTCTTATAATTTATTGTAATTAATATATCAAATGAATTTATTGTAAATTCATTTTCTATTTTGAAATGTTCATTTTATTATTTTGAAAGCATCTTCATAATGAAAGCTTCTTACATTTACAGATTTTGTTGACCTTTGCACACTACTGTATATATACAACATGATATATCTAAGACCTGGTTCCATGCTTTTCTTTCAGGTAGAGTACCTTTGTTCTGTGTCACTGGCAGGACATGTTTTTCACTGTAATAATTGCATCTATTGTTGACTGTCAGCAATTATTATGAAAAACGCATAGCACAATCATGTAAATGTTTTCAGTTGTTACATGCTCTAAAACGTTTAGGTGGCAAGAATAGATTTAACCCTTTTGGATCCGTTTGGGTCCAAACCCAGAACACAAAGAAAAGGAAAAGTTTATCTCAAATCTGCACTGGTACCACAGTCATTTTGGTTTGGCTGTGAGGGCATATCAGGTCAAGTGGTGTGTCTGTGACAGTAAACAACTTCACACTGGCTCTTTCACTTTTCCTAGCAGCCCAGCTGCCTCAGACAGAATAATGGCATGCTAGCATATGCTACACAGGCGTGCCTTTCAACACACACAAACATATAGCTCCCTGGAGTCCTTACATATTCTAGACAGTGTTTAAGTTTTAGGTCTGTTGTATCCCAGCTATTTTCCTGTGAGGAAGCTGGGACATTGTCTAAGATGGAGAACAAACTGACAGTATTTTCTTTTATCCTGTGGGACTCCCTGGTCTCAGTAGGCCTGGCCTTGACTTGCTGAGTTTATTTACAGTGAGACGTAAACCTCCTGTCATTGTTTGTGTTTTGCTGGAAGACCCACGAACATTTGAGCCAGACACACACTGAGGCATCCTTGCCTTCATTTCGAGTGTGTGTGTGTGTGTGTGTTTCTTTGCCCTACACCTCCCTGGGTTGCCCCCATTGTTTGTGTTTCCTGAGATAGGAGTATGTGTGCATGTCTCTCTCTGACTGTGATGTGTACAGTGTTGTGAGTTCATGTCCTTACAGCCATGCTACTTCAGCACTCATAGTTCAAGCAAACATCAGGGTCTTCCTGTCTTTTTAGTGTTTGCTCTCTGCCCTGGATACCAGCAACCAGCTAATAACATGTATCTCTCTCTCTCTCTCTCTCTCTCTCTCTCTCTCTCTCTGTGTGTGTGTGTGTGTGTGTGTGTGTAAAGTTGTTTGACGTTAATGTTATATTATATTATATTATACCATAATGTTATGATTTTATGAGTCAAGTACATAAGTGTTGTGTTCATAAGTGGAAACTTAACTGTCCTTTTCTCGTCTGTGGCTGTAGTGTCTCTTTAAGAACTCCCTTAGACTGTACAGAATTCATTGCCCTCTACAGGTTATCTGCCAAATGGTGTGTGGCTGTTGAGAAACATTAGTAGGCCTTGCAGTCAGGAGCATGTGTAAATTGGAGAATAGTGCCATCTTACGACAACACTAAGAACTGCCCGTCTTCTGTAGTCTTTATAACATTGTTACTACTGTCATCTAGTGGCTGAGAGTGAAACTTTCCAAAGCAACAAAACACTATGAGAGGCATGCTGAGGGGCAATGTGAATTAGGATCATGGTGAGGGAGGGTGCTTTGGAAATGGAAGGTGGGGTTTTTGGGTTTTGATGGAAATCCTATTAGTAAGTGCTTTAGCACAGAGCAGCCAAAATTGTTATATTTTAGTTTATGGAATAACAGAGTGGATGCTTGGCAATTAAACCACACAATTGCCTACATTTGAGATTGAACATATTTGGCATTAGTGTAAGTCTGTGTGTGTGTGTGTGTGTGTGTGTGTATGTGTGTGTGTGTGTTGTAATTGTATTTGTTGTATTTTTGGTGACATCTTACTGGCCTATAGGGATTTTGTTCACAAAATAATTTGTGGAAGCTTACATGGAAGTAGACCACACTTATGTTATGCTGTCACTAACACCAACTGCTTTTTGTTGTTCTTAACTCCCATGTCACCATTGTGGATTACTGCAGTTCTATGATCTCTCCCCTCCACAGTGACTATGCCGCTACAGAAAGAGATCCTGAGAGAAGTGTGGACTGAGGAAAAAGTGAGTGTTCAATCAGTTCTTCATTATATGCCACATTAGTTACATCATTAAATCAATACATGAACTAATAAGCAGATAGATGAAGGCTTTTATACTAGGACATTTGTTTACCCAATTCATATCTACTGGAAAGCATTTTCTTTTAATATACCTAAACATAATGTGTATAAAATTAATGGGTTTACTAATTCTATTAAGTATGTGAAGTATGAACACATGTTTACCCAACAGAAATTATTTTATTAATACAAACAACAACAACAACAACAATAATAATAATAATATTTATTAAATAAAATAAAACTAGCATTTGGGTAAATTTATTACATTGTGAACTGCCCTATCAAAAGAGACAGCAAGTGCTAAGCGTTTTTGTCACAAAATATTAAATATCATTATCAGTTTAGGGAAAATGTACTTTAAAATAAATGTGAATTACATTAATGTGCTTTATTGATGATTAAATTTGAGACAAGGTTTGGCAGTTGTATCTTGTCTGTAATGCACCTGTTGAAGACTGTCCCTTAAGCTATACAATTTCACCTTTATATGCCTGATCAATATTCATTTTTAAAGAAAAGATGTGATAGAGGTCTCATTCAGATTCTAGAGCTATTAGACCCTCCATTACTCCTTATTTGGAGTGTCAAGTTGACGTGGAAGCACAGCAGATGGGTCAGCAGGAAAATCCTCTTAGCAACTTTCTGCTGATGGTAATTCATTGAATAGAGCACTACAGTCTCCCATCTCTAGATTATTTTCCACTCATTGTACCAACAACATTTTCTAGGCCTAACAGCTGCAGAGCTTGTGGACATCATTATTTAGATAGGGAAAGTGTACACTAAGAAATGTCTTCTGACAAGGTGAGTCTGTTCTGTGTTTTATAAGGGATTGGCACTGAGAATCAAAGGGGTAAATCTTATATCCTATTTATAACCTTCTTAATTAAAGTACTGAAATAGTTTTAATATCTTTAATGAAGTTATATCAGATTGAGTTGTGTATGTATCTGTATAGATGATTTAGTAATGTACTAAAAAACTTTTATGGCTTGATATGGTATAGTTTATGTAGAAGCTTCATAACTCATCTAGTAAGTTGATTATTCTGCAACTTTGCCCATGAAATAAACAAATAACCTAAATAGCATTATTTATGAATAGTTGGAAAAATATGGCAGAGAAATTAATAATAATTTTATGGTATTTGGCTGTGCCATATTAAAAAATATATAAACAATTTTGTTGGATTTATACTCATTTGTATATAATATACAAATATTATATGAGCATATGAATATAATTTGAAATACCAAGCAAACTTCTATGCTGAAATAAGGCTGTGAACCTGGGACAATTTTAAATGTACCTAATTTTACAATAGTTTTTTTTTTTATTTAATAGACAAGCATGCTATATGTTATATGGAGAATAAGAATGTTCTCCAACAAGAGTGTTATATGGAGGTGTGATCATGCAAACCAACAACAGCATCAGCAACAAAAACAGCTACAGTACAGTTACTACAAATTATACTATTGCTATGATTTAATAGAAACATCATGTAAGAAGAATTCAGTACACAGTAGATCATGCCAAAAGTAATGTATGTGTTAAAAGCTCCTTTTTCTGTTTGATCATTATCCCATTAAATATCAATGTTTCAGAACTGAATGAACACTACATATAATCATTGATTTGCCTATTAGTTATGAAATAAGGTGTAGTTGAAAACAATCAGTAAAACACTTTATATTTAATACCGTATTGGTTTTGTATTAATAATGTGTTGCCTATTACATTTGGAAAGCTGTGTTGTTTTGTAACAGCTTGACTGAATGACTGTGTGTGTCAGTTTCCTCTAGTGCAGGAGATTGTTCGGGGTTAAGGGTATTAATAGCGCTGCTTAAATTGCGTCTTAAGTGGATCACCCAGAGAAGGAGAGAGAGAGAGAGAGAAAGAGAGAGAGAGATTAAAGAAGATGGTGAGAGAGACAGAAACAGAAATCTTTTTTAAAAAAAGAACTGTGATTGAGGAAGACAAACAGAGCTGGTATCAACTGAACTGCTACTTGTGATTTGGATTGTTGTTTTGTTATTTACCATGCAGTAACACAGTCACTGTTACTATTTATATGACCTTATTTTCAAAACTAAACCAGATTTGCAGGTTAAGGAGAAACCTAATGACGTGACAAGGAAAAACTTGCCACAGTAAAATGTTTGTTTGTTGAGTAGTTATAAACAAAGTGAAAGACACAAAACAAAACAGGTATTGTATAAATGGCTGCATGTAATAATGTACATTAAAACTCCTTTATAATGATTAGTAATATTTACTATATTATATACTTAGATATAATGGAATATTGTGATCTAAACACAACTACATATAGATATTTTCATACTCTGTACTAATATAAACAAGTTCAGTCTATATCAGTGAGACATTCAGTGGATATTGTGTTATGATGTTGATATTAAAATCAAAATAAACGAACATCACATCTCACCTGTAAATATAGTCCGAAAATTTTAAATAATTGAAGTGCATGTTTGTGTTTCTTTGCTGCATTTACTTTTTCTTACATGGTAAGTTATAAAGTTTATTTATCATTTATTTGTATTACCACAAAGACATTAATGTAAATGGACTGTGTAAATGATTCCTTCTCTCCTTCATTTATTGCCATATGTGCCTGGCAGTGACACATTAATTTTGTTTCTGGCCATTTAGCATAAATGAACCAGAAGCCTAAAAAGAAAAAAGCTGAGTCTATTCCCACAGAGAGCACTGGGACAGACACTAAATCCAAAAAAAGCAAGAATAAAAAAAATGGAGACCTGTCAGCAGAAAGCTGTCCTGCTACTCAAAAAAGTGAGTTAGAAAAAAAGTCAGGTGGATGTTAATACACATTGTTGACCATGGTTTGCATCAAGATAAAAGTCTGCCATTCTGAATCATGAAACACTAACACAGACACCACATCCAAACAGATGGTGAAAATGTGAAGAAAAAAAAAACTGAAAAGGAAAAAGAATCCCCACAGAAGGAAAAAGCTGAGCCCAAAAAGAAAGCCAAAAGTGCCCCAAAGAAGAAGAAGAAAAGTAAGATAGTTTTAATATAAATTATTATTATTATTATTATTATTATTATTATTATTATTGTTGTTGTTGTTGTTGTTGTTGTTGTTGTTATTATTATAAAATCATTTTCGTACAAATACAACCCTGTACATTCCATTATCTGCTGATGTGACATTTAAAATACAGCAACATTGTTTAAGTTAAAGGGATTTAAAAATGCAGAATATTTAAGATACATTGTTTACTATACTTCAGGTTCAAGTGATGATGAAGATAATAGTGATGGTGAAGAAGAAATGGCAATACCCCAAAAGAAAACAAAATCAAAATCCTTGAAGGATGGTTCTGATGGCAAAGAAAAAGACAAGGACAAGAAAACTAAACCTAAAGGTCAGCTCTATTTTTGGTGTTCTACATTATTTAGTGTCTGTCAGCTTGTAGTGATGTAAGAGTAGTGGGTACAGCAATATGTTTTGTAGATTGCATTCTCCAAGGTAATCTAGGTTTTAGCAGTGTAATAGGATTAATCTAGCTTTTTGGTCTGAGAGATTTGGTCCACTATTTTAGGGCTGTGTGAGCATATATTGTAACATCACGGGTGCCCTCCCAGGCAATTTCTGTAACCCCTTTTAGAGGTAATTTAGACCTTTGAGAAGTTTTATTGAGTTTCAGGCCTAAACAGAGTAACCCAGAAGGACTGTCACCCTCTGCCCCTGATGAACTTGGCATTTGTTAGCCTACAGGAGGCCAGAGTCTTCTCCAATCTAGACCTCCACAGGGCACTATAAGTATCTAGTGATGCCCTTCAGCCTAATGAATGCCCCTACAGTCTTCCATCGCTTCATTAATGTGGCCCTCCGTAAGATGCTGAACCACTATGTCTTTGTATACCTCAATGATATTTTAATCTTGAGAAGTCACAATTTCACGTCTCTACTATCTCCTTCCTGGGCTTTGTGGTCTCACATGATGAGCTGAGAATGGACCCACTTAAGATCAGGGCAGTCAGGGAACGGCCTCAGCCCTCCTCGGTTCGCATAGTCCAATGCTTTCTAGGTTTTACTCATTTTGTCTGACGCTTTGTGCAAAATTTTAGTACCTTGGCCAGTCCACTTTGTGCTTTGATCAAGAAGACCCAAGGCAAGTTTATATGGACTGCTGAAGCACAGAAGGATTTCGAGGCCTTAAAGGAGTGGCTGATTTCGGCCCCAATGCTTTGGATGCCTGGCCCTGATCTGAGGCCCAGGTCATAGTGGAGCTCCTGGCCATCAAACTGGCCTTTGAGGAGTGGAGGCATTGGCTGGCAGAGGCCAAGCATCCCTTCTTCATCCTGACGGACCACAAGAACCTGACCTATATTGAGCAGGCCAAGCTGCTGAATCCACGGCAGTTGGTCCTTGTTCTTTGCTCGGTTTGATTTTGTCCTGTCTTTCAAACCTGGATGAAAGAACGTGAAACCAGATGCCCTATCTCAACAGTGGGTCCCACTGACTGAGGATCCCAAACCCCAAACCATATTCCATCTCTCAAAATAGTAGTGCCTTTGTGCTGGGGATTGGAGGAAGTGGTCGGCCGGGCACTTCGACAGGAACCACATCCAGGTGGTAGCCCACCCAATAGTATCTATGTCCCATGCCCGGTCCAATTGCAGTTTCTCTCCTACGGTCACACCTCACCATTTGCTGGGCACCCTGGGGTCATCAGAACCCTGGAGTTCTTGCTGTGCCCATCATGGATTGAGATGTTTGGACCCATGTCATGGCTTGCCAGACATTCGCCCAAAACAACATGCCCTCATGGCCTACTTCAGCGCTTAACTATACCATCTTGTCCAAGTTCACACCTTTCCCTAGACTTCGTCACCAGACTGCCACTGTCTCAGGGAATGAGTGTAATACTAGTGGTGATGGACCAATTTTCAAAGGCGTGCAAATTTATCCCACTGCCTAAACTCCCCTCAGTGAAGAAGACTGCAGACCTCCTTCTGCAACACATCATATGAACGCACAGCTTCCTCTCTGACTTGGTCTCGGATAAGGGCTCCCAATTTGCTAGGTGGTTCTGGAAGGCCTTTTGCTGCCTAGTAGGTGCCATGGCCAGTCTATTCTCAGGGTTCTACCCAGACCCAAAGGACTTGGTACGCTCCCTCCATTGTCTGGCCTTCTCCAATCCTGCAACATGGGTTAGACACCTAATGTGGGTTGAGTATGTCCATAACACACTATGGCACTCTTATGGCACGCTTTGTATTTGTTGCCCTTTGAGTGCCAGTTCGGCTACACCCCCCATGTTTCCCAAGCATGAGGGGGAGTTAGGTGTCCCGGCTGTGGAACAAGTCGTGGAAAACTGTCTCAGAGTCTGGCAGACAGCCAAAATGGCCCTTCAGGTCACTGCTCTGAGGGGCACCCGCACGGCAAACTGCAAAAGGCGCTTGGCACCCACATTTCGTCCCAGCCAGAGGGTCTAGCTGGCAACCAAAGATCTGCCCTTGTGAGTGTAGTCCAAGAAATTAGCACCACTCTATATTGGGCCCTTTAAGATCTTGTGGCAGATAAATACCATGGCCTACTGCCTGCAGCTTCCCCAGTGCATAAAAATCAGCCCCATGTTCCACGTCTACAGACTGATTCCAGTCCTCTGTAGCCCCTTGGCACCCCCGGCCAGCCTGGTCCCTCCCCCTCCCCGCCTCATGGATGGAGCCCCGGCCTTTACAGTACAGTGGATTCTGGATTCCCAACACTGCGGGAAGGATGTTCTAAACTTGGACAACTGGGGGGGATATGGTCCAGAGGAAGGATTGTGGGTCCCGGTGTGACACATCCTGGACCTGGAGCTGGTCAGGGAATACCAGAGGAACCAGGCGACAGGCTCAGGAATGTCAGGAGCCATTACCAGGGGCGGGGGTACTGTAATGACATGGGTGCCTTCCCAGGCAAATCCATGGCCATTGGTATGCTCTCATATAGGCTCTTGGCCTCAGGCCAATAATTAGCATCATCTCGCGGCACCTGTGAAAGCTGTTATTTAAATCTTAGAGCTTTAAATTTCAATTTTATATAGATTTGCAGCTGATAAAAGAATCATTGCTTAAGAAAATATGTGTACTAACACAGATGTGCTGTTTGTCAGTGAACTATCCAATGTCACTTACTAAAATGCCACAATGGTCCAAACTCCATAGCTTTAGTTAGGAATATCTCCAGAAATGTATTGAAATTGTCTGTACAGAAACCAGGTTTCTTATTAACTGATGTGAACATTTAGAGGAAAAAGAAGACAAAGACAATAAGGGAAAGTCTAAGACCAAAAAGAAGGAGCCAGCCTATTTGTTCCAGATAAATGGAGACAAATCCACCACCAAGGGTAAAAAGAAAGGTAATTAATGACATATTATTTCAATCTAATGTTTCTTACTACAAATTATAATTGTACACTTACGGACATTAAGATAATTGTTAAATGAATTCTTGAGTATTTCTTAAACCTACAGATATCTTTTTTACATGAGATGATTTGTATGCGTTTACACATAAAAATGAGTTATTATGTATTTTACCTTAAATATGTTGCTGCCATCAGCTGATAGATCAGACAGTGAAGAGCCGAGTGATCCAGAAAACAAAACCAGCAAGAAAAAGAAAAAGAGCAGTTCGAACCTAGGGTCCATGTTCCAGGCTGGTGGAGAAAAGGATAAAGACAAGGACAAGGACAAAAGGTCTAAGAAAAACAAAAGTGAGTAATTAACACCATACCAATTTACATTATGGCTAACACCCAGTGAGCTCTCATGTGAAGCTTATTACTGAGTATGGATGATTTATTTCTTTTCTCAGGTCTGGCAAAGGCAGAAGAGAGTGATGACTCAGAGTCTGAGGTGACACAGAAGAAAAAAAAGGGGAAAGGAAAAAAGGGGAAAAAGGTAAAGTGGCAAGTGGTCAGTTGATTGTTTTTGTATGAAAAAAAAAATTCTAATCATTATTTTCATTTTAATTTATAACACATGTTCATGCATATGTATTAAGCCTGCTGCTGCTGCTTTTTCATACTGGATAGACAACATTGTTTTTTGACAAAAAGAAAAAAGCATCCAGCATTGTCATATGACTAGCCAGTTTTTTCTTCCTGGTATGCCACATAGTGAAAGGATTAAAAAAATCCCTCTGTCAGTCCTTCAGAATAATTTGAAACTGAAAATGAGGCCAGTTGCAAGGGCATGTGAAGCACTTGGCAAAACTATGATCTGAATCTGATGAACCTTGCATGCAAACATTTGAGAGATATGAAATTTGTCTCTTTTTGACATTTTTTATAGGAGGAACGAGCCCCTTCACCAGTCATTGAGTTTGAAGACCTGGAAGAGTTTGTGCTTCAGCCAGCACAGCAGGGTATCACAGTGAAATGTAAAGTGACCCGAGACAAAAGAGGAATGGACCGTGGTCTTTATCCCACTTACTACCTTCATCTTGACAATGAAAAGAAGGTCTGCTACACATATAATTAACACTTCTTATCACTTATGGAATTAAAAATATAACACTCTACAAAGCCATGCAAGATCTTGGACTACAATATTCCATCTGAATATTCCATCTTTTTGGCTAAAATATGGCAAAAGTCGTAAATATTTTGTACATATTAATAGATATATGTTTGGTACCAAAAATAATTTTTAAAAGTATAACAAAGTATTTTATTTGTATCTTTTCTTTGCTCTTGATATCCTAAAGTGTCAGAACCGTATACCTCAATGTCTTGCAGTTTTCATGAATTCTTCAAATGTCTTGAAATTTAAAAATCTGATTATTTTAAAAGCAGGTCTTTTTACTGGCGGGACGAAAACGTAAAAAGAGCACAACTTCCAACTACTTGATCTCAATCGATCCCACTGACCTCTCTAGAGGGGGTGAAAACTACGTAGGGAAATTAAGGTAAGTTGTAGGTGTTTAAGGTAAGCTGTAGGTGTTTAGATTAGACCATTTGCTAGTGACTTCAGTTAAATGTCTGTCATTTCAGGTCCAATCTGATGGGCACTAAATTCACAGTATTTGATAATGCACTTCATCCTGATCGAGCACTTCCTGATTTGTCAAATGCAAGGCAGGAACTAGCAGCCATTATTTATGTAAGATCACCTACTTATTAATGTGACTATTAGAGATCTAATCAACCATGAATAGAAATTATAGTAACATGGAGATAAGTCCTACGGCATAGTGCTTTTAAGTGATGAGATCTTCCTGCTGGCTGTGTTCCAGGAGACCAATGTGCTGGGAATGAAGGGTCCAAGGCGGATGA
The DNA here is from genome assembly GCF_019097595.1 of Hemibagrus wyckioides. NCBI lineage: Eukaryota > Metazoa > Chordata > Actinopteri > Siluriformes > Bagridae > Hemibagrus > Hemibagrus wyckioides. The sequence continues at coordinate 20,438,388 of NC_080720.1, read as the reverse complement.
CTGTCATTATCCCTGGAATGGACAAAGATGGAGAGCGAGTACCTATAAGGCCACGCAATGTAAGCAAAAAAATCCCCAGAAAGTCTTACTTATCATATGGTTGTTTATTTTATTTTATTCTGCACCCTATTGTATATAACCTACACACGATCACTGAAAGCAAACTTTTTTAACATCACATAATATAAACTGACAATGACAGAAATGGTGCAATGCTGAATTTTACCAAGCTTGCTGATTTCGTCAATTAATATTTTATCTTTCCTTAAAATTATTTATTTATTCTTCATTCATGTTTTATATTATCTCACATTTGATAGGAAAATGATGGCCTTCTGATTCGGCAGCAAAATAGGAACATGGAGAATTTGATAGAGCTTCGCAACAAGACACCTGTGTGGAACGAGGAGACATCGTCTCATGTGCTCAACTTTAATGGCAGAGTCACACAAGCCTCTGTAAAAAACTTCCAAATTGTTCATAGTAAAGACCGTAAGCAAAACTCATAGCTTTCTTTAATTTGTTGGTGCAAAGCAATAAAAATATTAGCTCTTGTGACCTATACCATTATTTGATCAAAAATATTGGAGATTTAATAGAAAGTGTATGTCATGTCATTGCAGAGGACTACATAGTGATGCAGTTTGGGAGAGTTGCAGATGATGCCTTCACCCTGGACTATAACTACCCTCTGTGTGCAGTGCAGGCCTTTGCTATCGCCCTCTCTAGTTTTGATGGCAAAATCGCCTGTGAGTGACAGCTTCAACCAACAGAAGCATATTCTTCAGCACTCTGTTTCTGCATGTCTCTGAAAAGACTGAAAGCCATCAATCTAGGAACAATATGAGAATAATGATAAAAATACTGTAGTTCTCTGATCTGCTATGCTCAAATGTGGAGTCGAAGAAAACTTCAAGTGACACATTTTGAAGGCCGTTATCACGAGACAGAGGTTTTGACAAGAAGGCAAATTCTGTTCACTTTGAAATCTTTGAAAATTAGAATAATATGACAGTTCATTTAATATGCTTTAATTGGATATTTTTGAGAGTAGGTACATGTGAAGAGACAAGACGTATGACATGAGTCTTTGAAAGCATCTTGAAATTGCATGCTATAGTTATTTAGACAATATACATTTCCAAAATATAACTTATAGAGAGTGGAGAATTAATAATAGTCTTTTTTGCCTTTTCGAGTCTTAAAGTGTTATACTATTGCTATCATTTCATCTTGTTGAACTGTCATTTTTTTATATTATATGTAATATCTGTGTTTGTTTTCATTGCATTTCTTTTTGCACATCCTCCAATAGATGTAATTATATACATTTTCCATACTGCATGACTGAAGTGACTTTTTATGTTGATGACTTTTTAAACATTTTTTTTTAAATCATTATTGGTTTGTTCATGATACATTATATTCATTTCCAGTTTTGGGAAGGACATGAGATTTTACATAGAAAATCAAATAAGCATGTTTGCATAAAATATTTCTGTACAAAGTTAATTTCATTTCCCCCATTTTTTCCCCTTTCTGTCATACTATGGTTCTGGTGGGATGGAGTTAGCCAGCCTTCCAGTACCACAGCTATGCACCTCTGGGTGATTCAATGATCGGGCTGGCTATAAGGGTTGTGTTTATAGCATAGAATTAACAAATTGTGTGCCCCAAATTGTCTGTCTGTAAAAAAAGTATAATGAATATAGTCATAGGCCTCAGAGTGTTCTGCCAGTTTGACTCTCACATTTTTGCCAAAGCTCTGAATTTATTTACACAACTTTTTTTTTTTTTGAGGTGCAGGTTCAAGCACAGCCAACAGATGGAGCTATAGGTTTCTACAAGGATGAGGGGAGAACTGTGGTGAAAGTGGTTTGCAATATAAAAAAAAAGAAAAGAAAAAAAAAGGAAATATATTCATTTTAGGCTTTCTTCCAGAACATTACATCACTGAGTTTAACTGCTCTGCTCTCTTGAGACAAAGTGGCAAACCATGAGGAACTTTCAGGGCTTGCTCATTACTCTGGAATGCTGACAAATTCTCAGTGAATTCCTGGACAAGTTTGTCCTTCTAAGGGTTTGGGAGCTGCTCACATTGGTACTTTCATTCAGGACTTCACTGAGCTTCTGTCCAAATTCATCCACTGCTCTGTGCATGAATATTATTATGTATACTCAAAACTCTGTGCTTCTAAAACCCCAACACAATAATCCGTCTTCATTCTGTTGTGTGACCTTGGATTATTCAGTTTACATCTTGTGTGTGTTATGCTTTAACAAAATGTAATGTCTACGTTTACTTTAGACTTTTTAGTCATAGGTTGTTTTTTTTAAACTACTGGTTGTAGATGATTAAAGAATTGTCTACTTTTATACTCTTGAATGTACAGTAAAATCTTGTGCCGCGTTTTCTGAATTTTAGGGGTGGGGTTTGGGATATGTGCCCGCCTCTAAAGTTGTTGATTGACGCCCAGCCAGGGCTCCGCCCCTTCTTCAACTTTTTCCCCCCCTCCTTCATTTTTTCTCCACTAGTGAAGTGCGTGAATTTCATACCAAACCCATACCTTGCATTCCACCTTTACTGTCAAACCAGGAGAAATATTACTGAAAACAATAAGCGGCTCAGGCGAGAAATAGGTGTCGAATTAATGATATTTCGTCCTTCTGCTGTACATCTAGACGCCTTTTCCACATTTAAAGGTGAGTATTCGCGGAGCAGCGCGTTCCCTTTGTCTCCTAGCGTTTTTGCTGGAGTTTTCGTGGCGCTCTTGCGAAGTCTTCAGATCTTTGTCATATTTTGCATTTTTCCACGGAGCTCCCCGCATAGGGTGGGATGGTGAAGAGATTTGCGAATGGATATGCTATGTAGAGAGAGAGAGAGAGTGTGTGTGTGTGTGTGTATGTGTGCATGACCAAAGCGTAGAAGTCATGGAGTTAGTGACAGCGGGGAACTTTTAACATTTCACTTATATAAAATTGTGATCAGTGTTTGCAGCTCGTTTGTCAACTTGACACCGTCTCGCAGTGTTACTTTAGTATTAGCGGACAAAATGGTATGCCTTTTATCCAGATTCTCAAATCGTATTCGGTGTTTTCCCTCAAGCTTACTTGTGAGGATAAGAAAAGAGCTTTTACTCTTCTCTAGGGCTGGCCAACAAGAGGAAGGACAGGGCGACCTGCTTGGGAAGACAGTTCCCTCAGACCGATACCACTACGTTTACGGGTAAGGGGCGTCTCTTGTATTTCTTTTTCTAACTTTTTTCTCCCGGCACATCATTGATCGCTTTTACACTTTTAAAAGTTTCGTTCACTGTTTATTTATCGTGTGTGTGTGTGTGTGTGTGTGAGAGAGAGAGAGTGAGAGAGAGAGAGAGAGAGAGAGAGAAATCTCAGATGTGCAGTGTAACTCGTTATCTTTGTGAAGACGCGACACTGTGTGAGGTTGATTTCCTCGCTCCATGAAGACTAGTTTAATACAGTAATACGGGAAATGATGCTAATAATCTGCTGAACAATTAAACAGATACTGATACTGACTCAGCAACTAAAATACTCATGTGAGTCATAATATCTGTTGTGAATAATGATAATAATGTCACCATAATTTGTGGGAAATCTAGCAAAACCTGCCAGGTTGAATAGGATACATAAAAAAAACTAAATCAGAATATATCAAAACCATCCACTGTCAGTTGATTGTTTATATTTATATCGGGATTTTTTTAGTATTTGCATTGTATTTCCAGAAAAGTATTATGTATGTAACCGGGGCACTGTCTGATTAAATATGCTCATATCTGCATACTTAAAATAAATCGTTAATCTTTTTTTAATTATTATTATTATTATTATTATTATTATTATTATTATTATTATTATTATTATTATTGTATTTGATATAGTTTAATGATTTAATTGTCATGATGCTTTCAAAAGTTTGTTGGAATATCATTTCTTTATTGTTTAAAGTAGAACATGACATGCATTCATAGAAAAGAATATAACATGCACTTATATATATATATATATATATATATATATATATATATATATATATATATATATATATGAAATTTCAGCAATAATAAACATTTTGGAAATTGCTGTAATATCCTTCTGACTAGGGATAGGAATGTTTCATGAATGCAAATCATCTATAAACAGATTCCATAATCAGTGTTTCTACTCTACAGTAGAATGTTTACAGGGTTATAAAGGAATTTGATATGTATATTGTAATGACACTAATGAAGCTTTAAGTACTGGATATATGACATGACATGTTTGTGCCAAGTAGGCGGAGCTTAAAGCCTTCTCCAAGCTTGCTAAGTTTCAAATAATGCGGGGGGTCACAAGTGGGCAAAGACAAAGTTAAGTGTGACCAAAATTACTTCACCTGTCTTCATCTTGGTAACCCATACATGAATAAGGATCTTGCTGTAGTTTTTATCTGTTCATTCATATTGGTTCCTATGGCAGACCTCCACTAGTGTCCCCAAGGTTCTTGTCTCAGTTCGTTGATGTTTCTCGCATGAACAGATGAAATGACAGCATGGTGCAGTCAGATCCATGCAGACAGACTGCTCAGGCTCAGACACTCTGGTACATTCTAAACAGTCTGGACATTCCCACCACCACAAAGCTGTCTTTAGAGCCATGGATCTCAGATCTCAGATCTCAGATCGGCTCCAAAGATCCAAAAAGCATAGCCAAGGGTCAGCGATTAAAAAAAAAAAAGTTACAGTGGTGGAAATCACATTATTATATAATTATATTATTACATAATTATTATATTTAAAGCTGAGTTCTTATAATTATTAGCTTGACTGGTCATGCCAGTTTAATGATTTTAATTAAATGTGAATAAGTTTAGAAAGTTAAAATCTGTAGAGTAAATATCAAAAATGTTTCAGTAAATAGACAACATATTATTGTACATTTGTATATTTTTATAGATGAATTGCATTTTGGGTAGCCTTGCATTTTGGGTAGCCTTAAGTATTCTATATTTTAGAATTTTAGAATTTTTCGTTCCTTGAACTTACATAAATCTGTCTGTTGAGTTTAACAGTAACATACATTGGCAGAAGGAACAGAATGCTGTGATTCAGGTTCATTCCACATGGTTCAGCCCAGACTGCCTGTTCTGGTTAGGCTGCATACTTAGATGCATCTTATAATTTACTGCCTTTAACAATGTTTGTCTTCTCTAGAAAAGGTTTCAGCCACTTAAAAGAGGTCAAAGCCCTGGTTAACTTGCTAATTACTAAGCCGGTAAGACTGGAAAAGTATTTTCGGTAGGCACTGGGGACCTTGTCCTGCAAGTACCAGCCAAAATGGTGTGTAATAGGAAAATGTCTTCATAAAATGACACAGAAGATTCCAATTGTTAACAATTGATACAAGTGCAGAATTTACTAAATGATTATTATTATTTAAATTATTTTTTTAATTTAAAGATTAGGAGTTTAAAAACATATACTCCGTGAATATTATTCATAATAATACTATTTCTATTTATTAGATCCATAGATATTTTTATTTATAAACTTTCCACTAATGGAACTGGAATTATTTATAGGCCTACCTGTTTTTGAGTTATCGATGGTTTGGATTAAACTCAATCAATTAAAGAAATTAGTCAATTAGGCTAAAAACTATAAGAACTCAATAATAAATATAAGAATTTGGTGGGTTGCGATGTCCACCAATGTAACTAAATTAAATCAGCTTCACCCTGATAAAAAAAAAACTCAAAACAAATAGCTTTAATAAAATTGTTTCTTTTGTTTGTGACGTTCCCTAACACCCACACTCTAAAACGGCATCCAACTACCCATATTTGCTTGCCATTTATTCTTCACATAACTTGTATAACTCAGCTGTCATCTATTCAATCAGATCAAGATCAGGAGGATCCTGACAAAATCCATTTTTGACACAATATTTGTTCCTTATGTTTTTTCGCATATGGTTTTCATATAGGACGCATACATTTTAAATGTAAAGTTTTTCATAGACAAACTGATATGAACTACAGGAACATTTTCCAGAAATCATGGTGAATACAAACTGTAAGTCACTTTTTGTTCTGGTCACATATACATTGCCACTAAAAAAACTGCAGTCCATCCAGTATTGCACTAAAACCAATCATCTGAATATTTTTGAACCAAAATCAAGGAGTCACCAGAGTTTTGGTGGCCAGCATAGGTCTAGACCAATGACATAATGTGTCATGTATGTTTTTATCACAGTATAAAATGAGAGCACTAGAACTCATTAGAACATTAGGACATAAAACATTAATTAAGAGTGTGTGACTTAAAAACAAGGAAAATTTAACCCATGAGCTCAGTGAATTGTGGAACTAAAAGATGAGATGTAACAGGTCTTTGAATGGCTTCTAATGTTCGATTTTGAAGGCAAGACTAAATCTGGGATGGATTAACTCTTGCAGGTTTGCATGTGTTTGTATCACATTTGAAAATCTATAGGTTTCTTTCTTTCAAGGCATTTAATTTGATCCATATTTCTAAGGTTTTATTTAGTTTTTTAAAGAAGGACTCTATTTGTGGTGTGAAGTATATGTCCAATTAAATTCCCTGGGCAATCCAACTTTAAAGATTTGCTCTCTCCTTTCTGTGCCACCTGAACAGTGTTCAGATCTTTTCTTCAGAGAACAGTTTTTCGTAATGGACTTGCTGTTGTTATTATTATAATTCTTAAAGGATGCATTATGTTATGGCTTGCTAAATATTCAGCTTGTATACTAAGTTTTTTTTTGTTGTTGTTGGTCAGTTTTTTAAATTAAGAAAAAAAGGTCAGACATTTTGGACGTGATACATTTTTCAACGAACTGTAGATTGTTTTGTTAAGAGGTTTTTAATATATCTGTTTGTTTCTTTGTACTCGCTGTCTAGATGGCCATTTCAGTGTACTAAAATGAGACTTTGGTGTTCAATAAGTTAGCTACTTAGTTGTTTTTTGTGCTCATTATCTCACACGTATGAGTACTGCTTCAATTTTCATTGCAGGTTTTGACATTATTAAGTATGAAAAAAAAAAGTTTTAATATTGGGAATGCTTCCTTCTTTAAAGAGCAAATGGGGGGCCATTGGGAACAGAATGTTTGTGCTGTATGTGTGTGTGTTTATGTTGCTGGCCAGTTGACAACTTCTTCACTGGTCTGTGTTAGAGGCCCAGGATGTAATGAGGCCTGTCCATTTGCACAGGCTGGAGCAGCCTTTTAGCACCCGCCTCAGAAGTAGCCCTCCAAATGGTGGCCACTTACCCAGCTGTCAACACAGGCCTGAACAAATATCTTTCTGTGTGTGTATGTGTGTGCGTGAGCGCACGCGTGTGTATGAAAAAATGAGAAAAGACACACTAATCACTACTGCTTGATTGTTACCACTGTGTATATTCTTCAGTGTATTACTGGCTCTCCTTTTCAAGCCACTCAAATATTTGAGAAGGGAGACATTTTTATATAGTTTCCCAAATAAAATTTTTCCCTCTTTCCTTTTTCCACATGCGCTTTTAATAGGTAGAATTAGCACCTCAGCCAAAACATACCATGCCACAATGCTTTATTAATTGTGATGGAGTGACTGTCTCTGGAAATGTGTTTACTTTAAAGATGAAAATTAATGCACGCTTGTTTACATACATTTCCTGTGCAAGGCATTGGCAGATAAGATTTTTTGGCTTCACTCTGGCCTTTCAACTTCAGGGGAGGAGCAGCTCATTGGCTGGAACAGTGTAGCCTTTGTTTCTGTCAGTCTGAAGTTGCTGAACTTTCCAGTTGTTCTTGAAACCAACTGTTTTGCAGCAGTGTTGTAGTTTGCAAACCGGTAGGACTCCTCCACACACACACACAAGCTCGCACGCACGTGTGTACACGCACATGCACCTGAGCTGCTTATTTAAAAGTGTCCAGTGGTGGGTTCACGTGACTGTTGTCTTTTTTAATCTGTCATTATTACGGTGAAAATTAAGGTTTAATGGCCTTAATTTTTAAACCACAATGTAGGAAATGTTCATCCCTCAAGTATTCTAAATCAGCTCAAAAAGACATCAACGATTTTCTCAATGGTTTACAGTCAAGCAGTGTACGTCAGACATAGTAAGGACCCTCCATCTCACTCAACATCTCTCACTTATAATTTTCTTATTTAATTGCTCTCAAGCAATTAACATTTACATTTGGTCATTTAATAAAAGCTCTTATTTAGAACAACTTGGAAATGTAGAAAAAAAAAGAAAGGCACAGTTGTATAAAGCCTGTAGGAAATCTGCAAAGATTTGTTAATTCAAAAACAAGAGAAAAATTCTAGTTTGACAAATAGGAAGTACTAAAACAATCTAGATGGTAAAGATATTCCAAACTACATACACAATACAAAAGGCAATTGGTATTGAAGGGACAATTTTAAAGCCATAATACAATAAGTTGAAAATTAAGAAGCAATACGAAAACGTTTTTGGGTGGAGGGAGTGAGGGTGGTTGCTGTTCCACCATTCAGAAGCCAGGACGCTCCCCTCTCTGTGCGTGTCTTTCAGGTTTCATGGGGTTTGGCAACAGCCTCTGGCCTAGCCACTAAATGACCAAGTCAGGCAGTGAGTGCTGCTCCGCAGATTTGCCCTGGAGACTTTCCGATGAAAGTGCTGAATCAGGAGTTCGCGGAAGTCTTTTGGCCCACACGCCAGACCCTGTGTCAGTCTTTCCTCTGCTGGTTGGATTACAGCTGCCATGAATGAGAAAGTGTGCAAGCTGAATCCTCCATACGTGCAGGTTCTTCCAAATGATGTGTAAATCTGGGATCCAGAAGTCTTAATTCGTCTGAGAGTTCCATCTTTATCTCTGGCTTTCAAGCAGCGTAAAAGGAGAAAGCATTTAGTGCTGTGTAACTTTTACATACTGTTACAAAAGCATAATTGTGTTGCTCTTTCTTTCCCTTTACCCCCCCAAGCCCCTACCGCCACCCCTCACTCACTCTCTCCCCGTCTCTCTCGGCTCTGATTGTTTCCTGAATGTCGAGCCAGAGCGGAAGTAGGAGGAAGCCATTGGAGAGGAGCTGGGGAGAATTTATTAGACTCAAACATAAAAAGAAAGAGAGTGAGAAGGAGAAACGGAGTGAAAGTCAATAGCTGTTCTAAATCAGTTCTGGAGGGAAGTTAAAAGGGTGTTTGGGAACACCTCTTTAGCTCTGCTTCAGTTGAGTCTTCTCAAAGCTAAGCAGTAGTGTCCAAATACATAAAAGTTACAGTGCATTATAAGAAATTAGATTAATTCTAAATGTGCTTAATGAAGCTCTGTTCTCAGTCTTAAAGTATGTTTAGTTTGGAAGCAGATATCAGTCAACTGAGATATTGACTACACTTAATAATAGAAATGTAACTAAATCCACAATTTTGGTGGGCGATAAGCTGGGCCACTCAAACTCAAAACCCCCATTTTATAGTAGAAAGGACATGGTGTATCTGAACTGTCACCAAAACCAACAGCACTTTGGTGACAGATGTTCAGAAGCACATAGAGATATCCAGATCTAGCCCTGTTAATTTTCTGCACTTGAATGGCTTCTTTGTGTGTGATTAAGTGCTTACTGTATTCAACTCACAATGCCCTTAGCTCTACATCACAAGTATTTATTAGTCTACCACCTCTTCAGTTTGGGTAACATTGTAGTAAGGAGTAATTTATACATAGCAGTGGAATTGCTTGCCAGCTGTGTTTTTTCTTGTTTAAAGCCAGTGAGTGTATTCAGTGCAGAATTCTAATTCTCGGGATGTTTGGTGTGGTGTAGAGCTCTGTGTTGGTTTGTGGAGAGGAGGGCAACTCTGCCCTCAGCCCAGAGTGTCTTTATCTGTAATCCGACCTGAAAAGGCAGCTGCTGCTACACTTGTCCAGCCCTGTTGTTCTCTCTCCCTCGTGTGTGTGTGTGTGTGTGTGCGCGCATGTGTGTGCATGTGTGCTTTTGTGCCTTCACGCTTGATTGAATGAATTGATGATTGATTATTAAAACAAGGGTGTGTTTCAGGGGCTACCCAGGAACTAAACTCCTAAGGGTGTATGGTCTATCTGTAGCAGTTCCTTAGAAGAACTCCTGTTCTTACTAAGGCTGAACTGGAAAAACAGGGTATGCTCTGAGAATGCTTTTTCAAAAACCCAACACCATTTCTTTTAAACACAAAATTCAGCAATGGGCCTTGAATCCTAGCATCTTAGTATGTTTTTTTTTCTTTCTCCAGACAGTCTGGTCTCAGCTAGCTGATTTGAATGAACAGTCACCTCAGTCCAGATTATTGCAAATGAATCCCATTCTCCCATAACTCCTCTCTCTGAGGTTTGGAATCCACATGTTGAATTAAAGAGGAGAGTTGATTAAAAAAGGCAGGTTAGGGTGGTTAGCTGCACGGCTTATCTTTTAATGACAGAAATATACAATAATCTCAGTTCTGCATATGATCCTTTTCTCAAGTGTTTTCCCGCCAAAAAAGTGGCCCATCAGGGAAAACTAGCTCGCAGATGGGCCGTGAGCTCACTCGATGAGTGGAATCATCTGTTTGCACTGGAAAGTCCCCTCACTCTGTCAACAGTTTGAGGACTCCCTGAAATTCATAAGATGACTCATTGAGAGACACAAAAAACAAAACTTAAGTTAGTTGTAAAGTCAGATCTTAAGTCACATTTCCGGAAAAATGTAAAATGGTATATTTCCCGAAGATTTCTCTTTTTGTTTCTTTTTTATCTGTTTTTTGAATAGCATGGATAACAGCCTGCCTTATTTTCCTGCTTTGTATGTATAAAGTGAAAGGCAAAAGCCTTACTCACTCGTCACTGTTTCCTCCTGCAAGCCTGGATGGAATCCATGTGAATCTTTATCAGTGTGTCTAGCTGTGTAAGTCTTTCACAATTCTTCTCCTCTTTGTGGGTCAAACACAAAACTCTCAGCTGAGCCTTCATTGGTCATAATTCCCACTAGTCCCAGAAAAGACCTGTTACTAAAAGATTTCCCACTTTTGACTGTCTCTAAAGATTTTGCACCTGAATTTTGCATCAATATTCTAAACACAAGAAGAGGAAGCAGTTAAGATGATTAATATCCGTTTGTCTCAGGATTCTTTGTGCGGTATGGCCATATACGTCAATTTAATTTGAAGTCATACAAGATGGAAGTGGAACACTAGTAGACAATACTCCTCATGAACACATACAAAGGCCAAGTTTACAATAGCTGGTGTTTGAATAAATGTCTATGCCTCAGAGCATTCACTGTTATTCTTTACATTCCTGTTACACATAGGAATTCTTAAGCATTATATACTTACTGCACTGTAACACCACATTTCATCCTGTGTGATACCAGAGGCCCTTCAGTCTTGGTATTAACTGTCTGTTTCTGAGGATCCAATGGACATCTGAAATTGATAGCTGTTCATGGCTATTTTTTGTCTTGAATAAGTTTCCTAATCTGCCATAAGCAACTTGATATGACTTCATAACTAGAACCAATGACAAAAATAAAACAAAAAAAATTCTTTGTATTAGGTTTTTCGCTGTTAATTCCTAATTGGCCACTTAGAGTAGTTGGTTAAAATAGTCACTTACAAGGATTAAAAAAAGTCCCTTAAAAACATCTCTGATATTAACACTTGTGTGGATGGAAACAGCCTTGTTGATAAGAATAATGGCCAGACTGTCTCGAGCTGACAGGAAAGCTACGGTAACTAAATAACCAGTCCTTGCATACATGTTGAGCAGAAAAGCATGTCAGAATGCACAACGCATTGAACTGTAAGGTTAATCAGATACAACGGCAGAAGACCACATTGGGTTTCATTCCTGTCAGCCAAGAGCAAGAATCTGAAACTGCAGTGAGCATGGGTCTATTGAAACTAGATTAAAAAAAAAAAGAAGAAGGTTTTTCAGTGCTTCATGTTTAAAATAAATAGATTTAACAAATAATTTATGCAAAATGTCCAAGCTGGGGAAAAAGAAATGTAACCATTACATGTCTGAACAGTTTAAAATATTAGCATTGTGACTGAACAGTTGTACTCTGAATGCAAACCTACAAATTTGAACCCCTGCAAGTTGTCTGAGGGACTGGATGACAGGGCACATTTCATATTCATTCACATGGATTTGTGCTCTCCACCTGAGACGGATACTAATACTCAGTGTGAATGGTGTGCTATTCCATTCAGTCATGAGCTGTAATATCGCGCCACTCTGCCTGTGTTTGTGTGTGTTTTTAAGATGTGCACTTTGAAATAGTGTTTCACTCACAATACCCTTGCTGTGCCATGTAATGCCAAAGGTCTTTTGCGCCTAGAGGGCACCATAATTTGATGAAAGCAGCAGTGTTTTTGATTTCACCAGATGTTAAAAATGGCTGAGGTTTTACCTCCATCTCAGTTTGTCAGCTTTCAATTCCCAGTTTATATATTTAGTAACAACAAACAACGTCATATAGCCTAATGTTCCAAAATGCTACAAGTTGAGTTAAATGTGTCAGCCATGTGATACTAAAAGCCATCCAACTAATGAATTGTAGGTGTTCTGCCTGTAGGCCAGACACTAGCTGTAGCTTCAGAGTGATTCTTTAGCTTATGAGTGTCGGGCGCTGCTGTCGTTCCCACTGTTTTCCAGACCCCCGAAGCGGACGCCTAAATTGGTCACTCCACCGGTTGCCTCCCCTCCTTTTACACCAACCCCCATCCCATACAACACAACACAACACACACACATACACACACACACTCCTTCCCTCTGTGTGCTCCCCTCCCCTCATCCCATGCTCTCCTCTCCTTATTTGGGCAGAGTGCTTGAGAGCGTGGGGCGGCTGGGCTGGGGTGGGGAAGAGGGCAGAGAGGGAGCTCGGTTGACACATGAGAGAGAGGGGGAGAGAGCGAGGGAGAGAGCGAGGGAGAGAGCGAGGGAGAGAGCGAGAGAGAGAGCGAGAGAGAGAGCGAGAGAGAGAGAGAGAGCTCTTGCTGTGATTCCTTAATAAGGAGATGTCTGGAATTTAAGCCCAACTCTCCAATAGAGCAGCCTCATTTTCTACACGCATGCTTATCATCTCCCACCAACACATACACACACAGAGTGACTGAGGTTATTTACAGGAATATCTAGTAATATCCAAGCCTAAGGTGACACAAATTATTAGCTTTGTTTAACAGTTACAGTATCCTCCAGTGAGCGCTCTGCACACAACACTAAACATAGACAAACATTCAACGTTAATGGTATGTACCACTTTAACATAATAATGGTAAACCATATAAGTTTGAAGCAGGGTACCTTCCAGGTTCCTTAGGAGTTAAGCGCTCCAGTATCACCAGTGGTCTGTTTATTGTTTGTATATATATGCATTCACTAAGCTTGCTGAAAGGTAGCACCTCAATTCAGCCAGAAATCAGTCTGGATGTTTAGCACTATCACTCTGGGAGCCAAGGCCCAAAGGGCTCAGGTTTAACTCAGTTTTTTCAGTAGGCCAAATTTTGGTCTTCAAAGGAAAACAAGTAACCCTTTTTACCCCTTTGCGAGTCTCTTTACCCCTCACACATCTGCACTGCTTAATCATCCCTATTAGGCACAGCTCATTTTCACATTGCTTTGATCACCAAATATTAGGCTCACAGCCTCTAATAACAATGATAAGATCTAAGTCATGTTTAATCCTTCATCTTTGCTTGACCTTTTTCCCTTTAAGATAGCCAGACTTGCCCATGTATATGTAACATACTTCTGTTATACATCAAATTGGACATTGACTTAACGATCAGCCTCCTTTCACATAGACCTTATTATGCCTTGGAAGCAGCTTGCTGTATCACTAATTAATCTGTCCAACATTTTTAGACCACATCATAGCCTGCATTTGCAGTTAGACTGCTCCCATTCCAGACGGGCTCTCAGTTTTTTGGTTGTTTTGCTCATTCACTCTCTCTGCCTGCCAAGCAAAGCTTATTCTTTCAGCATGGCCGTAACCAGAGCGCTTCAAGTATCCCCCCAGGAAGGTCACGTGCCGAGTCAGCCGTATTTACCCAAGCTGTGTATTTTAGTCAACATCAGCAGAAAGTGAAATAAAAGAATGAATTATGTGGGTATAATAGTCACTCCTGGGACCTGAGTCTTCGGGAACAATACCACGCAAAGAGAAGCAGCCTGAAAAACACTTAAGATCTCTTAACCAGTTTCAGACGTTCCGACAGCCACATTGGACCACTCTCTCCCGACCACAAGAATTCTTTCAGGCCTGGCCTGATTATTGAGGCCTTTTTAAATGGGGTTTTATATAATGTCAGAAATTCGTTTGTCATTTGGAGGGGCATTAGCATTGAGGAAGTCACAGTCGGGATATGGTTCTTTATACACACCATTTTATGAGCAAATTAGAAATAAAATGTAATGGCCGTTAATTTGATGACTTTTGCAGTGCTTGTGACTTATTAGACGTCTTCAGGCCAGGTAACAGAAACTCTGTTTGCAACCTAACATTATTTGTTTGTTAGATTTTCACTGCATTTTGTTAGCCTTTTCTAATTCATCAGCGTATCTGTACTTTTATAGTAATTTATGGTCTCTCCTTCTTTCTGTTTTGTAGTCCCAGAATAGTGTGTGGGCTCGTGGCAGGGCCCGATCAGAGCCGGCACCATTGCGTCAAACGAGTGGAGTGCGAACGGGAGCCCTCGGCAGGGGCTGGAAGATGGTGGCGATGAGCTCGATAAAACAGTGGACAGTGATGCAGAGGGTGTTTGGAGTCCCGATATTGAGCAGAGTTTCCAGGAGGCACTTGCCATCTACCCACCCTGTGGTCGCCGTAAGATCATCCTCTCTGATGAGGGAAAGATGTATGGTATGTGAGCTTCATGTGCCACTATTTCGGATGTTTTTTTGTTGTTGCTCTTGTTGTTTTAAAAAAATCTAATTAGGCAAACATCACCATATAATGCTGGACAGATCCATATTCATAATTTTATTCATCTTTCTTTTTTGCAAATATAAAATAAGGTAGAA